>NW_008825100.1:4227929-4249448 GCF_000699105.1 Pygoscelis adeliae
ATCTATGCAGCCCCCCTGACCTGAGTGACTACCTCTGTGCAGCGCCACTTGGACGTAAGTTGAACTCAAGACCTTTTTCCCCCATTCCCTGACTCAGTATGGACAACCCACTCACACTTTCGGCACCGTGTAAACAGAAGTGATGGATTTAAAGATGATCTCTGCTTCACACCCTGGCCATGAGAGTCCTTATTCTGAAGATCAGGGTCTTGTTCCCAGAGCTGCCACTGCTCTGCTCACTGATCATTTGATCTCCTTTCTCTTCTGGGTCTCCAGTGATGAAACAGCTTTGCTTTGTACAGTATTTTGAGATCTTCTGATGTACAGGGCTAGACCAGTACAAGCATCATGTCAGTTTGGATATGCTCCTCTTGAGAGAAAATAGCACCTCCTGAAGGGCTGAGGGTAATCACAGGAGCCCTCGTGCTTAGGAAAAAAAGAACGTTGGATGCACTAAACATGCTCAGAAAGTGGTAGTCATCTCCAGGTTCATCTGTGCTTCCCACCAGTCTTTACCACCCCAGGGATGCTCTTGTGCAACCACTCTGTCACCTGGAATAACCCACCATGTGGCACCCACTTCTAGAATAGAAATGCAAAAGATTGTTTTGATCTGGTGAACAGATCCTGTAAATTAGTCTCAAAAGTGTCCCACCAGCAATGTTGTGACATTGGAAAGCAGTTAACTTTTGATTTGAAAGTGTAGGCTTTCCAGAAAATGGATTTAAGCCTGGATTCAAACTCCACTCTTGGATTTAGAGTCCCTGTTTGAATGACAGAATGAAACAGGACAGCTAACTGAAGGGTTATTTAGTCTCCCCTGGCACTGGCCTGAAGACCCCAGCAGTCTGGTGCATAAAACTTAAATTGGGTCTACTTTAGTAGTTTAACTACTTCTAGCTGGACAGTGAAAACCCTGCTAAAGAGATGCAGCTCTGGGGCACCCTCGCTCAGTCACCATTGAAATATTCAGCAGACCTGACACATGGTCGGTACCAACAAGCTCCAGCTGACACTGATGCTCTAGACCCTAGACAGCTGATGGGATGAAAAAACACCGACAAACACGGAGACGTTGAGAAATTCTCCAAGAACTGCAATTACAGCAACCAAAAGGGCCCAGGTACGTGCCTATGGAAGAACTACCATACCCAGCGTCTAGGGCTCCCATGGACCTCCAGATGTTTGGAGGTAACGTGACACTGAATAGGCCAGTTTTAATATACGCTTATCTGCTTCTTTTTCTTTTGCGGGTGCCAGTGTTATCACAGATGTGTGACGGTGCTGCGTGTGGTTTGACAGGAACTACCTGCATTTTCAGCAAACTTGTAAAGTTCTTATGTTCTGGGGCTCTCTGGGAAGAAAAGGGCTCTCTGAATGAAAGATGCTGTGAGGCGGTGACTCATTGGGTTTTTATGCGTGCTACTGATATTCTTGTCTCAGAAAAGCACCATAAGAGGATGCTTTATTAAATTATCTCGTCAACTATTTACTTAGTCCTCGCTGATTTAAATTTTTGAAATAACTTTCTAAAAAGAGAGGGAGACTCTGGTTCCTCAGCCAGTGTTTCAGAGCCATCCATTTTAACCTCCGCCTTGATAATGCACAATTCTCTCTTCTCTCTGGCTGATGGATAAACCCAAACACGTAGACCAGAGGCTGGCTGCTGCTCTTTTTCACATTTTTAAAAAGTAGCCTTCTGGTGGCTCATGTCATATCCTCATGACGTTTGAAAGTTTGCATCTCACTCAGAGCATGTGAGGGCCCAGAAAAAGCTTTCCAGTTACTTGTGAACAAAGCTTTACTGAAAGATCAAAATAAATGCTTGGCGAGCCCTGGCTTTCCAGTGAGTAATGGTTATGAGCTTGGCCGCATGAAACTGGGACCTTTGATACGTGATTTACTCTAGAGCCGTTTTCAGGAGAAGGCAAGCAGGAAGAGAGTCTTCTGCCAAGGGGAGTATCTCAGATGACTTCAGATAAAGACTGATATTCAGCAAACCAGAGGATGGGCGTCTTGGTGTGCTGAGAGTCAGCCTGCGCTAGCATGAAAAACAGTTGTGCTTGCTTCCCTTACTGGCTGTTTATCTGGCACTTCAGTGAGGCACCGCTGGTCAGAGATGGACTAATAAGGAGGCAAGGAGGAAGATGTCTCGTTCATGAGCCTGAGGAGAACTTGGCAGGGCTGGTTTGCACCCATCTGCTATAACCACAGGCATTAACTCTTTGGAGGGAAGACAGAGCAGCCTTACTGACCAGCTGCTTTGTAGCAGAGAAGCTCAGAATATACTCTGGGTGTTAGAGGCAGGATGGTACCAAGGAGCATGTGCTCTCCTTTTCAGACTAGGATCCAGGTTCCCAATCAATCTAGGAATTGGCAGCAGAAAATGACTATTCAGGTAAAACTTCCGCAGCAGCTGCAGACGAGAAATCGTTTTTTCATTAGAAATATCTATAAGCTCCTATCACTGAAGAGCCAGAGCAGCTTTTATCATTCTAAACCAGTCACTTTACGAAGCAGCAAGACCGCAAAGTCTTTCATCTTAAAAGCTCAACAACAGAAACTTTGAAGCAGTAATGAAATGACGCAGATCTCCACTCCAAAAATTATAATGGTCCACAGGCAAATCCGAAGGCAGCCCAGGAAACAGAAGTCGGTATCTGAAAGTCGAGCCAAGACTTCTCTTTCCTGCAGCAGAAATAATCCCCAAACTGCCCTCTGTAATATCTGTGCAACCCCAGTTTTTACAAGATGTGGCATGAAGTGAAAGGAAAGAAATTTCTAACAGCTCTAAAATCACTTGGACCTCAGATACGTTTCCACATAGATTTTACCCATCTCACCAGGGCAGCGGTCAGGCTGTGGGGGTGACTCAGTACCGCAGCGCCTAACATAATTTTATTTCTTCTTCATTTAGCCAGGACCCAGAACCTTCCGGGCTTATAATGCCTGATCCTAGCATAAATACCACATTCTTGCAATTTTTTCTCCTGCGAAGTACTAACATATCCTCTCCACCGTAGCTCTCCGTTAACATATTTTTTCTCCTTGGGGACCTAAGAGATCCCAACCAAAATGAGGAGTCCATCATGCCGAGCATGGCTATGCATGGAAATGGCCAGCCTTTACCCCAGACACCAACAAGGCTAAATCCAGGGGTAGACAGGGTGGGATGGGGAGCTGGAGCTCGCCCCCAGGGACGGTATGGTCACCCATGGCCAAGGCAGCGGGATGGCAGCAATGCCCTACCTGCTGGACCAGCCTGTCTCCTACCCGTGCAGCAGCCATGCCATCCTCCCAAAGAGGCCACAATGTATGTATTTCAAATTATGTGTATTAATCACATATATATGGACCAAGGTGACCTTTTAAGCCAAATATTATAGTGCAGCACCGGTGGGTTTCGGCAGGGCAGAGGGACCACGTACAGCAACCTCCACCTGGAGGTCAGCCCCATCCATCTGTCCCAAAATTTCAGCTGCGCCGGAGAGGACCCGGACCACTACTCACCATCGACGGGGCTGAGGTAATCGTGGAGGTGGGCTGTGCTGGCTGCTCCCCCACTCTGCATCAGGAGGTCCCCGTAGGGGTTCGGGTGGCCGGCCATCAGCGTCATTTGGTGGTAGTAGTCAGTGGGGTTGGCTCCCGGCGGAGGTGGGGGCAGCCCAAAGAGACCTCGCTCTTTCAGTTGCTCGTGAGCCACTGCCGGAGCCACAGGCGAGGGGGAAAACATGGGGAGAAGGCGGTAAATAATGCTGACGTTGGCGGCCCCGTCTCCCCCCCGCGCCCCCCGCCAGCCCCAGCCGCACGGCTCTGCGTAGGGCTCTCGTGACGTGTACTTGGGCGTGCTTCTGCGGACAAAAGAAACTAAGCTGGGGCCTCTGCATTCCTCCATTTCCGCAAATTTATAAACAATCTCTCGTTCCCCCTTCTAATAATCCTCCCGTTCGGACGCAGCCGGCACCCCGGGGAGGGGGGAGAGGGCCCAACCCGCCAGCAGCAGTAACCCTGTCAGCATTAACATCCCTGCCTATTAGGAAGGAAAGACAAATGCAGCCCAGTTCCCGATAGCAGCGCAAGGAAATTAAAGCCAAGGTCTAATGCATAGAGCTAGGTTTAGTATCTGGCAGCATAAAACCATTTTGGCTGCCAAAGCCAATTATGCTCACTTTCTCCCAGCTGTAATTTTTCAAACCTGCCTCCCCACCCACTTGCCCCATTAACTTATTTACCACCGCCTTAAAAAAGAAAAAAAAGAATACAAGGAGAAGAAAAGCAACCCAAAACACAATGCCTTTTTTTCATAGCAAATAACAAAACTGGCTTTGGAAGGGGAGGATGGGGCAGAGTACACGCACGTCAGCCATTAGACCTCTCCGTGGCGGGCGGCTGGGAGTTTGGATGACGTTTTGGGGGAGGGAAGAAGATGCATGCATCTCCCCATCACCCTAGCAATGGTTTTTTTTAGCCATAGAAGATGGTTTTATGCTGCCCGATACTAAGCTGGGGGCCTTGTCGCTCACTGGCGCACTTTGCTTTGCAGCGGAGAAGGGACGCTTGCCCCCCGCAGCAGCTCGGGAGCCGAGAGATACTGGGGTTTGCCGGGTGTGCAGAGACCGGGTACCCAAACCCTGGCTGCTCCCTGGGCATTGAGCCAGCTGTCTGCAATCCTGTAATGAAGCACTTCTCATGAAATAAGTCATGACTTGCACCTCCCCGAGTGAAAGTAGAGTCATGCTTTTTCCCCTTTCCCTGCCTGGCCGTTTTTGTCCCCAGCTACCCGACACGGGGTCTGCTGGGGCTCGGGGAGCATCACTACCCCGCACGTGCACCCAGCGCCAGCTCCCCGCACACCCTTGCCTTCTCCCAAAAGCTGCTGCGGGGCAGCTCAGGAGTAAGGAGGAAGAAAGTATGGCCCCTCTCCTTCACCCGGGAGCCATCCTGCCCCGAGACACAAAGCCAACAGGGGATAACCCAGCCAGCGTTGCCTCATCTCTGCAACATCAGTCCCAGCCAGGCCAGGCAGCCAGAGTGACTGTGACCCTCTTTGGGGGAAGCAGGGCTCCCGGTAGAGGCATAAGAGCGGGGAAGCTCATAAGAGAGCTGAGAGCGCTGCAGAAAGGAACATACTTTAAGCAAAATATTTATAATATGATCCAGCGGTAACAGCTATTCTCACGCTCTGCTTTCTCAGTGCAATGATGCAAAACAAATGTGTAGTTGGGGGGGGGGAGAGGGGGGAGAAAAAGAGACAGCTCTCCCACTTCAGAGAGCAGCTGCGGAGCCTTTGCAGCTGTAAATCTCCGGGTTTTAGGGAATTTCAGTGCTGGTGAGCTACAAAATCGCTGCAGTACCAGTAGCAGAGCGTCTTACCGTCGGCGGGGCTGAGGCCCCTGGCAGCGGCGATGACCGAGAGCGTGGGGCTGCCGTGAACGGAGCGGAGGTAGTGCTCCATGTGGGGTGCCACGTAGGGGTGCGGCGGGCTGAAGGGTGACTCGCCGGGCCCGGCGGGGTGCGGAGACAGGCGGATGAGGGAGATGTCGGAGATGACGGGGCTGCCGCTCAGGGGAGGAGGCCTGGGAAGGAAACAGAGACACGCCATCACTCTCAGCCTCTCCAGAGCAGGCACGGCCGCCTGCTGCCCTTCTCCCTTCCACTCCACACCCTTCACCCATGAGGGAGGAGGTTGAGGACATGGTGGGAAAAAACACCCCTCTTGGCATACGCAGGGCCTGAAGCCAGTGCAAGCTTCCTGCAGACCCGCACCCACATTGCGCTAAACATCTATTTGTGCAAGGTGGTTCACCCCAGCGTGGCTGCCTTGAAAAAGGGCATGAGCTGCTTTGGGTACCACCTGCACATGCAGGCTGTGGGGAGCACGCCCCATGCTAGAGATCTCACCCCGTCTCCTTGCACGGGGAGGCTGGCTACACAAAGACATTTGAGGTGAACCCAGGGTTTGCAAGCTCCTCGCTGCCCCTGGGTATCCAGATGTTTAGTGCTGCCACGTGCAGACGAAGCCCTGGACAGGGCTGCCTATGAAAGGATGCAAAAGGCACAAGGAGTACTTATATGATTTGGAGGCAACGTGGTTTGTTCTGCCTCGCGTGCGCGGCTCGGCCAGCGCTGGCGGAGCAGCCCTCCCTGCCGGCGTCCATCACGGCTTGCACAAACCTCCTTGACAGGTCGGCGGCATGGTTCAGAGGGCAAAAGTTCAGGAGAGGTTTTATTGCATGCTTTCTGGGGGCCACCTCTGTTAAATCCCTCAGATCTTCCTCAGGCCAAGTGTTACCTGAGAAAGAAGTCAGTAAATGCTGAGGGATTCAGCAGGTAACCAAAAAAAAAAAGTCACAGGCATGTTTCAGCACTCAAGCAGTTTTCTCAGGGTGAGCAAAGATGGAAGAGAAAGTGTGTGGACATTTCCCAGACACATCTCCAAATGTACCCTCCAGCCTCTTAGACAAACCGCAGACGGTGCAAGGAGGGGAGAAAAAGTTACACACCCTGACCTGATAAGCAGAAAATCTGAACTAGACACCAAAAGAGGCAGAGCTGTCATTAGGCAAAACGAAAGAGCAAAATCTGCTTTGCATTAGCTCTCTCTGTACTCACAGACTGCTGGAAGCAGAGCTGGTGTGGAGACACAGGTTGCGGCAGGGACGGCGTTTGTCCCTGGCTGGCTGCTTTGGCAAAGCTGAGGGAAATGGATGTGCACCCCAGGGGGCTGCACCCCAGGCACAGGAGACCACGGGGATTCGGGGTTTCAGAGGTCAGGGATCTGGGACGTGGGCTGAGCTAAGGGACGGTATTACAAAGGTCATTCCCTAAGGATATCCAAATATGCCATTAGCAAGTGCACGTAAGATCCATCTCTCCATGCACACACAACCACAAACACGAGGGTCTGAGCAGTTTAGACACGCTGCCTGCATCTCAGGATCTCTGTCCCACCCTGCTTTATCAACAGTTCAGGTGCATTTTAATTTATTTGTAATACTTGCGTATCACCAAAACCACACAGAAATATAATATAAGCTTTGCAGACTTATTCAGCAGTTTATGAGCATGTTTGTCTTTGTTTGATCTTCTGTGTGTTTCTCTGTCTTTCTGATAAATTAGTAAACCTTGTGGCTTTTTGAACACTTTCTTCTGATGGGTAGTAAATTAAATGCCTTTTAAAATATTTATAGTTCAAAGTACTTTCCTGTAGCGATACACACTGTAGCTCACTGGTGTGAAATACAAGGCAGTGAAAACCTATCAGATATAAAGGACTTGTGGAGATGCACTGCCACCAACACACACACATGCTCGTCGGACTGAGGCCGGGGTTTTGCTAGAGGAACACCCACCAGCATTGAGCCTGTTTTCTTCTACAGCCCTGAAAGACAAACGTATGATGGCATGGCTATTTCAGACCTCATAACCTCCCCACCTGCATTGCTATGGCATTTTGTTACCAAAATTACGAGGCGACCAAAGTCCCTCTCCGAGTCACTCTCCGGTGCCTCTCGCCATGACATCAGCCGCAGCGGCGGCGAGCTCAGGAAAGCTGCAGCCGAGGCTGCTGGGGCTGGTTTCTGTCGAGGCTGCTAATAAAGACGGCCGAGCACGGAGCCGACCAATTTATTTCTACTGGGGAGGAGGGAGAAGTGAATCAAAGTCTCTGTTCCAGATTTAGTTTCAATTCATTTCTAATAATCTCCACCGCCTCATCTGGAAAAAATGAAACAGGATTAAAAAAAATGATGTCATTAAGAAAACATCTGACTAATTTTTCTTCTGACGAAGACTTAATATAAGTGAGGGGGGATGTAAATTAAAAGCAGCCCCAATCTTCCCTGGGCCACAGAGCCTGCCTTAATACATAAGCCATGAAAGAAGTTTTCTTACATATACAATAAGTTCCCTCTTTCATCAGTACTCACAGCTTCTCCCAAAAGGGTTGTGAACTTCTTTGATGCAGGCTTGAAACTATGTATTACCAGGTTTACGAGGCTTCGGAGCCTCTGCTGATCAATCTGTGAAGCCGACATCTAAAATGTATATAACAATATGAAGGGTTTGCTGTTCATTTTCTCTGTGCTAAATTGGGCAGAAATGCTGAAGTCCCTCAGAAAAGGAAAACTCCACCCTGGCCAAAAAGGTAACACTGGGAAAAAGATCAAGAATTCACCCAAAATGCTTGCAGCTGGAGACCCGGGCGGTGTTTCAACATGAGGCTGACCGTGTGCGTAAAGACCGGGTTGGAGAGCAGGCTTCTCCTTACTGCTCTGCTTAAAGCCTCTCCTTGCCACATCTCTCCATCTGTGGACTAGGACAGCCGTACTCTCAGCCGGGTCTGGCTCCTGTAAGCCCTCCGAGGCAGGGATCACCTCTCACCGTTGTACACCTACAATTCTAGCAAAGCACCATCCCACAGCGCAGCATGTCCCAAAATAATGTGGCTTCCAGTAGCTGCCTACCAGGAACGGCTCACTTGGCCAGAGGGATCCTCTGCTCCTAACTCCCCAAAAGTTTGATTTTTCCCCTTTTTTTCCAGTTGCGCCACTGGCGTTATTTCTTATCTAATCCCCAAGCCCCAGCTCGTGCCATCGCATTGGCACTCTGCAAATACACAGCGAGAGGCAGCCATAGCCTCACAGGTCTGCTCCTAGACTGGCAAAGGGACAACAACTAGCTGCTGCTTTTTAGAGGCAGTGGCTTAAATGGGGGAGACATGAAGTGATGCTGGGGGAAGGCAGTTCTGCCCCCACACCCAGCTCACCTCCCGGGCAAGCGGGGCTCCCCATCCCCATGCCCCGAACCCTGCAGCAGGACAATCGCCAGCTTGGTGTGGTGAACCAGCCCGTGCAATGGTGCCACGGTGCCAGAGCTGGGTTACTTGGTGTGCCCACAGAGCTCCCTGCCCAGACCTCCGCTACCTGTACACCATCCCCTGCTCCCTCCCTGGATCCCACGGATGGCACGAGGAAAACATACCAGTGCCTGGGGGAGATCTCTGCCAACACTGTAAAAATCTCGCTGTCTGCAGTGGGACGAGAGATTTCACCTGACCACATATATTTCTGAAGAAACTGAGATTCTGGTTTTCAAATAGGCTAAGGGAATTGGGTGTCCAAACGCCATTAAATTTAATGGGAGCCAGGGGCCTGTTTTCCCCGCAGCTCTGTCGAGAAGCCCGGGCTCTATAATTAACGCTCAAGACTTGTAGAGCAATTTGCATCCCTAACGAAGCACACAAGCCCAGATTCATTTCCTCCCCCACCCAGGAGAGGTTCTCCCTTCCCCACTCTCTAACAGAGGGAGATACTGAGGTGGGAGATACATTACCTGACCCCATCTAAGGGCTGCGGGGCCTCACGGTGATGCTGGGGGCATGCACGCTGCTGAAGGCTTTACAGAGCAGGTCTTTACTGGTGCAGTGGATAACCGTCCTCGGAAAGCAGAAATCCTTGCGCTATTTAGTTGGCTCCAGCTGCCTGCAGAGTGGGACCGTGGGGCAGCAGGTACATGCAGCAGAGGAGGAGCACGACCAGCACAAGGAGAGCTACCAGCATCCGAGATGTGACACACACTGCCGGTGGAGATTTTCAGTGGTTTCCCAGGGGCTCGTCACTCCTTGACAGTCCTTCAGCGGGGAAAAGAGATCTGCTTAACTTTCTGCCGCCTGGGTTTTGCTGAAAGGAGTGCCAGCTTGCCCGAAGCTCCACAGTCTCATCCCAAAGGCTGGGGGAAGGACCTGGTAGTTGTTCTTTGGAAAGCAAGGCAAAAAAATTCAGCCCGTAGTTTTCAGTGAGGTGGGCCAGCGTGTCCCTGCGTGTGCCTCGGAGCCTGGCAGGTATTTGCCCCCAGTGCCACTGCTCACAGGAGATGTGTGTGTGCTGCGTTTGCTGCATCACAGCTGGACACAGTGCTGGGAAAAGATCCTTGTGGTCCCATGGCAGAGGAGCAGCATCATCTCTGAGGAGCTGGGCTAGGCTCCCGGGAAGGGAAACCCCTCAGGGACTGGAAAAACCAGTGCTGGCTGCTATAAACAGGGCCTGGGGGTGACTTTTTCTCATCCTGCTCTCCCCCTGCGGTCATGCACCAGCAATCCCAAAATCTTTTGTGGTGGAGATGCAGCACCATCTCCCTGCTGCTGCATGTAGGTCTGGAGCCTCTGCAAGAGGCACCCAGCAATGAATGCAACAGTTAAAGAAGTTGCACATTTCTGAAATAATCTCCATCATTTAAATAAAACCCAGAAAAACATGGAAAATTAAACAGTACTAATGTCCCATGACTAGTCTAAATTAATACTTACATGCCAAATATATTCATTCAGTAGAAAACAAAAGGCTGAATACTTTTCCATATGCTTAATGGAATATGGACACTTGCAGGCAATTGTTTTGCTGTACAATAAAAAAACTGCATAGCTGCTACACAGAGATGGAAGCTAGGAACAGAGCTGCTCATGGGGAGAGGTATCACAGCCTGGTAGAGTTTTGCTATAAGAAAAAAGCTTTTAAAGCCAACAATCCCCTCTAAGCCCCACATAAAAATCCTTGCTTTTGTTTTGTTTTAAATAAAACTTCCTGGCCTGTTTTTTGCAAGTCCTGTGTACCCAGAACGCCACCCAAAGTCTGCACGAGATGGAGAAGAGCCATATGGATGCCCGAAAAAGGGACCGTGCTTGTGGCAGACACTCTACATATGGGATGCCAAAACTATATCCAGCGGGAAACCTAAAATGCCCCAGGATTCACGCTAAACAATTCAGTCTAAACAGCTCTTGCCAGCCCCTCAACTTCACCTCTGTTTATTTCTGATTTTAAAGTCCCTTATAACAGGAAGGGCGAGAGGTCACAACACTTGTGTGATACCCTCAGAATCAAACCCCACGAGGTCCCTCAAAACAAGGTACCTTTTGAGGTCAAACATGGGCCACAACTATCGAATTCACATGGCATTTGATCATTCACAAAGATTTCCCCCCCTCCTGTTTTTTTGGCTCAGAGAGCGGAGGATGCGCCGGGAGGAGTGGCACGGAGCTGCCTTGCAGCCGCCTCTCCCCCCAAGTCACTGCCAGGGAGTGCTGGGCAGCCCGGTAATGAGGCAAAAGGGAATCACTCATGCTTCCCAGCTCTCCTGGCACTGCAACAAGTTGATAATTTTCCAGTAAAGTGACCTGATGCTCTAATACAGGGCTACCAACTCGAAGATGCCAGCTTATGTGTCCCTCTAGAAGAGACCGGGAGGGGGACGCAAGAGACATCACTGCTAACTCCCAGCCCTCCCCTGCTGGGATGCTCAGCACAATTCATTTTATTTCTTTTTCCTGTATTTTCTCAGCTCTAAAATCTTCTTTCTTTTTCCGTACCCAAAAAGATGAGTATTATAGAAAATCAGATCTACCTTTGCTAATTCAGCAATTAATGCACTCACTTATAAGAAGCTGTGAAGCTGGAGAAAAATTGCCAAAGCTTCACTGCAGAAATTTTACGGGCATGCTTCGAGCAGTTCCCGTTTTCTCCTTTCCTCTCAAAAATGGCTTTGAGGCATGGAAAGCATGAAAAAAAAGATATTTTAACAGCGAGGGCAAGTTCCCATTAGATGGGTTTATGGAGGGAAGTGGTAAATTCAGCGCTGCTGCAAGACTTTACAGCAAAACTAGATGTTTTTCTAAAAGATGGGCTCTAAGTGTACTGCAATGTTTGGAGTTTTAATAGTAGGAAAGAGTAAATTCTTCCACTGTAGATATTAAAGGGGGGAATCCTATGGCCAGTGTCGCAGATGTCAGATCAGATAACTGTGGTAATTCCTTTGGGCCTTAACAGACACAAATCTCTGAATATAAAATCCCTTATTCGTGGATTTGTGGTTCAGGCACTGAACCACTGAAGGTTTTAGGTAGACACTACGAAAAATCCCATCATGCATCCATTGGCAATGGTAGTTGTCTAAATACCTTTAAAAATCACGCCTTAAAGTCTAATCTTGTACCACTGAAGTCGAAGGAAACTCTGCCACTGATGGCAGGAGCAACAAGAACAGCCTCCAATTCGTCGATTCCTCTGTTTTCCATCTGCACCATGGAAACGGTACCATAATCTAAAGTGGGTGCCATTTCTTAGCACAATTTTTTTCCATCCCTTAGAAAAACATATTCAAGACTTAATGCAACTTCTAGCATAAGAAGTCAATTTAATATATTTGCTCCAGGTAAGAAAAAGGATTCTTTTGTTTCCAAATTAAAAAAAAAAGCTGAACATCTTTCATTTTTCCTTTCAAAAGACCATCCTGTTTTCAAACATACCTGACTTCAATCCTAAGTTTAAAATATCTAAAACCAAGAACAAATGGAACAAAAGATTTAATTTCACCTGATATAAGAATATTATTCTTTTTTATCAATGAAATCAAAAGTATTTTGGTTTAGAGCTTGAAACTTGTTTTTCCATCTAAGGCCCACCCGAAGTTAACAACATTCTTAAGCTCACAGGTTGTTGGCAGCATCATTGGGATGGATCGAATTTGTGAGCCTACGTACAGCAACAGGCCCTCAAATTAGAAACTCTTCTAACTACATATCGTTTCTTATTGCATTTATGCCGCATTTACCACAATGCAGGTCTAGTTTTGGCTGACACTTGTAGGCACAACTGCAACACAATAACAACAACAATACCAATATTTGCTTTTAAAATGGAAGAAAAATGCAAATTTTTAATAAGTCAGGTTGCCCTCCATTATACAACGCACAAAGAAGCAAGACATCAAAGGTAGAAATTAGAGTTGATACGGGACCTTCAAATCCAAATCAAATTAGTGTCTTGAGGAGAGATCTTTGATTTAAGCTTAATAGTGGTGATTTTTTCTTGGGTTGTTTTATACTTAATCAGCCACACAGCCCACTGTGCAGACATATGTTCCCAAAGTACATCAAAGTAAGTAAACATTCTGTTTCAGATCCTAATATCCTTTTTTATCCAATTATCTTATTTACATGATCTTTTAATTTAAGTTCTGAAAGCCCACCTTTTCACAGAAGCTTTCCTTTAGCAATGGAGGTAGGAGGATGACCAGCTCAGTTCTTGTGAGATACCCACCAAAAAAACCCCCACAACGAATAAATCAAAGCGCAGCAGATGAGTCTCTAAGACAGTTTCTTGAGAGATTAATGATGAAAGCCTTCAGAGAAGAAGTATATTTTAAGAAGAGGAACTTCAAGGAAGGTAGCTGAGGGGGAGAGAGGGAAGGAGAGTGAGAGAAAAGGCATGAAAGAGCATGGATAAAAGTGCAAGAGCCCACGAAAATAGTTCAGTGACAGACCGAAGGAGCAATGCAGACCTGGAGGCATGTGAACTTCAGGTTGAAACCACCAGGCATGAGAACTTGACTCCAGTAGTCACAAAATTCGAGAGCTTGGGTGTCGAAACGCTGCAGGCTCAGGGCAGGGAGGGGATGAGGGCTGGGCAGCAGCGCTGCAGATGTGTGTGGGGGCAAGCAAGGTAGGAAGCAGTGGGGAATAAGATGGGAAAGGTGTGGACACGGACCAGATCCTGATGGCAGACCTGAGTAGGAAGCTGAGGGAGATCTGAGAGGATTCTGCACTGGTGAGGGCATGTGGGAAATGGGTGTTGGAAAGATGTGTCGGATGCGACACAGCCGTTTCTCAGCATCTGATTGATTTCCCTTGGGACACATGTTGAGGATATTAGCACTTTCGAGCGAATATTTTGCTTGTAGCTGTGAAGACACTGGGCTTGGGAAAACAAATGGGACGTGTATGTGTGTGGGGAGGAAATCTGAATTTTTGGTCCCTGCCTAGTGTCTTCTTGCAATGCTACATTTGGGTGGGGGCTTTTCTCCCTTAAAAGAAAATAACGTTCAAGTGCTACAGAGGGGTTTAACATTTAAAAGGCTATTCCTATAGTACTTCTGAAAAGTCCCTTTCCATGTTACGCCACCACTAACCTGTTGTGGAGAGGGCAAGTCAGTGGCAGCAACACCACAGCAGTGGAGCTCATGGAAGAGTCAGGCAAACCATAGAAAATGCTTATTCATTCATTACACTTTAAATCTGCCTTGGCTCTATACCCGTCATATCCCAGAAAGGCAAAAAAGGATCATTCCTCTTCATCATGACTGTAATACAATCAACCGGCTGCAGCATTACTCTAACCAACGTTAACTAACAGAGTCTATGTCTGACATCTATAATTTCATGTTAACAAATTAGGTAGACTCCTGCATTTCCTGGTACCTTGAATGCCCAAGAAGCTCATAACTTTTCTTTATATGCAAAATGTCAGGGAAAGGGCAAACAATGTTATGCCAGAAGACCATAGCCAAATCACTTGGTTGGAATGTGCTGTAAATCACGGGGTGAATGGAAAATGAATCTTTGTTCCAGGACAGCGACTTCCAGCTTTAATGTTGCTGCTAATACGCTCCTTCTCTATTGGGAGTGTCCTCTTCCCATAATCCAAGGTCCTTAAATCCTATAACTAAGCAAGACACCAAGGAAGGAAAACCTACACCAAACTAATTATAAAAACCCTGAAATGTCCTACTTCTCTTTTCTGAAGTACGGGGGAAAACCATCGGTGTTCAGGCTTTAGAAAGACGTTGTGCTTGCTCTAAGCAGCAGTGAGCTGTTGTAAACATCTGGAAGCAACCAGAAAACCATGGTTAACAAAAGGGAATAAAAAGAAACGGGAACAGGTACAGCACAGATCTCTACAAAGCCTTTCTAGACACAGCAGTCAGAGGAGCTCTGTAGGTAGAGAGGACTGTGATAGCCACACAGAAACACATCTCACACACACACGTACACACACCCCAGACACGCTGCTGGCTTGCTGCGTGTGTACCTGCCTCTGGTGCATCACAGCACAAAGAAGTAAAAGACATGCATTCCTATAATAGCAAAGCTTTTGGTCGGGTCTCCCTGGGTTTTCTGCAGGAATTAATTTTACTGGCATTTGACATATTTTAAACAGCAACAGCACTCACAGTAACCTCCAAAGGGAAATATTCCTGAACAATATATAATAAATACATTGATTTCTAATAATAACCATCTGCCCTAAATTTTCTTGCTGACAGGTTTAGTTGGACCAAAGGCCCTTTTCACATCTACTTCATGACAGTTCCCATCACTACATAAAGACTTTGAAGTGCCCTAACGTGCAGTAAAATGCGAGATAACCTACCAAACTGTCAATATTTCTTCACTTCTAAAAGGAAATGCTAATGGCACTCAAAGAGCTCAAGATGTAATGTAAGATCTGATCCAGCAGGCTGGCTGATCTAACCATCCTTTCCTTTGCTACGAGTATGCTGAAAAGCAAGCAATTATATGGTGAAGAGCAGAACTAGGTAAAAGTTTTTCACTGATACAACTGCAGGGAGAAAAGCCTTTTTATTCCAAACAAGCTTTGCTCTTGGAAATTTCTGGAGTTTTCTGTACAGAATAATAGAATTAACAATAAGTTAGCTCTTCCATTTTAATTTCTTCTTTTTAACCTATCACTTGTTTTCTTTCCTTTTTTTTATCATTAGAAAGAAAGTGAACCAGAATGAAACACAGATATTTTTAAAATCTGGACAACATTCAGCTGGGAGTTAATTTTCCATAGGGAAAAGATGAACACAAATAATTCAGAGAAAGCTGAATCTCTCTACAATTGACTGTGATAAACAACTGGCATTTCTCTACCAGCTCTAGCCTGCAGTGTAAGACCGAGAAAGGCTCTATAGCAGGAGAAACTAAATGCAATAAACAGAAGCCCAGTGCTGTGGTAAAACCCCAGCACTGCTTGCTGAACTGTACAACTCCAACAGACTTCAAAGGAGCCAGCCCCATCCCCCAAATCATTGCTCATGGATGAGGTGTTTTATACCTTGTCATCCACGTACCACCTGAGAAGCCTTCCTTCCAAAACCCTGTTGGTCCCAGCTCTGTTGGTGTCATTCTTTACAGCTGCTCTCCTATTTTTCCAGTTTTCCAATGACATAGGAAAGTATAACATATTTATCAAGGAAGGAATAGGGATTTGATGTTCCCCAGCTGTTTACTGCTGAAAGTTTACACTAGTGCTTTTCAACCTGTGGCTTGCAAAACCCTTGGGAATCACAAAAAACTTCTTCAGGTGTTGTGAAAGATAGCAAAAAACCCCTGCAAGCCTCTTGTTATTCAGGCTAAATTCACTATACCATGTTTGACAACCCTGTTGGAAAATTTTTAGGGAGGCCACAGACTGTAATAGCTTTTAAACCCCTCATTGATCCTGTGCTTCCCAAATCAATAAAAATTACATACGAGACATTCTCAGAGTAATCACTGACCACCGCCCCAACCCACCAATGTCAGCTAGCGCCAGAGCACGCACGCGTGATTTAGGCACCTTTGCTACGCTGGCGCAGAGGTAACCCCATCTCCCATGTCAGCAGCGCCATATACCTACGGCAACACCTCCCTCCCGCCGCCGTGCAAAGGGAGACCTGCGGGCCTCATCTTTCGTTCTCTTATCTCATGCAGCTATTCCTTATGCAGACACATTTCTGTATACAAATCCCATTATACTTGACCCTCGGTTCACCCTGTTTCCATTACAACGCTGTAGACTCAACCAGACTTGCTCCAGTGCCAACTCTGTGCTGTCATTCCTTGCGCAGAGTGGTAATAAAGAAATCACTGTTTTAAGCTGACAAAGAACAGATTTCTTACTAAGTAAACACTGATGTTTTGGTAGGGAAATTAAGTTATAAAATTGTGTCTACAAAGGGAGACCATACAGATGGAGTTTGTTAAGAGACAGCAATACAGTCAACAGTGGTTAATTCAATTGCCTGCTACTTATCAGATTTTTTTTATAAAGGCTTATCCAGCTTTTGTAAATGCAAATGCAGAAAAACATTTCAAAGAGTCGTTGTCGTCTTAGCTGGAGAATGATGCACACACGCACAGGGCCTTTTGAGGCTGAAGAGCCCGCCCTTGCGCATCTGCCGTGGTTGTGTTGGGGTCCAGAGGGTCTGGCGCTCACCAGGCTCACCAGCCTGGCAGGAGATGATGGCTGACCACAGCATGGCTCATCACCGGGCCACCACCCTTCAGTGACCTCCCTCCTCACAGCTATGCTGTGGCCTTGCTTCCCCTGGCCACCACTCTCGCCTGCCTTTCTGCCTGCATGGTGCCCCGCACCAATTTTAGATGCCCCAAACCTTCCTTCAGCTCAGGTAAAAGCAGGGCACTAAGCTCAGCTGGGTAAAGATAGGAAATTCAGTATCTCCAGTGCTCAGCTGAGCCTTAAATGACCCCAACCCAACCTTAGACGTCACATCTAATTCCCAAAAGCGCCAGGCTGACTCTAAGTCGCTGAAGCTGTTTCTCTCCTAAACGCAGCAATAGCAGAGGCACAGTCACTCTTTACCCTCCCCCTTCCAGGGAACTGCAGCTGGGTTTGGGGTGCTGCCTGCAAAACAGGGCTTTTTTAAAGCATCAGTGCTGGCAAAGGCCCCCAGACATCCTCATCCTGCTAACAGTTCTGGTGATGGCCCATACTGCTGGACCGGAGGCAGAAGCAGGAGGTTCCTCATCACTCCACAAACCTCAGAAAACACCCTTTCTACTCACTCTGCCAATCCCTCCAACCATGCAGAGCCAAGGAAGAGGTGGCTGCAGTATTTGCATGGCCAACTGCAGGTGCTCAACTCACACATTACAGGCATCACTTTCCACAACAGTAGCCAAAGTCTGTCTGAGGTGATACCCTAGGTAATCTGAATATAAACTCAATGAAAGCAGGTATGCTTTGGGGACAGTTTAAAATGACCAGAGAGTTGTGGTGTTTTTTTTAAACATTTTATCAGGAAGGATAGAGAAAATGATTTATTTTTTGCATAGGATAAAGTTTACTATGGGATTCAGTGCGTAGCATGATGTAGTCTCAGGCGAGCCAAAAGGTGTTAACATTGTGTGCCCTTTAAACGACGCACTTAGTAAAACGAGATGTGCTTAGGTTGGAACTATGTAAACACACTCATTTTATTAATATAAGGTAAAAATCTAAAAAAGAGATATTGCTGGGTAATTAAGTCACCAAGAATTGGTTCTATTTAAAATTCAAGAGGAGGGATATTAAACATACTCAAATTTTAATGAAAACATTTGCAGTGGCTTTAATAATTCAGCACAAAATTTTATTTAAACATTTCTCTCCAGTTTTGGAAAAGGCAAACACAGGGCCATTGTACTGTGGTCTGGGAATGAGAAAAGAGAACTGCTCAGGTGCAGTGGACTATTTTACATGTTTAGACAACACAGTGATGAACAAACCAACCCTGGAAATCAAAGCTATGCTGAAATCCCAGCAGCGAGGTTTTCCGTGTGGTAGCAGCTTTTGAAAGTCCCATCAGTCATCTCTTTGCACCTTCAAGTATCTTTTGCAGCCCAAGCTGATTTCAGTGGATTCATTGTAGGAGCCGGCTGCTGATGGGATTTTGATGTCTAAATGCTTCTGGCTCGGAGTTTACTTTAAAATAGGACTTAAGGTCCTGCACTTTGCATGTTTTGGGGTCTTTTTAGTTCTATCTGCTGCTTGATTTGCTAAAATAAGCAAAGGACATAACAGGTGAAAATAAAGCAGATTTTAAAAATATTTTATGGTTTAAATAATCTATAGTGTTATTAGTAACCAAGGAAATTCAACTATCCAGAACTGAACTTCTAATATTAACAATTCCCTTTATGCGTGTCACATTACAGTGCAAGTTTTAAAGCTGTTCATAATGTAATGGCAAAATAATTACTCTTACCCAGCACTGCAGTACACATTTGGTACTCATGAATGCTGTAAGGATTAATACGACCATTCACGCCTGCTATAAAACAGCTTCTAGCCAATAAAAAAAGGTACAAGAAAGCACAGGCCACTTTCTAAACTCAGTCATAGAGTATCTGAGGGACAGAGCAAGTGCAAGAAGAGTTGTAAGGACCTATGGGTAGGAGATAAACTTTTAATTACACAAGTCCCATTTGAAAGCTCTCATTCTGCTGTTCAACGAAGCAGGACAAAAGTTTGACGAGCCAAAAATGAACAACAAATGCAGCTCATCCTATGGTACCCATGGATTTTTACTGGCATATTTGCCAAGCTCTTGTGAGACTCCCAACGATGCCAGATTCCCTGGCTGCACCATCTCTATCTTCTACCTTCAGCCTTCAAGAACAGCTTCTAAAAGTCTCCAGTTTCATTTTAATTGAAGATTTGCTCCTGGACTCCAGAGGCTCTTTCACTTGAAACTCAAATGCAATCAGGGGGAGTACAGACCATGACGCACTGTAGGCAAGGAGATTATCTTTCAGCCTAGCTTTCACCCACTGAGGATGATAATGGGAGGAGATTAGATTGAGACCTTGCACTGGTAAGTAAGGGAGACTGCACACACACAAACACGTACACACAAATCCTTACTGCACTGGAAATTCATAGATTGCAGCAATTTTGCTGGTGAATGTGTGAACCACAAAATTGCCCTACCTGGGAGAAAAGCCACCAATGAACACAGAGTTGGTAGGGTTGGGGTTGGGTTTACGAACGGCAAAGCAATGAAATCAATCACAGCAACCAGAGTCTGGATGAAGGCCAGTTTGGCAACGTAGTCGAAAAACAAATGAAGGGATAGGAAACCACTGCATCTAGTGCAAGATTTTGGGAGGAAGCATGATCTGCTCTTCAGCACAAGGCACCTCGAGGAATTTTCTGTCCCTCAGTTTGTGCCATTCACTCACTGAGTCCCCCTGGGAAAGGTCACTCACCCAATACGCTGAACCAGTGTGACTGACATACCTGAAGCAATGCGACATCCATGTGCAAACCAAGCCCAAGCCTCTGCTCACCATCTATCCTTATCAGAAACTGTCACATAGTTCACCAGAAATGCAAACCCTGCTCTGCAGAGATCAAGCGTGGAGAAATCAGGCTGATAGGATCCTGAGGTCCATCAGCACATCAGGACCTGAAGGGAAAGAAGCTACGGCTCACAGCGCTCCTACCTTCTTCACATTTGGCAGAAGCCAGCTCTTAAAAAAACAAACAAACAAACAACTCGTAAAAGAGTTTCTTATTCTTGCGGTAACACTCGTCTCGGCACTGACAGGATTCAAACCAGACGCGGTCGAGGGAAGTCTGGAGTCATACCAGGTTTAGATCTCACATGCCAAGAGAGGTCAAGACCTAGCCAAGCCTTGAATAGATGACTTGCAAAGAAAATCCCAGGACACGGAGGAAGTGGTGTTGGTGGGAGAGTGCCTTTCCCTCTGACTCATTAGGCAATGCCATGTGACGATGCTCTGGTGGGGAATACGGAGCAGCCGTCATTCCTATCCGCTAAAGCCCAAAAGTCCTGTGCATTTGTCCTCGGTAAAGGTCCTGTGGGACTCTTAAAAAGACATGGGTTGTAAAATATCTAACCTGGCTCAATTCCATTTGAGTCTCTTACATTCTGGTCATCTCATTGTTGTCTGCCCTGAGGGAGGGTTTGAACTTTCCTGACCTAATCTGAAAATCAGTTTGGTTATGTGTGCGCGTACGATTTCTTTTCAAAAGATGGCTAGAAATTTATTTGGAGTTTGGAAGTCTTCTATTTTTTCAAGTGAATGAAGTGGTTTGGGGTCTGCTGATACTGATTTAACTGTGATCATTTCTCTGCTTAGAGACTTTTACTGGGAATAATATACAAACAGGTAATAACTATTTAAGCATTCAAATGTACGGGATAAAACTTTGCAGATACCTCACTTTTCATCAGTTCCTGGCATTACTTCTTACAGAGAAAAAGTTGGAGGACTACGAAAAAAGGGAAAAAGCTAGAAATAACTTTTATATGATTTCTCCCCTGGGAACTTACTGCAAAATCCTTCCCACTGGTTTACAGATAATAGAGTTATTCACCCTGACCAGGTCCCTACCATATACTAACTCTCATGCTGTACCCTGACCTCCACAAGATGCCATCACAAAATGGGTGCCTTGTGATCAGGGTAAAACAGCAGCAAAGATCTCATTTTGGTTCCTTCCAAAGAACTGAAAACATCATTGGCTCCTTGAGGGTCTTTTCAAAGAAGCAGGACCACCACACTGTCTGACCTGAGTGGTGATCAGTTACTCAAAGCAGTACCTTAAACACTGTTAATTCCTTGAAAACTTACTCTTCCTAGGAAGCAAACACTGGGATATTTTGTCTGCACGGTACCATTGTGGCTAGGGTCCTCCAAGTTGGCTTGTTTGACACCAGTTCTGGGATCTCTGTGACGACGCTGGACTCACAGCAATGTTATGTGGAAGTAACCACAGAGCTCTAGTCTCTCTTCATTAGGCCTTGACTTCTACTTTGCCAAAATTATCTAAAGAAACATAACTGAAGTGAAGCTCCTCATAAAAATACCAGCAAATAATCCATTACCATAACAGGTCTGAAGTCAACTGCCAAGTCCATATTGGCACAAGAAAAATCTCTAATATAAAC
>NW_008825100.1:4249475-4264355 GCF_000699105.1 Pygoscelis adeliae
TTTAGTAAACATTTCTATTTTATAGCATCTTCAGAAGAACACCTCCCTCCAGGACAGTATGTGAACATGCATTAAGTTCCTCTGAAGTCAACAGACCTAAGCAGGTATTTCTAATTAAGCATATACTTAGGTGTTTCCCTGAATAGGGAGAGACTTAAAAACAGTTCGGTAGCCTAGATTGCTTTCTGTATGTCCATCTGCCCCATCAGTTCATCATTTCTTTTCAAATATCTTCTACAAATATCTCTTCTCCTTCTTTGCTAATCCCCATTAGATTGGTCTTCCTTTCATTTACTGATTTGATGACTGAATGTGTTAATTCCTTCACCACCTTATCTTTCTACACCCTGCTTTTTGTCATCTACAATGAAGTTTTCTCTTGTAGAATATCGTACTGCACTTGAGTTGGGATGAAAGACAGCATATGAAATCAAGTGTTTTATCTCACAGTGAAGACAAATAGTCTCAAACAAGAATATGCATGTAAGAACACTGCCCTAATGCAGCTGTAAGCTTGAAACTTTCCTGTTTTTAATGTATTAACCACACTCTGGTAGTCTTTCCTCTACCAGTGGTAATTTGGGATGTGTGGTTACTCTGTGGGATCTTAAGAAGCTTTCAGATGAAGTATTCATTCAGCAGGTACCATGTCCTGCAGCTGGTTTGCAAATCAAAAGCCATGAAAGTAGCTCCAGAACCAAGCTAGGAAAGCCCCTCGTGAAGGGACAAGAGGAGGAATAAGACAAATTCTTCTCCAGGATGCTTTTACAGGGTAGAAAGGAAAATATTTCAAAGGCCCTTACAGGATTTAGGAACACACATTTATTTCTCAGAGAGACTTAAACCCAAAAAGCTCAATGTGACTGCATTTCATATAGCCCTAACATATTTTTTCAGGCATGCCTGACTGCACCCAGGTGCTTTTATAAGTGACTTGGGTACGTGTGTGCAGGTTAGGGAGAGGTGTAAGAGAGATAAAATAAGTTGCGGCAGGAAAAAATACCTCTGCTGTGAGGAGGCTCCAACTGTACAAAAGAAACGTACAGTTTCTTTTCGTACACTGCACTCGTAGAAAGGGCAGGAGGTGGTGGTGGAGCCTAACTCTCACATTTAATCTAACAGCAGGCACTCAGCAGGGGGGAGACCATAGTACAGGTCCTTCTGCTGCCCAAGGGGTGGAAAAGGATAGCTCCTGCCTCCCAGGCTCCTGCCATGCTGTAAGGTGTCCCCCCTTGCCCCAAGTATCAGCTTAAAAAAATGTTGAAAGGCTCACAATCTCCTGGTTTCACTATCAGCTACCACGATCAATTATATCAAAACCCAACCCCACACATGCCAATAAAGTGAGCGCAGGGAATGCAGTAAACTTGCTCTTGAAGTGGAGTCTGGCCAACTGATATCAACTAAACCTTGAATATGATTTTTCCATAGCACATCCTCCCACGAGATCTGCCATGTGAATGCTCCTGCAACAGAGAGGACACAGGGCAGAAAACATCCCCATCGGTCCCACAGGAGCTGTATGACCTGGACGTGTACGCTGGACTCCAAGCATGCACAAGCCACCTCATTAACGTGTTTGTGTTTCTTAACTCCATTCTAGTCATTTTCTTAATTTTTAGGTACGTAACTCCCTTACTAGGGCTGGCTTTGGGGTCCTGAGTTTCAATGAAGGTTGGGGGAGTTAGACATTAACT
Organism: Pygoscelis adeliae; assembly: GCF_000699105.1. Classification (NCBI taxonomy): domain Eukaryota; kingdom Metazoa; phylum Chordata; class Aves; order Sphenisciformes; family Spheniscidae; genus Pygoscelis; species Pygoscelis adeliae. The sequence goes on from NW_008825100.1 coordinate 4,251,173, forward strand.
GGGATCCAGCATGTTTGAAAAATGCACTATGCCTTTGCATTACCGGCACTTGACAAGCCAGCCCTAAGGGTCAACATTATTTTGAAACCCACAACACCCACTTTCAAAATAATGTTGTTAGCCAGACCCAATATAGTGGGATTTACGATCTGAAATCATACAGGCACTTTTTAAAATTTGACCCTTGAGTAATGCTCTGAATTTTAGCTCTGTTAGTTGTCTATTTAATATCAACGGTGAAACATAAAAGAACAGGCATGAAAAGCCTCCAAGGCAGAAAATTGTGTAAAATCACAAATTCTTAAAATGGTCTGGCACACAGAAGAAAAACATACATACGTGGTTTAGTGTCAAAGCCAGGGATCTAGAAAGCTCACTTAAACACATGTGTGCCCGCAGGAGCGCTCTGCAGATCTGAGATTTGCCAGAGTAACAGCACCCAGTTCTGCCCTTTGGTTTGTGCAGATGTGTGTGCACGGCGTTAGCTGCAGGGAGGGTATCCAGATCCACAGTTCTGTCAAATAGGGTCCTTTTTTTATTAGTATTATTTTTTGTCTTTTCCCCCCAGCCATCTGGGTGGTCCGAGAATCAGACCCGAAATACCTAGGATCCCTCGAACCACATGTTCCAATCCCAGCAGAGTTGACTCAGTCCTTCATCCTTCCAGGGTAAATTGACTTCTCTGCTCTTTATTGCGTGGGGGGAGCTTCTGGATGAGATTCTAAAATTTCCGCTCTGTATGGACATTAAAAATCCTACATTTTTCTTCCAGTATCATAAAACCCAGCCTCCCTGCCATTAGTTTTTATCTCTCAGCACCTTGTGTTATTTGCTTCTCATGGCCACTGGTAGCTGGGAACCCAGATTAACCAGCACCTGAAAAGTGATGTGCCGCAGGCTTCATTTCACAAGCCAATGGGATGGATGGGTTTTGTCCATTTATCTCCACACATACTGGAAGGATTTCAGAGAAACACAGTGAAAATGAGGAGGCTGAGCAGATTGATATTTGAGTATATGCTGCAGGCTGCAGCCTGGCCAGTTCATTAGCGCGGGGAGGAAGGATATGACAACATGCAGCAAGTATCTGGCGGGACGTGTTACACAAAGGAGGTGTGCTAGGAGCAGAAGGGTGAAATTCAGGGAGAGAAAAAAAGGAGCGTGGACTATGAGCAGATTGATATTTGAGTATATGCTGCAGGCTGCAGCCTGGCCAGTTCATTAGCGCGGGGAGGAAGGATATGACAACATGCAGCAAGTATCTGGCGGGACGTGTTACACAAGGAGGTGTGCTAGGAGCAGAAGGGTGAAATTCAGGGAGAGAAAAAAAGGAGCGTGGACTAGGAAGGTGAATTGCATGGAGAGCTTTTTATACTGAGAAAGGATTTGCTACAGGATAGAGTAAAAGTTTAACCAGGACATACAGGACCAAAAAGGGGGAACCCGCGTACCCCTGTCCTATACAGGAGAAAGCGCTACACAGGAACAAACCACTGCAACAGGTCATCGTCTCTTGTCCTCATGACTGTAAGAAGCTGGTGAGAGGTGAAACACCATCTAGAGAGGGGATTTATTTAGGATTAAGAAAAAGGAGATGCCAGGAGGGGCACTGCTCCACATTTAGCCAAGAGAAAACTTGGGAAACAAATTTGTAACACTGGAGTATAAAAGGGCAGGAGATTGGCACTGAACATTTATTCATTTTCACACGATGCTGAAAGCAATGGAGAATGGGCAATACCATTGAGATAGCTTCTGAAAGACCCGCACTCTCTGTTTAGAAACTCTTTAGAAAGCAGCGGGAGAACAGAGTTCAAATAAATTTTTCCTAAAGCACAAGCTTAACAGCGGATAAGGTGGAAGCATGAAGTCACTTTTAATCTACTATAAAGTGAGGTAAGCAAAGGGATTATCACTTAAGACTTGCTGACATGAAGCTCTGAGAATGACATTTAAAAGCAATGGTGGATTACAGAGTGACATCATATTAAACGAACACATGCCACAGGTTTACATAAAAGACCTCAGAGATCAGGCTCAATACTAAAACCTCCTAGCTGTTTTTACACTTCTGGCGGTGATTAGGCTAAATTAGAGCTGCAGTTCTTCATTCAGTAAGTTGTGGTGTCACAGCACCAGCAGCTCGGTGGCCCAGATCTTCAGTGAGTGCTGACAGGCACGACTCCATCTGAGCTCACCAAGGCCCCTCACTCCAGTGCAATGATGCCGGCATTCAGCAACTGAAGATCCAACCCAAATATTTCTAAGTCCTACCTGTGTCTTACTGCATAGTTCAGTGAACCTGAAACCGTGTACCTTCAGATGCCTCTGGACTTCAGGTTTGAGTTTTTCAAAGTATTCTGAAGGCTATTTAACTAAACACACACGATGAAACTATCTCCTCAATTTAAGGAACAGCACAGATGTGCAAATCTCTCTCATAATAGAAAAGGCTTGAAAATTGTTAACAAGATTCAAAAGAGAAAGCTGTGGCGTTTTGTGTTTTGTTGGTTGGGTTTTTTCCAGCAGAATAGTTTATCAGATTGGAAAAACCTACAGAAACATTCTAGCCCTGATGAGTGTTTTGGATTATGTCTGCCCCATTTTCAGAAGACCTGATCAGCCTGTCCTCCCACTGAGGTCAGAAGATGTTAAGCGCGTACCTTCTCAGTTTCTGCACAGGTAGGTAGCGCTGTGTACTTCTTTCCTGATGCCTGAAAACATGCCACAAGCCCCTTCTGGGGAGCCGAATGAGCCACAGACCACCTGACTTTTCTTAGCTCTCAAAACATCAGGAGGGTGAGTATTACTGTAATGGCATTTTAGAGATGGGAAAACTAAAGCACAGATGGAATTAAAGTAATTTTTCCAGCTCCCAAAACAGGACAGCAGCAGCTCAGTATTTAATCTGTGGTCTCCTGGAGATGGATCAAGTGACCATCAAGTATCAATCCTGGTAGTTTCACAGTGAGATTGGTATTGATAGTTCCCCAAATCACTTCCTGGAGGTTACCAAAGAGCCACCTAAAAGCAACATACTCCTGCTAATTACAGACCAGGGAGAGGTTTGAACCAGCCTTCTGGAGGGGATCAGCCTCTGCAAACCATCGCTTACTCACACATTCTTATTTTCTTAAATAAATAAAAGAAGCATGTGGGAAAGAAGGGGACAGAATAAATTGGATGTGGGAGCCCCCAAACCCGTTTCCCAAATGAGCAATGTATCTATTTGGTGAAAGTCGTAAAACTTTGCAAAACACATAAGAAGGCCTCTCTGAGCAGCTGTTTGCTTTCACTCCGGAGGGAGCTCGCTCTATCTCCAAAGCAGCACGGTACCATCAATCACGACCTGCCAAAGACTTTCTACTCCAGTAGCAAAGTAAATATGAAAACACACAGGTTTTATTGGCGTGTACGTTCTGTGGCTCAACCAAGTGGCATCCTTGCTGCAAGAATGAACATTACCTGGGGTCCCATCCTAAACCGCCTCATGGGATCAAAGCTGCAGCCTCACGGGAGCCATGTCCCGCAGAGGTTAACCGAAGGCACTTCTACACGCACCGATAACGCACAAAGGCAGCTCCGCGAGCTTGCGATGCAACCGGCTCCCCTCCGCCATCAGCTGTGGTCATGAATCCCCCTGGGTGGAGGGGGTGACCGAGAGCCCCCGGCAGAAAATGGGGAGCACTGGCAGGAAAGCCCTGGCAGGGCTCAGCTGGAGCGTGGTCAGGGCCATGGGGGTGCCGGGAAAATTTCATTGCAAAACTCCGACACCCCTTCACTGAGTTGGAAGTTTCAAAGGATTTCTACCCGGCAAAATTAAGGAGGTTTTTGTCTGTGTTTTTTTAAAATGGGAACAGCAAAAGGCACATCTGTGACAATAGCAAATTCCACCTCTAACGCAAGAGACTGGCGTTTCTCAAAGCACAGTTATAAGATGATGATGATGATTATTTTTTGTGTGGCTAAACAACATATTTTCCCTTAACCCCACTTGGCCTCCCTTGGCTGAATCTCACAAAAACAACAAAGGAAAGAGAAAACCAGCCTGAAACAGATATCCAACACGGAAAATCTTGGGTTCGACATTAAATTTGGCAAATTTGTAAACACTTGAGACATAGCCTTTTTATGATGAGAAGTTTAAGAGTCACCTTGCCCGCCTGTGAATTACCCTGCCTAAACAGCTCGGGAACATTGGAACTGGTCCTGAAAAGGTATTCTGTAATTTTTAACACAGTAAAAAGAAAACAAACTTCAACAAGGAGGGGTAATAGGATCAGATAAAGAAAAAAAGTGTAGGCTGAATATCAGGGAAAATCTGTAATATATTAAGATCTCAGGGAAATGGAGGAAGATCCGTGATTAAACCAGATAAAATCCCTACCAGAGGGAAATTAAGGGCAACTCCACATTATCACGGAGATGGAGTCTTCTCTATGTTTAGGTCTTTGGGACAATTCAGTCCTCATGAAAGCCATGGAATTTGTCACTATCAGCTCAGGGGTTTTTTTACTACTTTTATGTGCAGACAGAAGGGCAACAACAATAGTTTGTTAATAAATAATGTCAGAACTGCATCCTGAAACACCACCAGGATGTCAGCAGAAAAACAAGGCTGCTTTTGTTTGTTACACTGCGTAATGCCTGATGGGTTTTAACCACAGTTTAGGAGCTACTGTTAAAAAGCTTCTTGCTGAGTCAAGCCTAGGCATGCTGTTTACAAGGGTTAGCCCTGAAGGCTCTTGCATTGGCAGAGACTTTTAAGCTGAGCTAAGGAGTTTTTAGTTATTTTTGTTGTGCTTTAAAAAAAAAAAAAAGTTGAGAGTAGCTAAGCACACCTAAAAGTGGGGAGTGGAAGGGAGCTATCAGTAATCACCTGCTGCCTCTGCCAGCAGCTTTCCTCTGTAGTCAAGGGCTTGATCTTGCAAAGCTGATGCTAAGAGTCCCCTTGGTTTAAAGCGGAGGGAGTTATTGCAGAGACTGGGCCCCAGTGGAGTAAGCTTTTGTGAAGCAGCTCACTAAAATATGAAATATCCCCTTTGTTAGAAAAGGACCTCCTCTAACTAATTCCGAAGTGAATTTGGTTCAGCTTTGAACCTGCTGAAACACCCTGGCTGACGACTTTTGCTCTGGTAACACTGATCTATGTTCTGTCTACAACCAACAGGGCAGAGTGAAATTCTGACAAATCAATAAAAGCTGCATGCAGAAAAGTGCATATAACACCCACCATTGCTCTTCCACAGAGCCTGGGCCATCCTGTGCTGCGGCAGAGGCGAGGTTCCCAGGGAAAAACAGTATGTGGCTGTGTAATTTAATACATTATCGCAGCGGCGCACAAAATGAGTCAGAATCACAAATTTATTTTTCTGTCATTTCTTAGCTTTTGAGTGCTGTATTTTGCAATCTTAATATTAAACAATGTTGCTTTGTGGAAGTGGTACCTCATAAAATTTATATGTACCAATACAATTTCCTTTATTCATTCTGCTCTAACTCTGCAGTCCTGGAAGAGATTTCATCCCATACTCAGTTTTACTCCATTCTGCATTACATCCTTTCTCAGTGTCCACTGGGCTCCAATCCTGCCTCTCCCCCCATCCTCCATATGACCACAAGCTCACAAGCATCAGAATCCAGGACGATGCCTTGAACCCACAATATTCCTGTTGGTTTGCACTGCAGAGAGCTCAAGGATCACCTGAATGAAATACTTTCTTTTTCTAGACTACCAAGCAAGCACCATGATTCTGCCAAATTGTTCTTAAAGCCAAAAAAAGATGTCAAAAAAAGAGGGAGTGGTGTATCACCAAATAAGTAAAACCAACGGAGGTTGTACAAAAAAGTGAGTTGTCCTAATGACTACAGAAACACTATTTTACCCTGAAAAAAAATCTCTAGAAGTATATGTCAAGGCAATACCAATGTGACCTGCTTCTGGACGTATACAATAAATGCTCAGTGATTTGGAAGAAAACTCAAGCCCTGAAAATTATTTGTCATGCTGTTTAACAAGGAAATGACTGAGAGATAAGGGCTGACAACAGTGAGCAGAAATGCAGCAAATCTTTCAGGCCTCTGTCTTGTCATGTGGATCTTTTATTACTTGAGTTTTCCATATTCCCAACCATATTCTCAAGAAAAGGGTCCCACAGGTGCTCCTGCTCAAGAGAGCCTTGAAGATGAGTTCCTTCCAGTTAGGATAAAATAACGTATGTTCTCATTAGGCCAAATGCAAACAGTGATGAAGGGGAATGCACTGCCATGTCACATCGAGCAATCAGGAAACAAACCTTTGACATAATGCAGCAGGCAGATAATAAGACCCCATAGTTAGCAACAAATGAGACTACACTTAATTTGCTGTGCAATGTTCATGTAATTAGATAAATTTGGTACCAGCAAGACAGCAGACAGCTAGAATATGGGCTTGATGAATTGGGGGCTCTCTGTCAGGCACCGATCACATTAATCATAAAGCCAAAACTCAGTGACACAATTTTTCTTCCAAACATTTACCATAATTTTCTAGAGTGAAAATATGCACATGCCTTTTTTTTTTGGAGTTGTTTACTTTAAACAGAAGGATGGATTTCTGCACCACCAGGGTGGAGTTCAAATTTCTAGAGGCTTGACCGTGCCTGCAGGGTCCATCTAGCCTAGTGAACAAGAGACAGGCAACTTCTATGCATGCTCTAACCCAGTTCCACCACCATGTTCTGGATCATTTCATGTTGAACATCCTCCAACGTTATCGTCTCCAGAGCAGACTGGAGGAGAGAAGAGGAAGACAAAAGAGAAGTAGAACAAAAACTAGAGGAGGAAAGGGCAGGAGATGCAGTTAAGATATTTGCAGATAAAATTGAAAGAGAAAAAATGGTCGACAGACTAACTCCACAGCTAGTGAGAATTTTCCCAGTGTGGTTGTGCTGTAGTCCACGGCAGTTGGAAAAGAGCCGAACAGAAGTGGCATTCCCTTGACCCTAAAAAAACCCACAAACAAGAAGCAGTTGGCTGCTCAGCTTTGGCGCTTCACCAGCCACAGAGGCAACCTTCAGCGCAATGCCCAGGTAATAAGACTGACCTTATCAAACATTTCAAAGAAAACTATATTTCCTCTTCTAAGACCAAAACCCAAGTTTTCTCTCTGGTACCTCACAAGTTGTTTTTGTGAGAGGTGCTGCTGGGAAGGTGAAAGATCCCAAAGAAGAAAGACAATAGGTATTTACCAACAACTCTACCCACGTACTAAGCAGGACTCTCTTGTTCCCCTGACAGACAAATGTGGTCACTGCTAAAACAGTGGATTATTAATATTGGCACAGGTGAGCTGAAACCTGATCTGCTAGCACTGTACACTTGGCCAGGCTTTATCAGTTGGACAACCCCAATATCATAAAATACTGGCTCCCATCACTGGATGTTGATTCACAGGTACATGGCACCAGCTGGTGAGCTCTCGGTTGCGTTCTGGAGAAGACCCTGCTCCATGACCCCACTGAAGAAGCTGCTGCAGAGGCAGCACACCCTATCCTGCCCGCGAGGAGCGAAGGGGGGCACCGACTGGGGCACACAAATAACCTGGTGTGAAACATCTGAGCATCTGCCATCCTCTCTTCTAACCACTGCTTTGAATATTGCCCCTTTCAGAAGTCAGTATGCTTTATTAGCCAGAGCTCTGGCTTATTAACTATCTCCCAGTACGTTTTGTTATTAATCTTTCTTTTTTCTACACTTTTGCATGTACTTGCACGCAAGACCAGAACTATTTCATTCAGCCCCCCCAGCCCCCTCCAATTCCCATGTTAGCAACCTGCTCTGTCTTTTCCCCTTTGCACACAGCGTGGAAGGAGCTGCTCTGCGCCTTTAAACATCCAGTCAAACTGACTACCAGCCAAAAAGACAATGACTTGTCTTCTGGTAGGATCCAGGGGAATGCCCTATCCTTTTTTCCTGCAGCATTTTGGAAGTGGAATAAAGCCCTCGTAGCTATGGGACTCCACAGATCTCCTGGCTGCCGCTGTCTGCGCTACTTGCCTCCCAGGGGCTGTTCCCCAGCTCACACCTATCCAGAAAAAGCACAGCTCTACAAACAGCCCCTGCAAAGCTGGGTGAGCGCTGACCCCGTCCGGACGGCGAGCTGCAGTGGGGCTCTGAAGTCAAAAGAGGGATCAGAGTTTTTTAAGTGATGAGCCCTATTTGTTCTTCCCTTGCTCTTCCTGAAAAATATTTCCAGCCCTTATGGGTTCCCCTACACTGGGTACCCTGGGACCTGTCCCTCAGCTGATGGCTGAGCCCTGTGTTACAGCCATGGATTGAGCGATTTCAGGGCAGCCGTGGGACCACCAACCCCATCAGGCTGCTCCTCACCTCGCACGGGGATGGTGTGTTTTAGGGATGAGGAGAAACCCTCCTGGCCACATAGTCACTACAGCCTCTGCTCACGTTTCTGCTGGCTCCTTTTTCCCTGCCCTGGTCAAAGCTTACAGGAGGTGAACCCAGATCTCTCTATAAACATGTCCTCCAAAGCGTCAAGGACTATTGAGCTGTCATGTCCTGGATGAGATTAACCACGATCCCCCCTCTCAGGGTACAGCTCCCAGCTGGTGCCTGTGCTCGCTGGCCATCAGCTGCCCTGGGGAGGGGAGAACCTCGTGAGGAGGTCACCACCGAAACACAGGGTCCTGCCCCTCCAGAGCGGACATGGACACCCATGTGAGGATCTGCCTCTTTACCGCATTTTAGAAAACACCATCCATTCATCGTCTGGTGAAATCAAAGTGAATTACGGTATTCCCAGCAGCCTCTCCCCACCGTTCCCCCAACCAGCGGGCAGGGAGGAACGGTACGCGAGGTCGCGAAATGGAGGGAGCAGTGCCAGGTCTTCACCAAGATGGTGCCAGAAACGACCCAGGCATGGTGCGACATGAGAAACACTGTGGGCGCAAAAACTCAAGTCAAGCCTGTCCCCAGGACCTCAGCTGGATAACAAGACAGAAGCCCTGCACTCCCATCCCACCGCTACACGGCACTTCTATAGGTTTAACGGAGCTGTAGAGCACTCCTGCCAGGCAGGTCAGTATTGCCACCGGACAGGGACAGCAGGGCAGGGGGTGGCCAGCGGGGCCAGCCTGCCAGGAGGGCAGCAAGTCCCTGGGACCTGAGCAGCGGGATTCGGCGTACCACAGGCGGCCACATTTTAGCAAGGCATGGGAGCAGAGGTGCAAGACTTACCCGTGGATAGCGTGGATAGAGTGAGGTTCGTAATGGTATCGTCCTTCCTGGTGGCGCATGTCAATTGGCAAAGGAGCGTGGAAGGCCGGAAAAATGTGCTGCGGCACTGTTGAGGGGAATAGAAGAAGAAAAAAAAAAAGGGACTTCAAAAACTTTTCCTTTCCTTTTAAAACAATTTCAAAGGCACTAAATCTCCATGAATTTCAGAGCAAGAGCAGAGCAAGACAAGGGGTCTTCATGATATCAGCGCTATCATACACCAGAGAAGTGGAATGAATAAATAATCAAAGTCATGCGGAGAAATCCTACATCTTCGACATAAAAGATCTCCAACAGGGTTTTTGACAAAGACAAGCAGCTAAGCGCTCTTTGAACTTGAGGAGATTATAGGAAGCACCAAGGAAAACTAGACTTGCAACGCAAATCAGACTCAACAGAGCCTGGCGGGATCCAGACCTGCGTCGTCCCTCATGCCTGGAGTGGCAGCAAACACTTTTCCTGAAGGTCTGTACACACAGGTTGGAAATATTTACCTAAAAATGTAACAGCGAGAGCAGCGCTAATGCAGACCGTCTAGGCAGTCAGAAGAGGCTCAAAAGTGCCTACTGCCAGGTTCTGAGAAAGGAGCCCAAATTGCTCTCTCTTGTAATCACTTGAGGCCCTATTTTTTATTCATTTGAGAAGCTTGTTTCATCTTTGATGGAAAGATAAAGTGGTCTCAAAAGGCAGAGAACACCTACATTGACTTATTAAATCTACAGGTTTTAATATTTATTATTGACCCCAAAAGTTAACAGTGAGAATATTTGAGTGAGTCGAGCTGATAGAAAATTCATCAGGTTATTTCTCCACACCACCCCCAACAACGCTGTCTGGTCGCCTGGGCCTTTCCTGCTAAAATTACAGAAGCTAAAGAAATACAATTAGCAGAGCCTCGATAATGATACCATACAATCGCCCTCTGATAGGGCTCGTCGCATCTGTAACGATGCCGCTTTCTAGATTTGTACCAGCGACCGGCTTAAAGATAAAAGGCTGGTCTTGCTCTGCCTTTACAAACAGTCAGAAGTTCTTCATTAAAGTTTACTTAATATTGTCAGAGGTTTTCCCATTCCCGCTCCGGCTTCTTGGCCTTTCTGTCTAACTGGAGACTAAAAGCAAAACAAAACCAACCTCCTAAGAGAGCGTTTCAAAACCCAGTCTGCACTCAGTATTTCACTGTGACTTGCCTTCGCGACAGGTAGCATCTCTCTGTAGAGTGGGGAAGCACCATCCAAAACCAAAGTGTCAAAGCTTGGGCCAAGTCTCTCACTGATGCTCAGCTCCAGTAAACGCCAAACTCTTTTCTACGAAAGACTTAAAATTCAGCCTTTCGCATCTGTGACTCCAGCTGCAACAAAGCTACGCCGACTCCGTCCGGCGAGGCTGTGCTCCTTGTGGGTCCGTCGTGCAAAGCCTGCGTGAAATCCCCGTATACGTCTTTCCTGGCATATCAGCAAGAGGATCTAAGGCTCCTACTCCCATTGCAACGTACAATCCCTCAGCACAGCGCGGCACAGGCGCGTCAGCCGGGCTGCCGGGAGAGGTGAAAGACTACACAAAAACAACCCTCCTGCCAACTCTGCTGAAAGGCGTTAAGCTAAGGTAGTCGGTGTGGAAAGTATTTAAGGCTCCACAGCAGACTTGCTCTCCGTGCTCCAGCGAAGGGCTGGCACCGCACACTACCTGATACACTGGGAGCATTTTTGCAGCTCGCCTAATGTCAGGACACAGTAGGGTAACTGTTAACCGCCTTCCCCCCTTCTGCTCCCCTCCCCTCCTCCCCCAAAAGCAGCTCAGGGAGAGAATAAACTTGCACCCTTTAAGATTTGCTTTGGTGGGAGGAAGATTCACCCTTTAACCGTCCCGGGTAGGGATGATCTGTTACATAAGGACACTTGTAAGGAGTCTTCATTTTAAGAGGCAGCCAGTGTTTTTCCAGGTCAGAAATGCAGCAAAGTTCAGCCGTCACACCCCGTCCCCCGCTCACATAGCACCATACAGCCTCTGGTCTCCCCAAACCGCGCTCAGCCCAAAACATTGCCAGAGCAGGCAGGCACCTAGAGCTGCTGCACTTGTCCCTGGGGACACTGCTACGGCCACAGCCCACGGCTGCTGTGGGGACCAGAGGGAGTGGAGCAAGGAGGTTTCACATCATCACGCACCAAGCATGGTCACAAAACCAACTATCCCTGCACAGACATCTGATGCCGGACAACACAAACATCTCTTCCAGCCTGGGCCCCGAGGCTGGGCTTCCTGCAGTTCTCATGCCGTATTTATGCCATACAAATAAACCCAACTCTTCTGTGGTCCTGGGGCCAACCTACACAGCCCAGCTGGCATCCCTATAGGTGAAATTTTGCAACCTCCCAAAACAGGGTGGCCACTCTGCCTGTAACGGGCAGGTCCAGGGCTGAGTTAACCCCCAAACTGCAGGGAAGTGCGAGTTGACATGGGCTGAAACTGTGCTGGGCATTGTGGTAATGTTTTAATAATATGGAAAGTCATATTCTAATCCTTGGGCTCATTCCCTGGACCAGTTTAATTCACTAATAATGATAAAACTATTAAGAATAACAGGTCAAATGCTGAATCTCTTAAAACCCAGGCCAGTTATGTTTTATTTTGTAAGTGTGCATTTTTAAATGATTGATTGCCGAGGTAATATCGGAAATTTTTGTGCAAAAACAGTCTTTCCCTGTCACTCAGGAGAGCTGGGGAAAAGAAAACACAGGGTGTTTGCTGTCTGGCCTGCTTTCCTAGCTATCTGTTGGTATAAAAATGACATCTGAAGAGAATTTCTTCCTCCTCACACCTCTGATTATTAGTGGGAGGAAAATTTCCATGAACTTCCTCCCTCCCACTGGCACCGTTGGTTTGATTTTAGCATTTCAACCTATTTGGACTGCAGGAAGGTCAGCAACGCCCCTGCCTTGGGTGCCTGTTTCACCCCGCCACTCTCATTTCCAACCCCACCACGTACTCCGTGTTTTGCTGCTGCCGAGGGCGAGGGGAAGGGTTGTTTTTGGTGACGTCCCTTTGCAATGTCCCACTTCAGGGCTTCCCCTCTGCTCCCCTGCCTGGGAGCACCAGCCAAGCCTATGGGCTCTGGTGGCTGGTGCTGTTCCTTTTTATTCTCTTCCAGGTCCTTGGTCAGAAATAATGAATGGTTTTATAGGCAATCAACTACCAATTCATAAACGTCAGCCTGGCTCTGCTTCTTGTTCCCACCCCTCCCGAAGAGGACGGCGAGCTGGCAGCAGGACAGCAACACACGCTGTTAACAAAGATGGATGTTTTACACATACGAGTTAAAAAGACAATTATATTCAATTACTTCAAGTAAGTCATGGTGATGTATTTCTAAATAGCCACGAGAAGGGCAATATGATGATTAGGGCAATGAATTTGCCAACTTTAATCTAATCAAGGCAATCTTTTGTTTAGCATTATCTGCTTTGCGGTGGCAGAGGATTTACCAAACCCAAGCAATCTTTGCAGATTTAACCCCAAACCTGTCCAATTAATGCTAATGATGATTGTTTTACACAGAGGGAGGAAGCTTTTAGCAGGAGGCCTGGGGAAAGCTTTCCCCCAGGAAAAAGTTGGGCCACGCCAAGCCATGGGGTACAATATGCTGCAGCACGAAGGCACGACATGGCACCTCCAAAAGTCCCCTAGCACTGGAACAACAGATAAACATTTTCTCTCGCTGCCGTGGAAGGAAGAGAAAACCAAAGAACAAATCAAAGCAGCACCCAAGGGGCCGAGATGATGGGAAAAAAGGGTGTTTTGTACAGAAATAACACGGCTCTTCATTAAGCCTGTGGCACGCAGCTCCTTGGGTGAAGCAGAGCAGCAAGGTGCAGTCAGGAGGCCCCACCTTCCACCCAGCCACTGCTCG
>NW_008825100.1:4264377-4266898 GCF_000699105.1 Pygoscelis adeliae
TGCTCCGCCACGCTGTTTGATAAGGGGAAAGACGCTGCTACCTGTCCCCACTTGTCGGAGCTGATTTTCCAGCCAAGGTTTATGAGCAAGACATGGACCTCCCACTGATATATTCTCATCCTTGTCTATTCAAAGGCCAGCCAACCCCCTGGCTTCAAAGAGAAAAGATATGAAGCAGAAACACAGGTTTAAAGGGGATGTCCCTCTGCTGAAAATCCCAGGAATCAGGGAGGGAGGCATCAGAAACAGGCATTTTTTGCGGATGATGCAGGCTTTTGATTATCTCCACAGATAAACCTGTGCTTCAAGAGAAACAGACTGCACGTATGGGTTTGTATAGCAAGCAAAGGAGCCGTTTTGACATCACTCACAGCAGCACCACTTTTTGAGCCCAAAAAGGAGAATTAGGAAGAGTCAAAATAAGCTTTTTCTATTCCAAATACTTCAGCCTACACATGTGATCGCTAAATGGAAAAAAAAAAAAGGCAGCAGAAGAAAAGAAATCAGACCCCACGCCGCTGAATCAGGTTTCATTTGCAGTTTGCTTTGACAAAAATAATTAGGAAAGCCCTTGTGAAAGCACTTAAAAGGATGTCTTCTGTTCCCATTTGCAACTGGGGTGCTGCAGCAAGACTGGCTGGGGAGACACCCCGAGAAGCCCCCCACACACCCTCTGTACCATCCGATATGTACCGGGCTCCCACCGCTTTATCTAAAGCACACGTGAGTTGCGCAGGCCACCAGGTGGGCTAAAAAAATGTGGTTTTCCTATGGATGTCCAACAGTCTTCTGCGGGAACAAGCAGTCCAGGCTGTGAGTGGGCTTCTTTGCCATCAGAAATAGAGCACAAACATTTTGCAATCAACAGGGAAAGTCATTTGTTGAGGAAAAAAGTAAAAGACTGCTGTCTGGGTAATTCAGTACCTGTAGTGCTTTTCTCAACAAATTTGCAAAAACACCCTTAAAAAAATTAACATTTTATAAAAGAGGAAAAACAAATACTGACTTCTTGAGATCCCTTTTGGCTTGATTTCCTATGGTTTTAGTGATGCATGGGACACAGCTTTCATAAAGGGATCACAAGCTACTTTGCAAAGACTAACAAAGCTTCACCTCTCCTTAGGAAGAGAAGCAAACATGCATTTGAAACACAGCCCTTTTTTCTACTCAAGAGGGGCTGAAGCAGGGTAACGTAAAATAACTTGCCCAAGTCTACGCAGTAGGTTCCCCAGCAAACCTCAACCACAGCAGGCAGAAACTGCAACTTTATCTCTAAAAGGCTTTGGAGTCCCGGGGTATTGGATTGATTTGAATTAGTGGGAGAAAAACTTCTCCAGACAACAGCTCATGCACTCCTGTCACCACGGTGTCATTAGCAGCTGTGCACAAGCAGCTGACACAGAAAAAAAATGGGAAGGGGATGTCCCAGAAGATGCCGGTGAGTGTCCATGAGTGCTTTTGCAGCAGCAGCGCTGTGCTGTCACGGGCCACATCCCTGTTACTGGGGGAGGTGGGACGCTGCTTGGTGTGACACGGCAGCTCGCAACAGCTTCTGCTTCCCCCCCCCCCCCCGGCGGCGGTCCAGCTTCTTTGAAAAGGATAATAGGAAAATAACTGCTGTCTGCACTAGACACTACACGGAAACCTCCAAGACATGAGAGGAGGCATTTGCTAGTTTTCCCCATCACCAGAGAAAATGCCCTTCTCACTGCCCAAATTTTCTCCTGGATGTCCAAATCTCACTCTCTTCTTGAGAAGGACAAGGTTAAAGATACAACAAACACGAAGTGTCCTTCACTCAGTCATCACCCAGAGAAGCCCAAAGCATCAAGTGAGAAACAAATTGTAGGCGGCATTCATTTTCTTGTTACACTTTTTAAAGTGCCAATTTTACTCATCCACAGTGTACATTTTGAAGGGATGCATTTTGGTACCCGACGACTGTGGTGACAAACATCAGGTTTGTTTTGAAACAGCAAAGAGGGGCTCGTGCTTTGCTCCCCAGCCTTCCTGCAGTGATTTTCCTCATGTCAGAGCTCCCCCCCGGCTCGGTGTGCTTCAGAGCATCCCCGGACAGCCTTGGCTCTGAGAGCAGGGGAGGCAAACCCGGCCCTGGGGGACTGAGTGTGTGTGTGGCTACTTGACTCCCTTTGACAGTCCCTCCTGGGTGTTTCAGTGTTGTATTTGGATGGCCACCCCTCCGACAAAGTGCTGCAGGGCTGTAGGTGTCGGCAAGGGAGATGTTTTTGTGTTTGTGTGACGTCCCCAGAATAATGATCTCGCTGTTTAAGTGAGTTGAGCGAATGAATGAGCACAAGAAAAACATCTTCGCTGAAAGCGCAGCCAAAGTTAATGCACCATTAATAATGGCCCCGGTGAATTATTGGAAGAGATAATAGGCCTGGGGTCAGGGAAGGTCTAAGACAAAGAATGGGGAATATTGGGTCACAGAAACATGACAGAGCAGATCACGCTGATGCGCCTGTGGGATTCTCCTTGGATGAAGTCATGTACCACCACG
>NW_008825100.1:4266914-4272850 GCF_000699105.1 Pygoscelis adeliae
CCATTCCCAGAACCACTGCTCGGATCGATACGAGGAGGAGGGGGAGCAGACACACAAGGCTACAGTAGCTGCCTCTTAGCCCCCCACGAGCCCCTGTTTGAGAGCTTCACTTTAATGTTGTTTAGATACTTTGCAAAATACACCAACTGTGCGCCTACCTCAAAAAGGGATAATTATGTGGTTGCTAATTACACCAATCTGCATATTTTCTAAGCAGAGTGAGGTGTCTGGGGGAGTATGTGCATTCCCTGAACAGCAGCGCTGTGCGTTTCACAAAAAGCCATCTCAGGTGCTTCAGCAGCTCCGCTTTTCTGTCTCCAAAATCACGGCGGGCTGGCTGTGGGGGCGCCAACCTCATGTCCCGCCCCACCAGCTGCTGGGTTTCACGACACTAAATTACCGACTAACCTCGCTTTGTCAGAATTTCCCTTCTTTAAAATGGAGATAATAATACCTCCCTACCTCAGAGGTTTGGTTAATGTTTATACAGCACTTTAAAAATGATGTGGTAATTAAGTGCTCAGTATTATTATATCAACGTGTATAATGATTCCAGCAGACAGCACTATAAACAGGGCTGCACCGTGCGTGCTTTTCTTTTGTTTGGCTTGTTAGCATTTGGTTTGGTTTTCATACAGCATACTTCAATTATTATTGGTTAATTATTACGTTGTTTTATTACCTGCTCAGTGGCTTTGACAAAAATCAAAGAGGAACTACACAGGTAAAATAATAGTAAATATTCATTCTGGCCCGCTATGAACATTATAGCAAGGACAAATGGGAGGCAGGCACCCACCAGCTCACCTACGGGAGACCCCTCTCCCGCCCTGAGTATTACAGGCCATTTTGAAACACATCCAGCCAGCTGTTTCCATCCAGAGGGACACAGAAACAGTTTTCTCTTCTTCTAACATACCTAATGAAGAAAGATGGTGGTAGCCTGATTTATAAAACTATTTTTTTTCAGACAACGCGTGTCAGGATGCTGGAGAAGGCAACGTGCTTAGTTTAACTGTGGGTTGGGTACAGCAAGCCAAGCTCCCCATTCAGGTAAGCAATAAAGAGCACGCAACTAAATTCTGTTGGACAAACAGCTCAGGTAATGGTAAATACCTTGTAGGAGTGTTGGAAGGAGAAGGGGCCTTGCTGGGATGCAGATACGTGAAAAGGAAACAAGAAGTAATAAAAAATACGTTGCCCTTCAGCTATAAAATCACCAAAAGCCTAAGGGGGAGCGTTATTGTGCTGACACCTCAAAGCATCTGCAGGACAGAGTCAGCGTGACTTCACCCTTGGAGAAACTGAGGTGCAGTGAGGAGCAGAGGCCAACAATGAGAAGGCTTGCTTCTCCGCTTGCCTCTTCTCCAGCAGTACTGCTGGAGCCCCCCGCACGCACCCCACCGCCATGGAAAGACCCGGGGGCCGTTTGTTTCCCTGCCAGCCAGCAGTGAGACCGCACGCATGGCCGCTCAGCTCCCTGCAGGGACACAGACTTTGGATGCCCATGTGGATGCGGTACTTATTTTACGCAGAATAAAGCCCATTCCTGGGGTCACCTGCATAATAAAAGCCATTATAAAGGCCATGAGACACAGCAAACATCTCCATCGGACACTGCAAATGCAAGGCTGCCCCTCTCCAGCATCCCACAGGAAACCTCCTTGGGAGCCATCACAACGACCATCCACCCTCTTGGGGACGGCCCAGAGGAGTTTATCCTCTTACAAAGTTTATTCTACTGCTTCAGCTCAGGTGGAAGAACAAAGAAATATCTTTTGAAGATGCTGAGGGCTGCCATTACGCAGCCCCCACCTAGGACACCAGCACTGCCAGCACATAGCAGGCAGAAACATTGTCCTGGTGGCCATGCAGCCAGGGAACACATTTCAGCCCGGCCACTGTTTTTGCATTCGGGCAGCACTGCTGAGCCACAGGCTGTGTCCAAAAGCGGGGCAGGTAGGCAGGTGTCTGCAGAGCGAGTTGGCTCTTGCAGCTGGGACGGGAGCAAGATTAAATCAGCGAGCTCCCTCCGCGGCCCCGTGGCCAACTCAAGGCAACACCGAAGGAATTTGCCCATAAATTTCCTCCCCACCCCAAGAAGGAGGCGGCGTGCTTAAATGAACTCAGGCCCTAATAGAAGTAGGGTATTCTTGTTCATCTCGATGTCTAACCCTTCCTGAAGCTCCTGGCAGCTCTCCTCAGCTCGCTCCCGTGCACCACCTGACCTTTGTTAAGGGCATTAAACCTGTCAGTCTCTTCCTGGGCAAAAGAGCTAGAACAATTACAGTGAGGCTAAAAACGGCCTTTCACTCTACATGGAAAATTTAGATTAACAATGTAAGAGTTCATTGACATTTTCTACAAGAACATAGAACTGTTGTTAAGAAATCAAACCCTGAAATACCTCAGTTGCTATCTACCATCTCTAAAACGCTGCATGAGGGACTTTCTGCCTCAGCCACCAAAGGGCTGGGGACAGCTGTCCTGGTGGGGACAGCCCACCTGCTGCCGGCAGGGACACAAGGACGCCAGGAAACCCTGCAACCCGCTCCCATGCAGTAGCTGGCTCTGCAGCACGCTTCAGGTGTGACCAAAAATGGGGCACTTTGCTTCTCGGTGAGAAAACAGGAATTTTCTGAAGCCTGCGGACAACCCGCATGAAAAGTTCTGGCTTTGCTCTTGTAAAACAGGTTGTACCTAAAACTTTCAAAAACTTCAAAATGGTCTTGGGAGGAAGAATGTATTCACATCTATAGAAGTATTTTCAGACATTCAGGTGGGCATCTGTGAATAAAGGCGATGCATTATTTATTATTCTACAAGAATTGCTGGGGTTACTGATATGTGGTAGCCTTAAGGGGACAAATCATTATTTTTTTATACCTCTGGAAAGGGTAAATAACAGGAAAGCAGAGCTCTCCTGCAGCCAGGGGGAACCCCATGAGCACAAGGAAGTCCTGCAGCGGGGTGCCCAAACACTGAAGCTCTGATGGCTTTCCAAAGAGCAATGATTAGAAAAGTGTCTTGATCAGCCTTGCTGCCACCAGTCATCATCTTCAGTCCTAAATAGCCTGAGTCGGGGGAAGGTTTAAGGCAGAACAGTTTTCCATCAGAAAACATTTTTCAGGAACCTGCAGCTGCTGTCAAAAGCGGCACAGAAGAGATCAAGATGGTTTATGATCTATTATATTTTAGCCTACAAGAAGAACATGGAAGTGATGAACTTGAAACGCCTTGACTATATTACAACATCTGCCAACGTGGGAAGTTTCTGAAAGAGACTGCTGAGAATTTTTGCTTCCTGGGAAATTAAAAAGAAAATAAAATTGCCTTTTTCTGCTAAGCGTTGAATTCTTCTTTGGGACACAATGAAATCTGAAACATCAGCAGCGCGATGGCACGTGGCAAGCCGCTCCACTCATGCGCCGCTGCTGGAGAAGTCGCCCAGGTTTCGGCCTCTGAGCTGCCCTGCACAGGGTTGCTGTCAAGGCCCCTCTGCTTCAACGGCCAGAAGCATCCCAGGCTCATCGCTAGATGCTACGCAGGCACGGCGAGCCTGCTGAAACGTAAGCCACTGAGGCTGGATGGACAACAGGATGCAAATCCCATCTGGGACGTGCCAGTCCACCCCACCACACCTGATCAGGAGCTTCTACCTCCACGCTGAGGATTTCCGGAGTGAGACTTTCCCACCGGTGCCAGCTTTTTATTAGATGGACGAGGAGCTGTGACTACCGAACGGCAGAAAACAAACCCGAAAGGCCTAATGCAGCTTATTAATTCCACAGGTCTTGAGCTGCAAATGTTGAGAGTCTTGAAAATCACTTAATTGCCAGGCTGTCAGGCCAAGATGCATTCTGAGGACGCTGCCAATCTGACAGTTATTAACAAACAAAGAGGCCACAAGCCCCAACTGCACCGAGATCCTTGTTACTTCTACTCATGTGCCGCCTCCCAACAGGAAGTACTTAATAAGAATAATAATATCCCGAAAGGCCAACCTACGGCAGTGCAATTAAAAAGCTTTTCTGTCTCACTTTGAGGGGGGAAAAAAAATGAGGGGGAAATTAAAATCAGACAGGAAATTCCACTAGAACAAGCTGGCTTATGTCCTAATAACACAGGATTGTGCCAACTCCTCCAGAAAGCAGAGGAGAGAAATAAAAAAAAAAAAAGGGGGGGGAGAAAAGAAAGAAAAGAAAAGAAAAAAAGAAAAAGAGAAAAGCAGCCCTCTAGACTGACTCAGATCTGAGGCTACATTGTGGTTCGGCTGTGGCCGCAATTCTAAAGGGAGAAAGGCAGCACAAGCGAATAAAAGGCAGTTTGCTTTTCGAGCAAGTTGCTGTTATATAATGTAACTCTTGTATGAAAGCGCGGCCACTGCCGCTTTGTTGAGAAAAGACACAGCCCGATAAGCTCGAAGGGCCAGATGGATCTTGGGGCTTGTTCTCCCAACAGCTGCTGCCAGAGAATGGAAAGAAGAAGAAGAACAACAAAAAAAAATCCCAACCAGCGAGGAAGAAATCCCGGCGCACGAGGGGCAGGCAGGGAGGTGGGGGCAGACCAGATGGTGGTTCAGCTTGTGCCTGCCTGGACGGGCAGTAGGAGAAAAATCAGTACGTCAAAAACATGTATGGAAACTTACGGATCCCTCAAGAAAGACATGGTCATGGAAGAAAAAATGCCTACAGGTTTAAGGGCAGAAGTTTTCTCCAAGTTGTTATCATCCTGCTTCCTAGGAAGCCAGTGGCATCCTGGATTCAGCAGCCACCTGCACCTCCAGCTGACGCAGCAATTTCCAAAAAAAAATGGGCCAAGGGGATTTGTCACCGACTGCTCTGAGACCAGGCCAATGAATGGCAAACTCTTTCATTCCCCCCTGTATTTCACGTTAAAGCTCATTGCACAGTGGGAGCCACGTCGCTTGAAATGGCTGGTGAAAAGGGACTGTGTGAACCTCAGCCGACTGCTGAGGGCCCAGAGTACTCCCCAATATCCCCGCCTTTCTCCCGCGATCCCTAATACCTGGCTGTGAGAGACCCCCCGCAGTCCTCAGGATGTTTCTTTTTCTGAGTACCCCAAGGAGAGAGAAATGCATTTAATGCACGAGCAAACGGGGTCCTGACAGAGGTTCTGCCTCCTGTGTCAGGGACCCTGGGGAGCAGAGAACCGGAGTGCGAGTCCATAGGCAGCTGAACGTGCTGCTCGATACAGCTCAGCTGCTCCTGGAGCTTGATTTTACATCTGAGCAAACTTTTCCTTGGCTCTCCAAAGCGCAACTGCTCCAGATCGCCTATAATACAAGGCTAAACTGTAATTTGCTGTTAGATGGAGACATTATGGGAGAAAGCACTAATTGGCATTCATAACCAGGAGGCGGCAGGAGCACCAGAGGACAGTGATGCCCTCAGTTGCATCCGAGGATCTCCGCTGGTGAGATGTGGAGGGATTGAGAAGTTCATCAGCCTCAGACTGGAGACAAGGAGACTGCTTAAGCACCAAAGGGCAAAACTAGTGAATGAAAAAGGAGGAGAGTGCATCAGCTATCACACAGTGCTCTCTGCACACCACTTATCTGAGAGCAAATCTAGCAGAGCCCTGACCATGCGCCTTCCACTCAGGCAGATAAAAGCTTATTGAGGAGCATCATCCCAAGCTGCATCCCCAGGAGCAGGTCTACAGATGGGGATGTCTTTTAGCATTCAAATCAACCCTGCCTCACGCCCCCAGCCACGCATTCACACCCCTCCCCGGAGGTGGCACTGGCACTCATGCAATCACACACCGAGCCAGCTCAGGGAGTTCATCCAGTTGAAAACTAATCACCTAAAATTTTATTGCATGGGGGTTTGGCTGGATCAACTCCCTGAACCAGTTTACCATGAGATTGCTGGTGCACGACTGAGCAAAGAAAGCCCTTAGGCTGCGGTTCA
>NW_008825100.1:4272861-4290148 GCF_000699105.1 Pygoscelis adeliae
ATTCCAGCCCAGGCTGCCACTGAAAGCAGAAGTCCTGACCTCCCTTGGCCACTCATCCTCATGTTGTGCCACTCTCCGTCATGGTGGCCAGGCTGTTTTTCTGTGGCTGCAGGGCTGACTGGACTGAGGAGTGCATTCCGCTGAAAGATAACTTACCCCTTCCCAAGAGCTGGTGCTCAGCTGGGTAAGCTTCATGCTCACAGCCTGGCTTCCCAGGTGCTGGTCCTGGGGGGCACGGCTGCTTCTAGTGTTGGCCAAACTATGTGTATGGAGAAGCTGGGCTGACCAGCCACTGCAAACTAAATACATTTCCCCAAATTCTTCAGGTAGTGCACCAGGAGCTGTTGGCTCAAGGAGCCGGCACAATGTGCAGGAGCTGGAAAGCCGCCTTGCAGAAGAAAAACTCCCAAGCAGATGCTTAAATCCCATGAAAGCGCAGGTGCCAGTGCCAACAAGAAAAGGCATGCCAGCCCGCCCTGAGCACAGACCTACCTGAACGGTCTCCCCCGCCGCAGGGCTGCCTGCTGCCATCGTGGGGACACCCGTACCCCCTCACGCTACAAAGACTTTCTCAATCTTTCAGGACAAGGCTGTGCTTCAAATGCGGCGCTGGCATTTCTAGCCTCTCCAGTCCAAACCACAGGAGTGAGTTTGCTTGCTTTATGCATATGCTCCTCCAGGCACTAAAACAAACTGAAATCAAACTGTTCCTATAGGCAATGACTTGAAAAATTTTCCCTCCGTATGAAAGGTCTGTTTATATTATTTGTAAAATTGAGCAAATCGAGTCTGGAAAAAACCTGTGCAGAGTTTGCTGTGTGTTTTGACCAAACTTCTTTCCGAAGATGGAAGCAAAGATGTCTGCTTTCTACTAGAGTCATGATAAAGTTGCGGGGCTGGGTATTTTTTTCTTGCACTTATACCCAGGTGATAAGCATCTTGGTAGCCTCCAAAGAAGGGTTTGGGGAGCTTTCATGCTTCAGGACATCAGTCCCCAAAGCACTCCTAGTCCATAAAGACTAAGAAGATACCGCACGAGCTGGCTTTTAACCAAGCATAAGGCAGCCTGCTGCTCATAACTAAGCAGAAGGTCTGACGAGGAGAGGGGTGAGGAAGTTATCTGTTTTACCCAGCTGTGGTTTTGGTGCAGGCTAATAACTCCCATGTATCATCCTGCCGTGGTATGAAAATTTTCCACCTGGTGTTAAAAATGGTCCCAGCGCAGTCTGCAGTGGATTCTCCGGGCAGCTCATGCAAAGTGCCGGTTGTTAGCATGCTGCTTGTGTAATGAGGGTGCTTAAGACCGTAAGGGGTCTCTGGAAGGTCCTGAAGAGTGATTGCAGTTCAGGAGACTCACCCACCTGGCAACACGCTGATTTATGGCCTAGCTCAGTTAATAGCCCTGCTTAACACAGGAGTTTGTCGAGATTAAGTAATTGCCTGAAACAAAAAGTTTATTATCTTTAAGTCTCTGCTGATGAATGACTGGGTGTTGGAGGAATCATGTGAAAGATCATCTGTGATTCCCTCCCACTTTAAGGGGGGAGGGGGGAGAAAAATAATAAGGTTTTAAAAGACAAGCTTTTCCAAAAGGAGTTTGAAAGCTCACAGTGTACACTGAAACACAGTCGCAGACAGTTACAAGCAGGAGGCTTCACATTTCGGGTGCCATCTAATAAATAGCTCAAGTAATAGCACGGTTCTGTGATGCATTTTTCCCCAGGAACTGCAGATATTTTGTAAACATTAATTAATACCACCCCTTGAGAGATAACTGATCCTGTCACACAATAATAAGATTAGGAATAAATCAAGATGCAAAGCCTGTTTCGTTTCCATACATCACGTAGTGGCCTTTCCCATCCTAGAAAAATCTGGAAATTTTCCAGCCTAGAAAATGCTGCAGATAACTGCAAAGTTAAAAGATGCCACATGCTAAATTCTGCTACAATTACTACTCGCCTCTATTTCCAGATGCTTCAGCAAGGTTAATGGGCTTGATTAAGGTCACACACTTACGCTGCCTCATGAAACCGAGATCCAAAGTGCTCCAGAGCACAGGGCTTTGCAACTCGCCTTGGTCGACCCGCACCCCGAGACAAGCCGCCTGCCTGCTGAGCATCCCTTGCAGCGGGGCTCATGCTAGGAGATCACACGATGCAAACCTCTCCTCCTTTGTCCCCCATTTCCTTTGCTTAGAGTTGGCACATGAGTACGAGAGTTTGGACACGAGGGAAAGAAGACTGACAAGAAACCCCCATCTCTATTGCAACTGCTAAGTAATGTTCCCACAACCCCAGATGTCAGATACGCTGTCCCTCCTCACATCACTTCGAGGCCTTCCTGCAATAAAATGGGACTTGGCTCTAGCTTTTCCTAGCACTTCTCATATTACCTTTTAATCCAAATACATATGGTTCAGGGAACACTGAGAGACTTGCATGAAAGGATGTATACCAATAGAATGCAAACCCTGGAAAAAAAAGGATGAGATCTGCAAGACTCCCTTGGCCCCAAATGTGTGTCCCCCCCAACTCCCCAGCATATTAATCAAGAACCTGATGAGATTCCTTTTGAAATCCCCCAAAAGATTTCTGTAGACTTCAGTGGTGTTCGGATCAGGCTACAAACTCAGAATAAATCATAAACTGACTACATCTGCCAAGTTTATTTCTTTCTTTTCCAGGTTTCAGAACAAATCCATTTTACCTCTGGGAAAAAGCAGAATGAAATAACTGATGAGTTCAAATATCCTGTATCACTCCCCATATTAATTCAGCCAGTCAATCTATCCCATAACTTTGGGAAGTGAAGCAGATTACTTTGGCCAGATCAAACCACAAAAACTGTGCTGTTTCATTTATGTGCATTTTATTATTTAAGACAACCTGTGCAAACCCCTTTCTCTTGGGTTAAAAGTGACAATTTGGGGGACTAAAGTTAAGCACAGTCTTAAGCTAAGCTAGAATAAACCAAATGACATCTGCACTGAAACAACCTAATGATCACCACAACACCCCCACCCCCCAATCAATTTTGGAGATGCTCTCTTATAAAAAAACATCTGATCTTAAAGGATGCACAAAAAGAAAGGACTTCAAAATGTGACACCAATCAAAAGAGTTTTGTGTCAGCAGGAGTATTTTTAATGACACGAGGGACTCTGAAACAGGTCCCTGCAACCTCATGTTTTGCATAAACTGGGATGGTTTTATTGATTTGTGGATAACGCATTGCTTTTTTTTTTTTAAACTCTATCTGCTACTGACAGCAAATTCCCCACTTGTGAAAGACCACGTTTAACTTCCAAGTTGGGTGGTTCTGCAGCATGTCCCTCTATTAGCATCTGCCCTCAGTGAGCAGAAAAAGGAGCTGTTTCCCCACTCTCAATTCAGAGCCTGGCTGATGCGTGCTGATAGCTTCAAGCTAACTTGAGAGATCTACAAGATGGGGAGCCTCCTATGGCAAACAGCTTCAGATATCACTTAGGGTTTTATTTATTCATTCATCGTCTGCTGAAAGCAACGTTAGCAGTGACTTTGAGTTGGAAAGCCACTGCACAACGGATATAGCATCTATGGGGCTTTTCTCTCATTTTCAGTGTTGTTCTGGCGTAAAATCAACAACTGCAATGTAGCAACACCTGCAGACCAGCATGGGACAGGAAAATCAGCCAGACACCCCAGTAGGAGAGGCTTGGGGAAGACTCCTGGATTTGCTTTGACCCACTGCTTGGGGATCACTGTGCCATTTCAGGATGGGATCTACACAACCGCTTGTGTACTGGACCCCTGAACTAGGGCAACAGCAGAAATGGGCGTATTAAGTTCTTCAGAAATGCAGTACTGGCAGATCAAAACATCTGTGAACACTGTTTTACTGACAACACACTTCTGACTTTGAAAGGGGTACTGCTATCAGGCTATTAGTACAAGCACTTTACTTTGAAGTACGTACTGTAATTCTTGCAATTTTACTCCTGGCTCTGGCATTCGTTTGGCTCTGGTTACTTCTATAATTTATCTTCCCACTGCAAAATTCAGACTGTAATAGGCCCATCCAGAGGGGTATAGGTATATGCACCCTCTTTCTGTGTTCCCCTTTTATCATGCATGATATTTTCAATTTGAAACTTTAAAGGAAAAAAAAAAAATAGGTTTTCAATCCCGGTGATGTTAGATCTCAGTTTTTCCCACGAGAAAATCACTTAGCACTTCTCTGACTTCAGGTGACTCACTGCTGTTACCCTGCTGAGGCTCCCGTACTCCCCTTGCGGTGTTTAACCCAGGCATGTAACTCGCCCCAGTGCGGTAGGCCTGTTGGCATTTGCTAATAGGCTTCCTGGGCTGTCACCTGGATGTGATGGGTGAGACAAAAGATTTAACGATGATTTCTGTTTACAGAGCAGTTATGATAAGCTGACATTTGCCTCTAGGTGTTGGGTTTGATAACTTAAATATGGCCTACATGAGCGCTCGTCCTGTGAGCCGGTGACGCTCTCGTTGAGAGTCGTTTTAGAGGAACTTTTCCACATAGTCTCCTGAAAATTACAAGTGAATTTCTAATGCGTGTGAATGAGGCCGTATTGACAGCTGAGGAAACCACGGTGCCTTAATCTCTGTACTCACATCATCACATGCCACATCACCCGCGCCACCTCGCCGGCAGCGGTCGGCGCTCTCACAGAGGCTCCATTTCCCGGCCCCCAGTCCAAGGATGATTTCCTTCACCCAGCCCCACAAGGGCAGGTATCAGTATAAACTGGACATGTCCCTAGGACGGGGCACCCGCTGCTGGGGAGCACCATCGGCATCCTCAGTTGAGCAGCAAAGCTCCAGCGGCAGATGCCTTTGAACACCTGAATGAGCATTTTCCCATTACCAACCCCGATTTCACAACTCTTCACTCATAGGCAAACACGCCTGTGTGCGCTTAAAAGGAGAAGGGATCTGGGTCAGGGACCAGGGAGACAAAGAAACCACATTGCAAGAAGAGTGACTTTGTTCCTTGGGGACCAAGAGTGCCAGGTAGGCACCAGCACCTTGAAACATCGCTGGGGCTGCTGAAGAAGAGGAAGGAAAGAAAGGGCCCGGACGAACCCATGCTGGCGTTGTGCTGGATGTCAAAGCCACGACTGGTTGAGGTGATGGCACATCTAACCACACCGGTGGGTTCACAGGACCCTATCACATTTCTCCAGCAATCAGCTGGTACCACAGATCCTGCCGTGTTCACTTACTAAAACAATGGGGAGAAGAAGAGGAGGAAGAAAAAGAGCGGGGGGAGCTATGATGTGAAGGAAGGGGAAGACAGGCTATTGTGGATACCTTTCTAAAATATTAATTTAACTACAATGGCCACAAATGGCTATGGCTATGTTTAATTATTCACACACTTCCCTATGAGATTTTCAGTTATTCGGTTGGCCAGCAAACGAGTTTGCGGGCACAACGATTTTCCAGATTACTGGGTTTTCTACATTTCTCAGGGTGCATTCTTCTCTTACCTTCTCTTGACTCTCTCATCTAGTATCAACGCAAGCCACATCCATAGCCCAAAAGAGTTGCCAGACACAGCTTTGTCAGTACATATAAGTGCTAATTATTATTACTAAACTGTTGCGACCACAGCTCCCAGCCGAGAAGGGACCTCTGGAGTATAATCCAATTCACAGGCACACCTGTCCCCTCTCCTGGCAAACACCGTGGGGTTGACATACAACTGGGAAATGCAGGCAGACTGGTTAATACACTTTCCTCTGACTCAAATGACTACGTGATCATATGAAAGAAATCTGTTAATAGTTGGGCAAATAAGGGACATTAATTGCTCCATTGTCAGATGCTTTGTTGTCAAATCAACGTTCACCTTCAACTACATGGTGTTTCTTTTTTTATCATCATCCTGTCCCAAGAAACCCTTAATTTACTAGTTGTAAGTCCAGTTTTGCTACACTTACTTATGTCTGGTAATTACCGTAGTTTGCAAGCAGTTCCACTAAATTAACGGAGCTCCAGCTGGGGCTGGATGACAGATTTGGGCTTTGGAAAACAGCTCTCAATTCAGGAAAGTGACGGTGCACATCCTCATGTCCATCACAGCGCAGTTATCCCTCTCTTTTCATAGCCTGAACTTTGAAGCAACACGACGCCAGCATCTCAGCCTGGTCGTGCACAGGCAGTGAGAAAGGCAGGGCC
This sequence comes from Pygoscelis adeliae, assembly GCF_000699105.1. NCBI lineage: Eukaryota > Metazoa > Chordata > Aves > Sphenisciformes > Spheniscidae > Pygoscelis > Pygoscelis adeliae. Next base: position 4,279,059 of record NW_008825100.1, read on the forward strand.
AGGTCTCCATCCACCCGCATCAGGCACATCACCTGCGCTCCAGCCCTCCACCCGGGGTCAGGAGGAAAGGGCGATTCTGCTGCCCACACCCGAGACTGAAGCCACCGAAGCTGGGAGTATATTTTGGCTGCCGAGGAGGGGAAAAGAGCAGGGAGATGATCTGCATTGGGAAACGTCAGGACTGCTCCCTCAGCATCCTAAGTAAAGTTCTGCGACTTGGGCTCCCGGTGGAAACAAAAAGCCCGTTTTTATCACCTCACCTCATCCTGGGTCTACAGAGAAGTGAAAGGCGAACACAGCAACTGCTAATATCTTTAGCCACATTTACGGAAACCTTTTGACACCAAGGCTATTTTTATTAGCTAAGTGCACTATGCCTGTATCAGAATGCAAGTTTTATTGCTTACAGTTCAGCCTTGCAAAAAGCCTTTTCCAATCACTGTCTGTGGCAATGATAAGCTTAATGACATAGGGAGAGGTTACAGTACCTCCTAGCACAGCCTGGCACTTAGAGCAGCTACAGATATCCCACGCATTGCTAACCTCACTCAGCCTCCACTCCCCTGCAGAGCTCTCCGTGCAGCAGGGCCGCGCTGGCAAACACCTGGCTTGGCCAGCTAGCTGGACGTGTTGAAAGCGTACACCCAAAACAGGAATGAAACACGGGTCTACAGTTTTGTTTGGCTTTCTAAAACAGGGCAATAAGCAGATTTTACTACTTAGAAGGGGATGGTACATTTGCTGTCCTCCTTCTCCTCCCCACCTCCTGACCAGCAGTAGAAATACCCAGCAATACCCAAGGACCTCCAACCAGCCCCACCAGGTCAGACAAAGCTCATGGTGTGCCATCTCCCAGAGAAGACCCCAAGGCCAGAAGACACATGCCACAATACTCCAGAGTACTCCACCCAAGCAATTTCTCACCTTGGGTCCTGAGCCAGAGATGCGCCTTTGTATTTAATAACCTTTGAGAGGTTTCCCTTCTAAGCTGTGCCTCAGTTTCCCCAGCAGCACAATGGAGCAAAAGTTGCCTTTAGTTTTACAAAAATATTTTAGCAACTATAACAATGCTTGCAAACGGCTTCAAAAAAGTTTGGACAGAAATGCATGCATATGTATGTAAACCCCTTAATTTTTAAATTTTCTTTTAATTACATGGGATTCCCTACCTGCCTTTTTTTTTTTCCTGGAACTGCTGTCTCTTTCAAACCAGTAAACTGCATCCCAAGTGAATTAACAGTAGTTTAGAGTGATACAATCTTAGTGCCTAACACCCTCAGAGCATCGCATGCAACACCGATGTTGAGAAACCAGGAACTTGAACAGATGCAGTCAGACCGCTCGCGGTGGGAGTTCAGAGACAAATAATTCAACCTTTCATCACTCTCTAATCCCAGGAAAGATATCAAGGTTAAACTACTAAGAAAAATACAGGGAGAGTTAAGCAACATGGATTTCACTTTGGAAAGGCTTAATTAGCCTGCTAGCTGTGGTCACCCATTCCAAGAATTTGAACCTACAGTAATTTCTCCCTTTACAAGATGCACGACCGAAGAAGGTGCATTCGCCATCTGCAGCCGCAGCATGGGTTTGGTGTCAGCCGCTCGCTCTATAATTGGCCCTTTATTATGAGTTACCACGAAAGGCTCCAGGCAGTCCCCACAGACCTTGCCCTTGATCTGGGTTAAGATACTTTGACCCGTGATCCTTTATAATAAATGATATCCCCCAGTTAAAGAATGCTGCCTTCAACAATATGGGCCTGCCCTCAGGAAGTGGGAAAGGAATTTTCCTGTAAAGGCAGATTAAGGAAATTCCACGCAAATTTCATGCATTTTGAATAATCTTCTGAACCGTGACGAACCAGCTTCCCTTTGCAGGGATCCTGCTCCAAATTGTTGAAGTCGAAGTCTGAAGACAAATTTAGCTGTCGTGTTCTTGGCGGCAAAGCGCGCTGTTTTTCTTGGACTCGGCACGCCAGGCTGAGCGTGGCACTCGGTGCGGATCATCTCTCAGCTTGTCTGCCCAGCAGACAGAGAGCACCGCCCGGGCATTGCTACACTCATGTGCCAGGATGCTTGTAGTTTAAAGTTTACAGACAGCCCAATATTGCCCGTTGAGTTGGGATGAGCTCCGGTGCAGGGATCAAAGAGGATTTCTTCTTGTGCTGATACCTATCATGCTTGGCCCAGCAGGTAAAGAAGAGGCAGTAAAACCTTCCTTCCTGGTACTGGCTTTCTTCCTCTGTTTTCAGTAGCTCATGCCATTCTGGGTTTGGGATGGGATCGTGTTCAGCAGCTGTGTGACCCACACTGGTGGTGCATGGCTGGAAGGAAGCCACTCACTGGCTGCCCTCTCCCAGGCACCCTCCTCCGGGGCAGCTCTGAATGTCCTGCTCTCAATATTCTCCTTTTGCTTCATTTCTGGTCTCTCTGCCATCTCCCTAAACATGATGACAATGGATTTTTCCACCTCCGGGCCTCTCTCCACCTCCTTTCTTAGGGGATTCCCAGCTCCGAGGGTGTCTGTACTTGCCAGTCCCCTCATTGAGCCCCTTCTCCACCTCTCAGGCACATCACCACTGCTCTTGGGCACGTCTCCACCATCCTCAGGCACCCCAAAGCATTACCCCTCCTGGACATGCACCATCCCTCCCAACATCTTCCCCCTGCAGGTCAAGGCTGCGCCTCCCCCAGCACTTTTGAGGCTCAGCCCCTGGGTTTTGAACCTTCAGACAAAATCCTCACCAAGGCATGGTCATCTGATGTCCTCCTGCTAACCAGAGTCAAACCAGGAAGCAGAAAGGAATGTCACCAACTTTTTAAATTTTAGTTTCCTAAAGAAAATGGTCCATTTATAGGGACATGGTTGTGTTAGCTGGACACAAGCATTTTTTTCCAGGTGATAGGGAATCCCATGGGACCATAAGAATTTTAAAGCATTACAATTTTTTTAAAATATATATGTAACACAAATTATAAAAATTTTCTCTGTTCCTCCATCAGTTTATATCAAAATATCTTCCTGTGCCTCATGAAAATATCAGATGAGGAAACTTTTAGTTAAAAAAAAAAAGGACAGTCTTAGGAGTCTTTTAGATGCAGCAATATTAATGAGACCGTAGCCACAAGGAGCGAAGGCATAGGAGAACAGTGTTTTAGTGTATATGTCAGCCCTCATGTATGCTTTCAGCAGAGGAAGCAAATAAAATATTCTGCCAGGCTCCTCAAATGGTATGATGTTAGGACAAACTCCTGCACAGCTTTACTTACTGGAAAATAAAAAAATGCAAGCAATTACCAATTGTCATTACTAAACTAGGTGATATTCAAAAGTGATGCTGCTTTCCTAGCAATCAACATCACAATGAAAGATAGAGGGACAGTCATTCTGAGAAGGATGGCACTTCCTTGCTCTGAGTAAAGCATTTATGATTTTGAGATCTTCTCTTAAATGAAAAAGTTTTGAAAAAGCATAATGCAGTTAACGGCAAAGCAATCAACAGCACGCTAGCAGCCTGACGTAAAGTCTATTGAAATCAATGGGAGTCTTTCCACCGACTTCATTGGGGTTTGGATCAAATCCTCCAGGAGAATAAGCTATTCTGCAATATCCATTATTATGGACCGCTTTGTCCTGGTAATTAGATGCCGGGAGAGCGCAGGGCGATTGTTTAAGGCACTGATCATTCACCCATGGAGACCTGCGTTCAGAGCCTGGGTGGGTCAAACTCAAAGAGGGGCTGCAGATTCCCACTGGCGCCCGCCCGCGTTCCCAGCCCCACCGCTGCCGCCAGGTAGACGGGACAGGCAAAGGCAAGAGAAGGCAGAGGTCGGGGCCGAGCCGGTGGAGATGTGCCGAGCGCCTGCCAAATATCCCTGGCTCCTGCCCTTCGTCCAACTCCTCCGTTTTCCCCATGCACCGTCACGCATGCAAAATATTTTCAGGGGAAAAGCAGATAGCCAGCAGGTCGTGGGTCTGCACAAAGCACCTCTGTACGGCCCCAGGCATCTTGTGCAGCACGCTGAGCGTCATCGGTGTTACTAACTACGCAGGGAACACGTCTCTGTGTTTGCATCTTGTTTCTAAGGTAAAACATACTGCTCCTTGGAGGATATGTCTGAGGGAGGGACTGCAAGTCCCCTGCAACCAAAATACAGAAAGGGCAAGCCGTGCAGAAAGGACTCCCACCATGAAGCTGTATATTTGGTTTACTATGAATACAGGACTACATACCATTAGCAGCCTACAGAAAAGACAGTATAGCCTGAATTCTCAGAGGAGACCAGCGATCACCAGTACGTAACCAGAGGGGTCCATTTTCTAAGATGTGTCCTCCACCCATTCCTTGGGAAAAAAATCCAAAACCAAAAAAACCCCAAACAAACAAACAACCCCCAAAACCCAACAACACCCTATCTTAGCTGTAGGAACCCATCAAAAACCAAGCAGCACCCAGTCACTCAGTCCTTCTGAAAGTCACAGATAGGAGCTGTTTATCTTAAAGGGCGACAATCACACCACCTGAACCTTGTAGGTCTCTACATAAAGGGCCTCCCTATAAAGACAATGCAGAAAGAAAGAGGAAAGATGAGGGGATCAGACTGGGTGGCCCAGCTCTCCTGCTGGAGAGGCTTTGTCTCTCCTTTGACTATTGAGGAGGCCCGGAGAGACCCGTTTCCTACTTCAGGCACTTAAAAGCAAGGAGCCTCGGGTCCAGCAGACTGAGCTCTGCTCCTGTGATGAGGCTCAATGCAGACAGCGAGCAGATCTACGCTCATCACTTTGCAAAAAAACAACCTAAGGAGGTTCAGCAAGTTGTGGCTGGGAGGAAGACAGTGCTACAGGTTGCTAGTTCACAGTCTCTTCCCATGCAAGACCTGCAAGCCACCAAATAACACTGAGGGGACACGGGCTAAGATGATCAAAGACATTCCCTTGCGCAGTGCAAAGCTAAGCTATGGCACTCCTCGCTGTAGGATGGTGCTCATGCTAAAAAGATATGCCATTTCAGAAAAGACTGCAAATTCATGGAAGAAAAATGCAGTGATGCCACCTGCAATTCAGACAGTCCTTGAACTGGAAAATTTGCAAGGCTGTGAGAATACCGCTGGGAAGCGGTGCGGTGTGCTTGCTCCCTTCTCGCACACCTGCCCTGCAATTGGGTGCTCGCCTCTGCCCGAAGACGGAGCCGGGGTGGACGGACCTTGACCTCGACCTAAGCTGCTGCTGCTGCTCCTGTGTTGCCGTTTCATGAAGCCGCCCTCCTCGACATGGCACAGCAGCGCGTGGAAGCAGCGGGGAGGCTGGGAAGCGGCCAGCCGGGCTAATGGCAATGCCTGCTTCAGCCAGGTCCTTCTTACCTCCAATGTCTTCTGTTCAGCTAAACATAACAGCTACCCCACGGCTGCCCTTCTTTCCATCAGTGGGGGAAAAAAACAGGTGAGAAATATTCCCAGATGCCTGCAGCGGCTGGGGGTCCTTCTCTTTTGCTATTTGGCTTGCTGAAGGGTAACCTCTTGCTCATTCAGCGTGTTTGCAAACCCCCAACTCCCGGCCCCAAACCAGCTCTTGGTCTGGGAGCTGGCTCTTTTGCACCAGCAGCAAGAGGCTCTGCTTCAATCCTTGATACTTTGGCAAAGCTGATGGCCTCAGAAGTGCCCCTAGCTCAGACGTGAAGCAGTTACTGTGCACCACGCTCCAGCTATGACGCCTGGTTATCTCTCTGCCACTGCTGGGCCTCAAAAGCCCGGGATACAGTCTCGGCTCCACCGCTCCCCGTCTCAGATGTCACAGGATTTACAAAGAGAGGGTGAAAGCAGCCTACAAGAATAATTAAATCAACTGAATTAACTGAATGTGTTTGGATGAGCTTTGGTCACGTCAGCGTGAAAATTCCCCCGCCAGCAGCAGACTAGCACGGATCTGACGGGGGGGAAACGCGGAGGCTGGTGTCAAGCAGCGCTGCAGAAGTGAGCCCGTGCAGCCGAAAATGCGTCCTGCCTCCCTCCCTACGCTGCTCCGACATCTTAGAGATCTGCAAAAGCTATTTGCAGTGAGAGGCTTTCTTGTAAAACATAAATGAATACCAGCTGCCCGGACAGACTCAGAGAGCAGCCTCCTTGGACAGGCTGAGATCCCTGGGGAAGCTGGCCGGGCTGGCAGGACGTGCCTTGTCTGTCCGTCTGGGGGAGACATGCGGGGAGCGGCGTGGTGAAAAGGCAGCAGTGTTTTCCTCCCGAGGTGTCAGTTGGTAAGCAAACTAAGTGCTTTTTGCCCTCAGAAGGGAAAAAAAGTAGCTTTTTATCATCCCTGATTTTTTTAAAAATACACCTCTTTTTAACCTGAAAACAAATCCCATTTTATTTTACCCAAGAAGGAAAGCTGAGTCTTCCTCACTGGCCCAGAGACCTGCCTCGGATGCACCCGTCCATCGCTCCCCTTCAAGGACAAGCACATTCCTGCCCCGATGTTGGGCTCCGGCAGGGTCTGCCTCTGCATATCCCAGGGCTCCCACTGGCTTGCTGTGCCCATTTCTTTTTTTTTAATTTACCTTGGAAATAATATTTCCTGGCAACATATTAATGTCCTTTTCAATGCTCAAAAGAAAATCCAAACAGCAGCACAGACCAGAAGCCAACTGCCTGAGCAATGAGAGCAGTACCTGCTTTGTAGCTAAATATTTATAACTTACTAATACTGTCATTAATACTTGGTTTTATTTTACCTATGTGTTTTATCTGTTTAAATACTTACTTGGCCTTCCCCACTATAAAACATCAGGGACTCTGGCCAGTGTTTCACTCTTCTTGCACTGACATAACAGACCTCACTTTGATTTGTGGTTTTTTTCACTGCATATGGACAAACACAAACACAAACACACAAGAGACAAGCTGGTTTGCTCTTGCTGCTCTTCAAGACTTTCACAATTACAGTACTGAGGGACACCAGGCTTTCTCAGCTTCCTGCCGCAGCTGAGCATGGTCCATCCATGTCAAGGACAGCACCCCAGACCCCAGCAGCTCTGGACATTGGGTGACACGGCCACGCAAGTGCATCGCGGTGACCGTGCAAGGGCGATGCTGAGGTGCTGGTTTTAAGAATTTGTCTGCTGGGAGTTTTAACCTCCAAAATTATTTGCAGGTGCAAACAGCAGCACGCAGCTCTCTACCACCCATGTCGTGAGAGAGATGAATCCTGACGGCACCTGAAGGTTTTCGCATGGGTAGGAAGTGGGGCAGGACTGAGGCAGCTCTGAATGGTTGGCTGGGATCACCAGCCACAAGCTAACCCGAGCGAGTGTTGCTCTGGGCAGAGCATGGCAGTGTGTAGTTTGGAGCTGGTTATGATCCCGAGGTGCAGCCGATGGCCGAGCCGGTGGCCCTGGGGGAGGCAGGAGGGGGGCAGGTGGCAGGCTGCGAGCCCCAGAGGAGCTGCAGGGCTGGGAGCCACTTCCACCCCCTCGCGGCAGAGACCTCCACAACTCGTCTCAGTTGTGCCCTCAAACCACGGTGAACTTGAGGTATCAGGAATGCTAATCGCTGCTCAGCTGAACATTTCCCTGTAATAACCTTTAATGACTCTGTAATTACTCTTTAAACCATTGACTTTGCAATCATTTTTTAATTCCCCTTTGCCACATCTCTCCCTGTGCTACCAAGCTGGAAGGCTGAACTGTAAGTGAATATTAGCCCGCTAAGGCAAGGGTTGTACCATTACAACTGTGCTTAATGCAGGGGCTTTGAAAGAGTTGGGAGGGCAGGGGGAGGGGAGGGAGAAAACAAAAAGCACAGCAAGATATTCCCCAAATTGGTTTCCCTCAAAACAAAGCCCTACCGCTTTGCTAAGCTGCTTTAGGGAATGTTTGGAAAAAGCAGGGATCCATCAGTGACTTGCTCCGCTAACTCTGCAAATAGAGAGAGTCTCGCACTGCAAGTGCCGACTTTCAGCTGAAACAAATATTAGAAACTATGTAAGTGATAATTCAGGGAGAAGGCAAGTGCCTCGGTGAATGAACCCGGCTGAATCTGCCCCACTGGAAACCAGTATTTTGTCGGAGGGGGGGATACAGAAGCAGTAAAAGAAACTTGAGTGTCCAAGACTCAGCGTGAAGCCAGCACAAAGCAGGCAGGGACGGGCAGTTTCTTTTCAAGCCTTCGTCCCCAGGAACAATGGCCCTATTGCAACCACCCTTTGCTTTTCTTCCCGTGATTAACATGCAGCCCATGTGGGAAGAATGGGAATTTATTCTGCAGTTGAGATTCCAGAGGTGCTATCGGGTCAGGTGGCTAATCGTTAAATCAAACTGCTGTCATCTTCATTCAGGTCCTGTCACCCGGGGCCACATTATTACTTGGGTTTATGCAAAATAAACAGCTTTGCTAAACATTCCTCTAAAAGAGGGTCAAATAAAGAAGGGAAGGAAGAGATACACCACCGGCATCAAGCAGATCCCATGTTCCCTCCTACCCCCGCTCCCACTCCGTCCTGGACTGATTAGATGGGGATGGGGGAAGGAAGGGTTTCTTCAAGTTTTTAGGCTTTTGTTTTTATCAGCAGGCCATTTTTCTCTTTTCTAATTCCACTCAAGGCTCCTTAGTGAGTACTGTTAACTTATTCTTGTCTGGGTCTGGCTAATTCAGTTTCTTTCTTGAACTACATAGACTTACAATTCTGTATTTTCTATAGGTGAACTCAGCCATAAGAAATCTCTTGTAACTCCTCCATAAAAGACAATCTCTCAGAGGTTTCCTTCAAGACACTTATAGAGATGCTTAATGCAAGGCACTCAGAAGGAATGTTAATTGCGGTACTGCACACACACATTTTTGGATCAATGGGTTATTTGGAAATCCTGGGCTTGCTGCTCTAACAGGTAGCTGAGAAGGTCTGCTGAAGTGTGCCCAGTCGCTAACGGGCCACGGTCCTTGTGAGGGAGCAGATGTGCTGACTAGTACGTTGTGTCAGAGGGAAAACAGGGTGGGATTTTGCAGCAAGAAGAGAAACGGCATCTCCTGCCTCCCTTGCATCACTTTACTTCCAGTTCGGTTTCAAAGAGCCCATTTTCAAGGACATCCAACTGCATGGATCCAAATACTGGCTCATCCCAGTCCCTCCCACCAGAGAGCACAACAGTCAAGGACCCTTCACAGAGACTGTCCCAGCACCACGCTCATGTGATACAAAGGACCAGCCATCCTGCACAGCAGCCTGACGTCCCAAAAATAGCCAGACACAATGTATGACTGTGATTGCCGAAGAGCAGAAATACCATCCTAGGTATAGGAGCAGAATGATACCCGTTTAACGGGAGGCTGTCTGCTGTTCCAGTTCCTCCAGATCAGCAGCAGTCAAAAAAACCCCCCCAAAAAACCCAACTAGCAAAAAATCCCACCGTCATGATTAACATTCATCAGCCTTGAAAGAAATCTTTTAAAATATGTTTTTGTTCTCTGTGGCTTGTCGATCCCAGGCAAAAAGTCAAAACTGGGATTAAAACCGAAGGGCTGTAGCCAGGAGACTGTCACTTCTGGTTTCTCTTCTCTCAAGGATTAAAAAGTTACTTTTAATTAATGTTGTTTCAAGATGTCAAGCCTGGCGTGGCTGCCCCCAGTGCTGTTTGCGAAGGCTGGTGACTAAGGCGAGCACGCTCAGGCTCTTCCCACACCTCTCGCAATCTGCCTTTTGTGGCACATGCTCCCCCCCGAACTGGCATACATCAGCCGTCCTCAGGGCGTGATGCTGCCCATGAAGCTGGGGCTGTGATGCCTGCATGCACCCGTGGTGGGTCTGGCTTGGGTGGGTAAATGCAGGTAAACTCCAGCTTTGAAATGCACTCGCTCAGCCCGAGACGCCCGTGCACAGGTTGAGCTCCGGCATCTACTGCAAAAATATTTTCGTTGCCTGAGCTCCCCGGGGGGAGGTATTGATCCTTCCTGAGCGCTGAAAGCCTGTTTTCATGTATGAAGAAATCCCCTCCTAGCCCAAACATCAAAACATCTAAGCATGAGTCCAGCTCTGCAGAATTATGCTGGGTTATTCCTGGACTGTACACAAATTGGATGCTAAACACACACCGGGGTGTATGACTAACACATGTCGCTTCCTTCCTGCATGCTCTGGCAGCGAGTTCAATTGAAACAGGACTGTCTGAAAAATCCTGCCCTGAAAGGTCAGACACAGAGAGTGTCTCGGTCCTTCTGGAGTTTCACAGAGAATCTGGTATGAGGGAAAATTACGGCAAGCAAAAACTGAAGCAGAAATCTGACCACAGCCCTGACCTCTGATTGAAAATGCCTCATTGCTAGTTCAACCACAGGCAGACAGACATGATTTAATCCAACTTTTTCACTCCTCTTGCTGCATGGAGCTTGCTCGCTTTTTTGCTGCTCCTCGGGGGTATAAAACATTTTTTATCCACCCACGATAGCCAAGGTACATACGCCACAACCACCAACTATGAATTTATTCAAGGTGTGCTTAGAACTTGGCAGGGCTAATAAAATGCAAAACAGTTTAAGATGCCCTGGAACATTTTAAAATCACATGTCCGAGGAATCATATATCTGTTCAGGCATTTGGGGAAGGGGACGACGCCAAATGTGCCGGGGAGCTCCCTAAACAAAGACTCAGGTGAAGCGGGAAGACCGGGACGAGGCTCCCCACTCCCCAAAAGGACGGTGAGACCCAAATCTTGAATTGCACTTTCCATTGCTAAGTGAAAACTCTGCATCGCGGATGGAGAGGTCCCGCTGCCAGCTCTGCAGGCAGTCTGCCCGCAGCCATGGAGGGAGCCACAGCCGGGCCAGCACCTCCCCGACACACGGGGCCATGGGGCTTTGAAGGGAATGCGAAAACCCTGGCGCATCTGAGCCCAGACTGCCTCCATCCTGCCTGTAAGTGACATGAAGAGCACCGCTAGTGCTTCACAGATAAAAACGTGAATAATCTGGTCACCTTTCACCTTTGCATAACCTCCCCGGCTGAGGGATCAACAGCGAGAGCTGTCGGAGCAGCCAATTTCCCATCCTCTGCCAGCGGGAAGTGAAAGGGCTGAATCTCACCAAATGCTCGGGAGAAGCAGGAAT
>NW_008825100.1:4290160-4304703 GCF_000699105.1 Pygoscelis adeliae
GCGGGAAGGCTGAGAGGCACCAGCATGAGACTCTGGAGGCCCGAGAACAGAAGAGATTTGAGTGCTCTGTGAGTAAAGGCCAGTGCAAAGTTTTTGCCATCAAAAACTTTCACAGTATTACATTTTTGCTCTATTTTGTAGGGCTTGTAGATCACGGGAAATAAGCTGTATAAATTGTCTCCCATATAAGCCCGTCCATTTGCAAGCAACTGACAGTAAGCAGTCAGAAAGCAAATTATTACAATTCAAGCAAGCAAGCAAGCAAACCCCCTCATTGCTCTGAGACAGGTGGCACAAGAGAACTTACCTCTGTGCATAGTATGGAAAGAAATGTTCACCAGCTTGGGATCATCTCACTCCACTGAACAAGAGGATTTGAGCCATGTGACCACGGTTTAAAAAAAGGGATAGAGAGCAGGGGGAAGAAAAACAGAGAGAGAGAGAGAGAGAGAGAGAGATCCCATCAGTACATAGATTGTTGAGGGTCGACATAATGAGTTCTGCAAACTGGACCAAGCAGCTCTGCAAGGCATTATTACTAGTAAATAAATCACTTAGCAGGAGAAGAAAATGCATGTATAAATCTTCTGTGCTGGTAGCAGACATGTTTCACTAGCAGCTACCTCCTGAATAACATGCCAAGAAAGCCAATAGAGAGAGTTTGTGAATGCATGTCCAAAGCTTCTTAGCAAACTGTCATATTGATCTAGCACAGCCTAAGGAAGCCTAAGAAGACTCAAGGAGTTTGGGCAAATGCTTGTATTAGTGTTCCCTTCCTCTTAAGAGTTTGCTGAGACGGCACTTCAGTGTTTCCCAAGTAGTGCACCTCCGACCCTGGCAATCCATCAAGTGAATGCAAATTGCAGACCAGACAAAACCAGGCAAACAGCAATGCTGCTTAATAATAATGTACTCCCAAAGAGAAGGACTTCCTCTACAATGATTGCTGTGTACACATTTAAACTAAACACCCAAACTTCTTATTAGCCTCATCATGATTTGTGTTTTTGTTCCCTTTGAAATGCTCCAAAGTAAATGGTACAAGTTTACTCAAGGCTAACCTCAAACAGTAGGCTTTCTGAACTGTGCAAACGAACAAAAGTTGGGCTATATATAGATGGCCCACATTTATTATAAGTCCCTTTTGAAAATCAACACCCAGCAAAGTAGAGCTAAGGAGCATGTTTAAAAAGAAAATAATCTCAGTAATCGCCACCCTCTTCGCATTCGGCCTGACCGGCCCTAATTTGGTGGGAATTGTCCAGGACAATGCCATGGGGCAGCTTCCCTAAAGGTCCATGTAATTAGCGGCAGTCAGCTCAAGTCAGAGGAGAGGTTTTTCTTCTGATCTGCACAAGGTGCTCCTGGTGCCAGTGTTGTTTCTCAGAGCCTTTCACACTTGGGGGAAGAAAAAAAAGAAGGAAAAAAAGAAAAAGGGCTCCGGAGTGCTTATTTATTCATTGCATGTTAAACACTGAAAGTGGTCCCAAGAGCATGGGGTAGCCTAAAATATCACAGATCCAGGGCTGGCCTTCTGCAAAAGCACTTCTGATGCAGCTCTTAAGACATGTGGTTATCACAGAGTGTTTCTTTTAAACTCATGTTAATGAATTGGGCAGACCTACATTAAGAAACTCACTAAATTATATTTAACCTTGTTAATTTAGCTCAAGAATTAATGACTATATTCTAATGAGCTTTCCATTCGTTGCTTTTCACTTGGATTTGCAAAATCCCTTCTGTGCAATGGAAGTTTTCCTATCTGTTATAACGGGAACATTCCCAAAGTATCTAAGTGCTTAGGTTTGGCTTGACTTGGACCATTGCTACTGCATTTTTTAGCTTAGAAAAGAAAAACACTGCCACACACATGCTTAGATTTGTCATGGGTTCACAGGAAATGTGAATACACAGAAGGAGAACAGAGCGTGTGCTGGCTGACACAGGCTGGCAGTACTGCCCCTTGTTGGAGGGGATCAAAATCACTTTTCCATAGAGTCAGGCCAAACCCACCTATGAGTCATTGCCTTCAAAGACCCATTGCAAAATGTGTGTAGAAGTCCTCTAAGGCTACGGAGGCTGGAGCTGCAATAGCAAGTTGCCTCTTGTAAAAAAACCACACATATCCCCAAATGTATTAAAAATCAATCAGTAGATCAATAAATAAGCACACAGACTCTGGTTTCACTCCCCATACTCTCAGCCATTTGGAGCTTATTCTGGAGCACTTTGGAAATCTTCAGTGGTGAGCACTGATACTACAGTACTTTCAGTTGCCTGTAAAGTGGTGCCTGCTGACACCTACACACATGAAAGTACAAAAATACTGACTCCGATACAGCAAGACTGATACACTGCAGCCACAGAACTGTCACCCTGTGGTGCCAGACAAAAACCACGGCGATGTACTCCGCTGAAGCCTATGTTTAAGGACAGTCTAGGTATGATTGCTCCATCCTGATCACTCGGTCATACAAACTCACTGTAAGCATCACTGGAGCCAGACATCATAACATTACTGCAGAAACACTGCCAGAGCCAAGAAAAAAACAGAAATTTGGCTTCATAAGATGATTAGAGCCAATTCCTAAGCAGCTGGGCCAAAAGCATCAGAGCTAATTATGAAATAACAGGGCTTTGCCCAAGCAGATCCTGATGGTGGGTTTCAACATCATTTCTGCTCGTCTTTCCATCATGAATAGTGAAACTGGCAATCCACTGATGACTTTGAGAAACAAACATTACGCCAGGAATAAACTATGACCAAAATGGCCATCATCCCTCAAGCACACAACAGAGAAGAAGAAAGAAGAGCAATGGCCTTGCAATTGGCCCATACTTCAGTCAACCCCAACGTCATGGAGCTTCCTTGGGATGCGGCCACCAGTCTGGGCTGCTCCGGAAACCACCCCAGCACATGAGCTGGACCTGCGCTAGTGAGCAAGTTATTATATTCTTAGTGGGAATGGGCCAACATTTTTCTGGCCTTGACTTAATGGGTGTAAATGTGTTTACATGTCTTTGCTGCTGCTGCTGCTAATGTGTCTGAATACCACAGTTCCCAAGCAGGAAGCCATTGATGACTGGGTGTGTGCAAAATATAAAATAGCCTGTTTATGGGACACCATTCAGTATTACTAGGAGCACAGCATCCAAATTGTCTGGGAGAGTGCCTTTGAGGCACGCCACACTCCAAATCTGTACCTTCTTCAGAGCAGGTTGAAGAGGGTGTAACAGAGCCTCACCACACTCACAAGAATATTTCAAGAGCATTTTAAGAGATTTTGAAAGTCCAGTTTGAGACTCTGTGCTGTTTTCAGACAGTTTGTGTCTCATGCTGTTGAAACATTCAGCATACCTGCTTCAAGCCAGACAACCTATAATCACAGAATCATAGAATGGTTTGTGTTGGAAGGGACCTTTAAAGGTCATCTAATCCAACACCCCTGCCACGGGCAGGGACATCTTTCACTAGATCTGGTTGCTCAAAGCCCAGTCCGACCTCACTTTGAACACTTCCAGTGATGGGGCATCCACAGCTTCTCTGGGCAACCTGTTCCAGTGTCTCACCACCCTCATCATAAAAAATTTCTTCCTAATGTCCAATCTAAACCTACCCTTTTTCAGTTTAAAACTGCTGCATCTTGTCCTTGGTAGAAAGTCTTTTCTTATAAGCCCCCTTTAAGTATTGAATGGCCTCAATAAGATCTTCCCAGAGCCTTCGCCAGGCTGAACAACCCCAACTCTCTCAGTCTTTCTTCGTAGGAGAGGTGTTCCATCCACCCAATCATGTTCGTGGCCCTCCTGTGTGCTCTCTTGTGCTGGGGACCCCAGAGCTGGACGCAGTACTCCAGGGGGGGTCTCATGAGAGCGGCGGAGGGGAAGAATCACCTCCCTTGACCTGCTGGCCATCCTTCTTGTTTCGCAGCCCAGGATACGGCTGGCCTTCTGGGCTGCGGGCGCACGTTGTCGGCTCATGTCCAGCTTTTCATCCACCAGTACCCCCAAGTCCTTCTCCACAGGGCTGCTCTCAATCCCTTCATCCCCCAGCCTGTATTGATACCAGGGGTTGCCCCGACCCAAGTGAAGGACCTTGCACTTGGCCTTGTTAAACCTCATGAGGTTCACATGGGCCCACTTCTCAAGCCTGTCAAGGTCCCTCTGGATGGCATCCCATCCCTCTGGTGTGTCAACCACACCACTCAGCTTGGTGTCATCTGCACACTTGCTGAGGGTGCACTCGATCCCACTGTCTATGCTATTGATCAAGATACTAAATAGTATTGGTCCCAGTAGGGACTCTTGAGGTACACCACTCAAGGGTAATAATAAGGATGTATTAAAATGAACAGTTCTGTTCATTTTGTCGATGTTCCTCACTGAAAAACTGCAGAACTGCTGTGGGCATCCATCAGTGCCCCATCCTGGCACAGCCATTTTGGACTGGGAGGTATCCAATAAACTACTACTTTGTTTTCATTTCTCTTTTTGACTGAAGTAGTCACATAACTCAAAACTGAGTCTCTAACATGGCTGCTGAACAAATTCACTGCTTCCTTCTCATTCTAGGATCCAATGGTAATGCTTGCTCACTGACTGTACTTAAGATTTCTTCACTTTATTAAAAGCCATTTAGAGCTGAAATAGGCAGGGATACCTGTATCTGATGCATGCTCATGCCTCCTTCAGAAGCCACAGATGGCATTGCTCATGGTCCACGCAGGACCCACCACAGTACTTTTCTTTGGTAGCTCCTGTGGCAGAGGTGGAAAGTGCAGGTTTGATCAAAACAGGGATGGAGGCCAAAGATGTGATTTGCATTTGAGAGTTTGTCACTGCTTACCTTGGGCCCCTTGGAAAAGCTCTGTCTGAACAATTAAACATTCTGGGCTTGAAGAGACTTCACAAGTCTTCCGTGAGGGAGATTAAAACGTTTGCACAAACTACAAATTAAATTCAATCTCTTCCCACATCTCAAAGTTTTAATTTTTACAAACACTCTAACGCATGGCTGCACTTAAGACTCACACAAATTAGATCTACAATACAAATTACAATGCATTCTTTAAGAGTTAGTCTCTTTTTCAATACAAACAAACTAGCTGTTCTGTAACTAAGAGACAATCTCCTCCTTTTTCTCTCTCCCTCTTGTTTTGTTTTAGGTCGCTGCCTAGAAGTAACGTCTGTGCAGAACTACCACAAAATTTTCCTATACATCAGAGAAACCAAAGTCATAAACTGAATTCAAAACAAGGAAATAAACAAACAGAAAAGAACCACCAAAGGGAAATGAAACAACATTAATGTTACTATTTTTAATTTGGGTTTCAAAAGAGGCACTGAGTTTGGGAAGGACAGGACCTTAGCGTGGCATACTGAGCTTAGTAAAAGAAGCTGGAGCATGAGAGCCAAGACAGTGCAACAAGGCTGTAAGAACCCAGGGAAGAGTAAAGTCTTTCCGCTGAGTGATTCACCTCTCTGCGTGGGCACTTCCACACCAGCACCAACCTGCAGCACCTTCCAGGTCTGAGACACCAACTGACCCCACTTGGGTGCACACAGACATAAGCAAAACCATAGCCAAATTAACATCCTCACTGCTACCAATTATGATCATATTTATTAAGATGATCCTTCAGTTGACCCCAAGGGAACCACCACTGCACTCGATGCTTTGCCGTTTCTGCAGCTGGGCAGAGCCCTTTCCGGGTGCTCTGCTGGGGCTTTGGGGGCTGAAGGTACCCAGCCACTGACAGGGGCTTTGCTATGAGTGGCAGAAGCCATCTGGCTTCCCAGGCTCCCCAGAGAAATGCCCAGAAGTGCGAGCAACGGTGTGGTGACTTAACAAGCAAAGAGAGCTGGGCAGCTGCTCCAAGGGACCCCCCGCCCCAAAACTCTGCATCCTGATTCTGGAGCAAGAGGTGATGAGTAAAACTGTGGTGTTGAGCACTAGATTTGCCCCAGAGACTACTGAAACCCATAGTGGTGCAAGAAATGGGATGGTCTTTGGAAACTCAACTAATGCAAAAGTCCCATTTATATTATGAATATATGAACAATGACTGAGCATCAGGAGTTACAGCTGAGAAAGGATTTCTGGGCTTGTCCCAGAACCGCTAATCACTATAGAGAAAACACCCCACCTCACTTCACGCATGCAAATTGTAGCTTACAAGAGCACATAACTCTCATTACACCTTTCAACACACACGCTGTGTACTTCTGCCAGCACCTGGTGCTATATTGAAGTGCATTCAGTTTCAAACTATCGCTCTCTGGACCCCTACTACATGGCATGAATAGACAAAGCATGTAATTAGGGTCAAATTTCTATCTGATGGCCACTGAAAATATTTTGTTTGTTTTAGAAGGGGGGAGGGGGGTAAGGGGGAAGAGTTTCGTTCAAAAACAATGTTTATTTTGAGCAGCCTGGGCAGAACTGCAAAGCATTTCAAGAGTAAAGAATATTTTCTTTGTTAAAATCTTTAAGCAAGCCTCGTAGCAGTGAACTGATGATAGGGTAACATTCCTCACTGCTAATTATAAGCAATGTATTAAATTTCATTCAATAGTAAAGTAGCATAGAAACACAATGAAAAAGCTACTGCGCAGCTAAAATACCCCAAGTTGTTAATGAAAAGTAGCTGAAATAACATACTGGTTTGGCCAAATCTGCGAACATAAAAGATGCATTTATATCAGAGTGGCGCATGGAAAAAAAAAGATGACGACAATACTATTTCTGTGGAATACTAAACAATTAAAGGCAATAAAGATTTCTGTACAGCTGGGAGAAACTTCTTATGGTCTCAGCTCCTACGAAGCGTACCGCATGAAAAAAGTCCCTGACAGCAAAGATTCTCCTAAGAACGCATACACACAAACTCTTGTGAATCAGAAAGCCCCTAAATATACACCACTAGTTCAGTTAAATCAGCCCAATCTCTGGGCTGAAAGTTACCTTTATTGTCATTTAAAAAGCACAGCAATTTGTAATGAGAAAATACTGATCTCCGAGAGGTGAATGCAAACAAAGATTAAGAGGCAGCCCTGGCCTCTGGAAACCCGGGAGTTCAGAGGGATGTTCGAGGGATAAGTATTTCAGAGCAAAGTACAAAGACACCACCGCTCATCTCACCCACAAATCGGTCTCTGAATAAATGTTGCTGGGTTGTCTCGAAGGTATGCTGATTTCTAGCTACTGCTTAGTGGGACTACTTGTTACTACTCAACAGGAATACTTATAACACAGTTTTGCCCCTGGAGACTTGAACTATTCAAGTTTAGATGGATTTCAAGATGTAGTTTTTCAAGTTCTTTGTCCTTAGTATGCCACTCCAGATTGGTACCCATAATCCATTGATACAGAAGGCACTAACATGCAAATAAAATTATTTCTGCCAAACTGAGACAGCTTTCTGGATGATTGTATATTAATAATAAAAAGTTGCATTCATGTGCAGCGATAGGACTGTACTCCACAATTGCTTAAACCTCACAAATTCTCAGTAAGAAAATTATTTTTCTTCTCTTTGTCTGATGGAGAAATAGCAATAATGTTTTTTCCTCCCCAAATTTGTCTGAAAGGTCTTTCCAGCTTGCCTTGGTAACTGGAAACACAATCCAAATTGTTCCCAATGCTCCTGTAGATCTAATATCATGTTGCAAATAGGTCCTAGTCCAATGCTTACTGAAGATAACAGCTATAAACTGATATACTAACAGCTTTCCAAGGCACTGCTAAAGCATGTAAGCACAAAGCTGTAACCTGTGGCCAAATGAGGAGCTAAATTTAGGACTCCCAAGCAGATGAGGAATATCAGGAACAGTGAGCAACCGGCATGCAGGGAGCCGCTGCAGCAAAGCGCCCGGGTGGGTACTGCCGAGCACCGTCTGCTCATGCTCAACAGGAAAGCACAGGTGAAATGGGGGGTTTCCACAAAGCAAGAGGAGCAGACTGCTTGCATGGGCCATCCCACGTGGACCGAAGGCTAGCATGAATCTCCCATGCTGGAGGTCACAACCTGGTCCAGCTGCAGCAGCAGCCCAGGCACCAGCTCCTCAGGCTGTCCCACCATGCCTTCAGCATCCCTGGTTCCCCTCACCAAACATACCCATCCTGACTCTTCAATGTGAACCGTTGTGAGCATGCAACCCTGGTATTATTTTCCAGTGCTGCCGTACCTTCTCAGGCCGTCAGCTACACCAGCTCCAGTCCACTCCCAGCAAAGAGGGAACAGTAGTATCAGTATAGCCCCATCAGAAGAGGATATGCGTTAATTGTAAAGTGATAGCTACTTCACTGGAGCTTGGATTAGGGAGGTTACAATGTGCCTAATTACACAGTGAGGTCCAGCGTGTGTAAACATGGCTCCCAAAAGTTTAATGGCAGATTTTCTTAGTCCCTTGTATGAATTTGGGATGTTTTTTCCTCTGCAGCTGCCAAAATGCTAGCTGTTGACAAACTAGTTGAAGTGCTACCAAAGCATCTTTCATGAGCTGACTGCGTACATCTGAACAGATACATACCTCATTAATGTGCTATATTTCAAGCTAGAGAAAACAATGCATGTCGAGAGACTATAAACTACAAGTACAAATGATCCAGGTCACCTATGATGAATATAACCAGTGTTACATGAAACATGACACATGGGCTCTCTCTTCTTGGAAAAAAAAAAGGCTAAGTAGAAGAGAAGAGATGCAAGAGGGCTCCACCTTCTTATCTATTCCTCTCTTCTGAAAGCTGAAGGAGTCAAGGAGACTTTTCAGAATTTTTTTCCTTACTGTTTTGTACACAGGATGCTTTCCCCTCCCACCAGACACCACCTGTCCTGCAGGAACATCAAAAGAAACAGAGTTTGAATCCAGATTAATCTTTAAATCCAGGATTTGGCTGACAGCTAAGCTAGAGAAAAGGGCTCAATTTGGGAAGCAGAGGATCTGAGCAAGGGTCTCTTGCCTACTTGTCCATTTCTGCATCCTTGTGAGATGAAATTATGTGAAAAGACATTTTTCTGGCAAGAGTCTGGTTTCCCCCAAACCAGAAACTCAGAAGCTTGACCCAGGGTAGAGCTCCCTCCTCTCCCTCCCCAACACAGAGACCCCAGCTTTGGCGAGCTGCTGAAACCAAAACATTTGACTAATTCTGCTGACTTAAAGTTCAGCAGTTAATTTAAGCACCTTGTTGAAGCAGAGGTTGGGCAGGATTCGGTTCCGTGTGTTTTGCTTGATTCTGTACACTTTTCTGAATAAAGGAGCAATTTATAATTTCAACAAGTTTCCAGCCTGCAAGTACCTCCAGAAAGGTGCAAGTGAAAAAAACCCAGTTCATAAATTACTATTATAGAAGGAATATACGACAAGCAACGCTCTCTGTATATTCATTAGCCCATGCCTACTTTGGAAACTAACTCTTGAGAGATTTTATAATTCATGCCTTCGTGCTCATCAAAACCTTTTTTTATAGCAATCACTTTTGTGACAGATTCCCCCCTCCCTTCATTTGAAGTAAGCAGAGTTATGGAACAGTCACACTACAAAAATACCTGCAAAGTAGCAGCTGCCCAGGAAAAGGCCTAGATATAATACGACTGCTGATTTTTGAACTGCTATGCATGCTGTGTATGCCTGGAAACATAACAAATGTGCACGGCTTGGCTTGTAGCACCTAATTTGCAATAATATTGAAGTCCCCCACAATAACTCATTTACTCTTATAATAAATATATAAAAAAAGACAAATTGCTACATTGAACATGCATTTTCTTCACTGCAAGTAGCTGCTACCCCAGGGAGAAAGCCCTGTGCTGCTAACTAATAGTAAATCCTTTGGAAAATCATGTGTCATAATGATGGACAACCAGGGAAAGGGTATTAAATAGATTTAGAGGTTAGATACTCTAACAAGAACAAAAGAGGCCTTTTGCAAGCTAGTACCAATCAGAGCTGGCTCATTGGTATGATTAGCACCAAGTCCAAAGAAAGTTTCCATTATGAAACAAGACAAGAGGGAGAATTTATTCTAGGAAGATCAGTTTGGGATAGGTCAAATCTCCAAAAGATCTGGTAATCTTTTGGTTCTCAGGAGACTTTAGGAGACATCATGGTCTCTTCAAACTACATTTAGGCAGGGTTGGTTTTGCTCCATCTTTTCTTTCATCTATTGGCATATCATTACCCAAAGCACGTCTGAGCCAGAATGTATTACGATTATATGATTCCAACAAAAAAATATGGATGGTCTGAAAACACATCTGATGGACAGAAAAGAGAAGAGAAGAGAAGAGAAGAGAAGAGAAGAGAAGAGAATATATGATTCCAACAAAAAAATATGGATGGTCTGAAAACACATCTGATGGACAGAAAAGAGAAGAGAAGAGAAGAGAAGAGAAGAGAAGAGAAGAGAAGAGAAGAGAAGAGAAGAGAAGAGAAGAGAAGAGAAGAGAAGAGAAGAGAAGAGAAGAGAAGAGAAGAGAAGAGAAGAGAAGAGAAAGGGTGCATTATCTAGAAGCTGAGGCAATACAAGATAACAACATTACTTTGCTTCACCTTTAGAAAACTACTCATACGCATAAATTTATCCACAAGGGTGATTTTTTGGCAGGAGTGAGATCTAAATACCAGTCTTCTGCAGAATGGTACAAAATGGAATGATCACGTCCAGGTCTAAACTTCAGATCCAGCCAGGATTTTGGTCTGAACAGATTTCCACCAGCACTTTCTAATTAGATTTGATACACCGGGGGTGTGGAAACCTTAATTCATCATAAATGTCTTGAGTTTATTTCATACAGAAGCAAGGAACAGCCCAATCTTGACAGAAACAAAGGGAGAGAGTCTTTTAATTTGTATTTTTGTGGACTCCCTGGTATCTTTTGTATCTGCAGAACACCCAGCTGTTCCTGACTGGCTCCAAGTTTCTTCCTCTAGAATATTTTCTGTTGTTTCTGATACATCAGCCCATAGTGATTTATCGCTATTTTGCAATCATTATCAGTTTACTATTTTAACCAATACACCATAAATCAAGAAGAAGAATGTTAGGTGGGACTTCATAGTGTAGCTTTCATTCATTACCTGCAAAGATTATAGCCATTTCATAAAAACCAATATCAGAGAAGGAAGCTTATTGGCAAGCACCAGTGAAATTCATTTCATGCTTCAAAAGTTTGTGATTGGTCTAGTAAGAAAAAACCCTCAATTGTTGGAAATAGTTTTTTCTTTTAAACCAGCAAACGCCCAAGACTGAGCTATGTCAATTGTATGCTGCACTTTCTACTCAAATGCAATGGGGACTATTCCGTATCTGTCCTTGTAAAATCCACTGTGCTTACTATTCATGAACTGCTGGAGAGAGGGATACATAAAACGCAGGTCTCCAATACATTACGCTTGCTGCTCCACAGACCTGTGGCACTCTGAAACCATACTCTGGGAAAGTCAGCTGAACACTTGGCGTGATGTTTCACGCTTGCACGGGGGATAGTCGTAAGGCGAACAACATAAGGACTATCCATTTGGAAGTCGACTCAAGATCAAAACCAAAAACCTCCCCCACATGATTTTGTGAGGAAAACTCCAATGAACTGGGTCAAATTCCCTTCATTAGTATTTGTCATTCCTGGATATCTGCTGTCCTGCTGGCTCCTCTCTAAAGTGCTGAGAAACTTCTCAGATTAGTCCAAGCCTACTTTTAGATACCACCTCTCTCCACTCACTTGTCACTGGATCTCAGAACACAATGAGTTATAAATCACCGTCCAGTGTCCTGACACAATGTTAGCAATGACATTGCCTGTTAGCAATGTCCACTCTCTAACTGGGTCAAACCTTGTGCCTACCTTGTTTGTCCCAATCAGAAGACTCTTTTCTAGATTTTTTTAATCTTGCACGAGTCCTACCGCTTGGACAAATCTATCTTTAGTAATCACAGGGTGTCAAAATCCAGCAGTTATCCTTTCAGACATCTCCATTGGAGAAGTATCACCGGAGCTGTGAGTCCCACCAGGGAACTATCAGGGTGCTCTGTTCTACTGACAGCATCCTCCCTCCTGCGCTGTGGGGGCAGCTGGGAGGAGAGCACTGGCCTGGGGCTGTTCCCTGTATGTGGTACGGACAAGACCGCTTTGCTTTGGGGAGGAAGGCAGTGGGGAGGGCATTCTCTGGCCCTGTGGCCCCCACAGGGCCAGAGAATATGTCCTGCCCTGATTTCTTCACCTGTATAAACGCAACCACAGGGAGTAAAGATAGGGTTCATCTCTCATATGTGTAACTTCTTGTTAGTTCCCCTCCATCTGTGGAAAGTCTTCCAAAAGCAATTTTCTCAACCATTTTACAATCCCTCCTCCAGATCACATGAAGAACCCTCTGGATGTGCATCTCTATGCCAGTGGCTTGACCAGTTTAGCATAGACTATGTATTGTGCTTTAGGTCAGGTCAAGTTAACACACCTAATGTCATATCAAGTGACATAACTGTCAAATGACTAACCCAGCAGGACAAACTGCGGAGGCAGCAGCGACTGAGCCTTGGCCTTCCAAAATCCAGAGCTCAGCTCCCACCTGGGCCAGCCGCCTTCTCCCAGAAAAAGGAGCCTGGGTCCACAGCTGCATTTCGGCACGGAAGGGTCTGGGAGGAGCTTGGTCTCTTGGTGGACATTTAACAGTGCAAGCAGAAGGTCAGGGAGTGGGAGACCTGCCCTCCAGCCCAACTCCGAATGTTACCTGACTTGGAGCTCCTCTGCAAGGGGGTCTCCCTTGCTCGCCTGCAGTACAGATGTACTGGGAGGTCTCATTAGTTACATGTTGGGGAAGCGCTTGGAGAACTGACATGCACAACTTTTAAAGTTCCCTTCCTATTTTCTTCTTTTCCGAAGAGAATAGACTCAGCCATCTCCTTCTTTAGCCTCCTCTCCACATCCAGACCCTCAGGAGCGTGCATCAAACTTGGGTTGCACAGAAAACACAAACAAACACTGCTAATTTACACTTTAAGAGGCAGAAGAGAAACCTTTCCCTTCGACTTACCATTTGTTACTCAAATGCCTTTCACCCTGTCACAGTTACTGGGAGAAAGCTGCTGAACTGGAGCCGTACAGCTCCTGCACAAGGCTTCTTGAAGTCGCGTATGGACTGAACATCAAGTGGACGGCTGTGCACAAAGGTGTGGTTACCATGAATCATTTATTACCCCAGCTACAGCTTTAGGAACAACATTCACTAATGTAAAAGATAACTTGACTCTGGGAATACTGCTGTCACGCCGGCTGCATATTTTACAAGGGGAAAAGATTCCTTTAGGTCTGTTTGTTGCATTAACCCTTTCAAGCCTGCACTTTTACCGCAAGGGCAGTTTGATCTTTTATTTTCCTTGCAAGCAGAGAATAACAAACAGCACCCTGAGTTTTTATTTATGTTTCTACATAGTACACCCAACCATTTGAAAAGACTTGGGGCCCGGAAAAAATGTTGGGAAAGAAAGCTCTCACCGAAGACAGGAGCAGCATATCTTTATTTCTGTGTGTACCCAGTTGTGCAGCTACCTTTAAAACATTTGAACCACGCTGCACGATTATAAATAACAAAACTGGAAAACAGCATGTTCTGTCCCCTGCAGATCACCAGAACATAACCTCAGCCAGAATTTATCTAAGGGCAAGTGTAAATGCAAAGCAGGAAAAATTTCCCTTATTCAACAAGAGCTATTAAATTAACGATTCTCTGAGACGCTCAAGAATATTTCCTTAATCGCTCCCAGTTGGTGGTTTGACGTAGAGAGGAAATTTGTGCACCTCTCGGTGCACCAGCATGGCACAGGGGTACATACCACACCTTCCCAGTGGGAGACCACCGCCAAACACACAGAATTTACGCTTTTCTGTACACAAAGAGCAGCCACGTAACTTCAATCTGAATGACCTTTGCTTTAGATTAAGAACACGAGAGACAACTCCCAACTGCATGTCTCTTTCTGACAGTCTGCACGGAGATTAATGCTTAATGGTTACCTACATCTGTGAAGAGCAAAGAGCTTACAAATTTAAACACATAATAAACACAATAAAACAGAGAAGCTAAATGATGCCTACTCTGACTCTAGCTGCAACTTGGTGACTCTCCAAAAGGCCAGATTATTGTCACAGATGCTTCCAAAAGCTGGGATATTTACTTGCACTTCTTTGGCCCATAGGAATAGCACAAAAAGTGTGAGAGAGGAGCCCCTCTCACAGCTTTTCAGGGCTTCTTCTAGCAATAGGCAGAAACACAGAAGCACCAAAAATAGAATTCATTAAGTTTCTGCAAGGAGAAGAGCCTGGGCTGGGCTTTTTAAGCTGACTTAAATTTTCTTTAAACTGGTCTTAAATACTCTTTAAGTATTTGATCCTGTTTTCTAACATTCAACAGCTCTTACTACCCAAATTCCTCCTCTCCCCGAGGAAGCATCTCGCGGGAGGCACGTGTGGTCAGCAAGGGAGAGGCACGCTGTGGGCACAGCCTGCCGGTGGGGCCAGCAGAGCCGGGAGCTGCTGGGGAAGGGGCAG
>NW_008825100.1:4305029-4308006 GCF_000699105.1 Pygoscelis adeliae
GCTGGGGAGGGGGGCGCCGCCGCCAGCGGGTACCCCTGCCTCTGCCTGCGCCTGCCAAGAGGGGGTTCCTGTGGTGGCACGGCTGGGGGGGTCCTCGAAGTGTCAGCGTCCACTTCTGCTCGAGGGCATTTGGATTCACCAAGGGCAAGAGGGTCACCTGCCCTCAACCTCCCCAGTACTTGACACACCTCCTTCTGAACACAAATGGGTTTTTCTGACCACGTGGCTTTTTATAAATATATATATAAAAAAAATTAAGAGGGGGTTCCTGTGGTGGCACGGCTGGGGGGGTCCTCGAAGTGTCAGCGTCCACTTCTGCTCGAGGGCATTTGGATTCACCAAGGGCAAGAGGGTCACCTGCCCTCAACCTCCCCAGTACTTGACACACCTCCTTCTGAACACAAATGGGTTTTTCTGACCACGTGGCTTTTTATAAATATATATATAAAAAAAATTTTTTTTTTTTTTACATATATGTGTGTATATCTATATATACACATATCACACATATGTATGATTCACGCCACCAGCGTGTTAAGGAAGGACTGAAAGACACACAGCTGTTTGCTCGTGTGGCAAGAACGTGATTTTCTCTACCACGCCAACCTACCCCCTCAGACAGAAACTTTGGAAACCTTTTTCTCAGCCACCAACCTGTCAGCCAGCCAGACCCTGAGGGACAGTCCCTTAGAAACCTCTTTGTAATGTCTGATTGTTGAGCATCACTAAATACTTGTTTCTCCTCTGGGGCTACTTGTCATATGCTGAAGCATGCGGGCTTGGGCAGTGGGAAACTGGAGCCGCATGCTAACTCAGCTGCCCTGTAGCACACTGGCAAGCAACACTGGTAAGCCAATTTGCTGAAGACTAAGCAGGAGAAGACCCATGGTGAAGGTACCTCTTCATTGGCAGGGTCCCTCCCCTCCCTCTGCAGCCACACCGAGTTCATTCCGCACATCTATAATGAATCAGGCTCCAACTCATTAATAAAAAATGACAAGCCATCGTCTCATTGAATCTTCCACGCTGGAACAGCATGCAGATAAAACCCCCAACTCTCTCTCCTCAATTCCTCTGTGGCCTAGCAGCTAATGAGACTACGAGATGGACAGGACAAAGTGAGCTGCAATTGCACAGAACTTAACTTGCGAAAGAAGGGGAAATAACCTTTTCATTACAGTCATGAGACTTTAATTTTAATGCCTTTTCTTTTTTTTTCTTTTTTTTTTTTTATCTCTATACTAACAAAAAGGTAGGATCAGAGGCCTTGGTAGGGCCACCACCCAGGTCATTGAGTTGTAGGAGTGCCACCAGACACAAAGGAGTTGAGCTTTGCCATAGTAATGAGCTGTTCGGTGCTTCAGATCCCAGGCCAACGTGATTCAGAAGTCCAAGATTTCTAAGTGTTAGCAAAAAAAAAATACTAGGAAGGTAAGATAAAATAAACAACCTAATGAGATTTGCTGACACCGAACTCTCCCCAGGGAGTTTGCTGGTCACTTTGAGTCACAGACACTCAAATCATGCATCCTAATCTCCTCTCCATCTCCTGCATCTCTGACCCACTGCTACGATGCTCACAAAGCCACGAATCAAACGTTCTGTGTTTCCAAGCGAGATGAGAAGTAATAAAGAGGGATCAACAAAAGGAAACGGTAAAAATGAATTGCGTTGTCTACTCAATATTAATAACTACATCCAGCTGCACCCTTATTTAATAACCTTGAGTTATACAGTGGAGGAAATACAAATTACAGATCACAATTTCATATATACAGCACCAACTTTATTCTGCATAGCATCCTTCATGGAAACTACAGGCCAAAACGTTTTACACAATTAGAGGGATAAATAACAGCAGAGACGGAGAGAGGAGGAGAGAGCTCATCCCGCAGAATTAGGAAGGGAAAGTTTCCAACTGAGACGTGGAAGGGGACAGGCAACAAACGGAGAAGGTCAGTGGTCTGATCAGCAACAGGGGGACACAAGACGTGAACCATGGAGACAGCATGATCAGCCTGGGATTGCCATGGAGGGGATACGATGTGTCCTTGTATCAACCCCCTGTTTCTAATGCCCGGCCCTGAGCTGCTGCTTTCCCCTTCTGTCTAACTTTGGTTTAATCCCTTTAATTTGCACACGATGGAAACCTCTGTTACAGTGCTGTAGGTCTGTGGTTCAAATCCCATGGGTGGTTGCAAAGGAAACAGAAATATCATTTTTGGGCATAGTGGAACTGGGGTTTTCTATTAAGAAAACAAAGAAATTTCACTTTGGAAAATGAGGAAAAAATGTTTTGTCTTACTAGACAAATGAGAAGATAGATTCAAGAACTCCAAAAGAAATGCAAAAGTTTGGGCTGCTCAGACTATCTCACATATATTAATACAGGCCTTAATTACATAATCACACATCATTTTTGTCCCCAGTGCCTTTCTGTTAACCTTAAGGGAATTGCTTCAGACTAGGGCAGACATCTGAGAAGGTAATAAGGGAAGACAGTCATTAGAGTGATACAAGCAGGAGGTGCAACACCACACAAGCCATCAGAAGTAAAATATAGCTAAGTACTGGTGGGCGGCTGGATTTTTAGCTCTAGGGTGATCTATAACATTAGATCATAGTTATTTGTAAAGTGATAGGGCTATCTAAAGCTCCAGTAAAAACCATCTCTGCCCCATTCTTTGCATGCGATGTGAGGAGATGACCCTGGTCCACAAAGGCTGTAGTCTCAGCAGATGACAAAAGAAAACTGAGGGACAGGGCGGAGTAAAATCATGACAACGCTGAGATAATGAGAACTAGTGCTAAAAAGCTATGGTTAAAACACGCCAGCTGCTCCCTCATTCCCAAGACCCTGGATCCGAGATTAGCGACGCTACTGCTCATTCGGTCCAGGCCAAATATACGGATGATTCAACAGGAAGGCCAGAAACTGTCAGCATCCCAAACATCTTCGGCCAGCCCACCCCTACAG
>NW_008825100.1:4308196-4310238 GCF_000699105.1 Pygoscelis adeliae
TATGTTTGCTTTCTGGAAAATATTTATTTGTTTGAATAAAAAAAAAAAAGCCCAGACTCTTCATATTTAAATTAAAAAAATTGCTAAGAATTAAGATCATCTCTTCAGGGGCTTTTTTTTGACTGTGAAGACTTATGTTTTTCGAGTGTGCAAAAATGCTGAGTTGACAGTGTGAACTGCCCACAAAACTCCCTGTGGACTTCACCCCCCCAATAAAAAAAACGATTTAAGGAGTATGAGCTTTCCCACAAAGCAGAAGAATGTCTTCAAAATGGAGAGGTTAGGCACTTAAAATGCAGGACGAATAACAATCCCATTTTAATTTCACACCCCCACCCCACCCCCCCAGGGTGTCCTTCCACAGACGTTTAAAAACCAGGGGCTATAAACCAGCATTGCACACCATACAAGGGCCAGCCTGGCTTCTACCTAGCTTTATTAGTTCTTTTTCATCTGCAATTACTATTTGTAGTGAAAAGTGATATCAGTAAATAAATGTCCCCTGAATTATGCGTTAGTGAACGACTACCGATGGGCAAGGGGCTGCGGATGAGTTCCTAACTGCAGAGCCCAGGACCAGCACCTGCCTCCCCAAAAGCCAGGGGACAAACCAAGGTTTAACATCAAAGAGATGGGGCATAGGGATATCAGTGTCTAGGACCAAACCACACAGGCTGTCTAGGTTACGAGCAACTCCCATTAAAAATAGATTACGTACACTCTTTTGTATATAAAAATATACTAACTTTTGGCTGAAATAAGTTATTCATGTCCACAGCGTTGCAAAGCCACTGCAGCTATCGGTGGTCTAAGTTTCAGGGCTCTCTGCACTGTAAGGAAATGTCACTCCCATTGCACAGAGATGAAAATAGGAACATGAAGGGTATGGGTTTCTGAAGTCCTCAGTGCCAATTTAACTTGCACTTCACTTCTTTCCTCCCTGCCCCTTGATGTTATTTGGGACTTACTGTCATTTTTTTCAAACAGCAGAAGAGTTGAACCATTGTCGCGTGCTTTAAGAAAATTCCAGCCCTAATGCCTTGTTCAAAACAACTGCAGTAGTTTGGTGGCAGAGCATATGTCTCGAGTCCTAGTCTCTAATAAATAAATAAATAAATAAATAGATAGAGAAATAAATAAATCACTTTTCGCTAAGCCTGAGCAGTTTGTGCTGTTCCTGCAGCTGAGCAGGGCAGTGTGGGAAGCCCACGCTGCTGCGAGCACAGGGAGGCAGGCAGGGCTGCTCCACTACCGCCGGAGCACGACGGCCATCCCCGGGAGCAGTGCCGTACCCTGCACATACCATGATGAGGTTGGAGAGTCACTGACATGCAGATGACACCAGGAGCAATGGCTGCACTGCAGCCTGTGACAGGGAAATGACCGCACAAAGCTGGGGGAGAAAGGGGTAAGCGTGGATCAGCCGGGGGGACTTACTCTGAGATCGCTCAACTCCACCAAGCTCTGCTCCTGGTGCTGGCAGGGGTAGGAGCAATGTCTGGGGGATGCTGCAGAGCTCAGCAGTGTCCAACGCCACTGTCAAACACAGCTTTGAGGTTTCTGGGGAGCGCCGAAACGGCACGCGGCTCGCTGCCTGGCCCCATCGGGGCTGGTGCTCATGAAAGCCCAGCAGAAGCTTTAAGTAGTTGAAATACTGTCCATCCAGCTGCCCGGGCTTACTGACTTGTAATTGTTTATTACTTTTGCCTTGACAATTAGAAATGACAGCGCACATCAAAGAAGTGCCAAAAGTTGTATGAGGATTGGGGAGGCCCAGAAACAACCCTTCCATGCACGGGGCGGCAGTCCTGCAGCGTGGGAGAGACATGCAGCGGAGGAAGAAGAGAAGTGTGTTTGCAGCCAGCTAAGCTTTTTCAAGCAAGTTCCGCCCTCACCTCAAATCCCCCACTAGTGACACAAGGAGGGGAAAAAAAAGAAAGGAAAAAAAGAGCTGCATTTTCTACACAGACTTCCTGGGTTTCAGCCTTTTGGACTTGCTTATTTTACAAAATCAAGTTATCTGAATCTTAATGTGTTGTACA
>NW_008825100.1:4310275-4313252 GCF_000699105.1 Pygoscelis adeliae
TGAGGCTTAACAATGTTGATAAATATGTTGTGCTGCATTATTCATGCCCCTTCCCTTGCCTTCCTCCTGCCTCTGCCTGGCAAGCAGCAGCCACCGCTGGTGCAAAGTTGTGAGCAGGGAGCAGAGAGCCCTGCCCTGTATAAATACCTGCAATAAATAAAAGATAAACAAGATATGTTGAACGATGACATCTGACGCTTCTCCTCCTCCTCCTCATGCTGGGCTCTCAGCACGGCAGCCGCTCAAGGGGGGGTCTGGGGAGGGAGCTCGCAGGCTCTGCAGCTGGAAGCCACCATCCTGGGGTTTTGGCTGCAGCTGTATTAAATAAACCACTTGGATAAGGATAGAAAACACCCCAGTGCTAAAAACATCTGAGAGCTGAAATTCTGGTGATGAGCGTCAGGAGATCAGTGGTTTACAATGTGAGCAACATTCCTTCAGCTACTCATCATCATCATAATCATCATTATAAATCTTGGCAACCAGCAAAAAACATCCATTGTTTCTATCCCTCATTTCTTTCCCCTCCAGATCTGCAGACTTAGTGACGAGGATATTTTGTTGTGGTTTAATCCTCAGTGGTTATCCAGGCTACGTAGGGGACCACCTCTGATGAAGACACTTTGCTGCAGCAGGACAACACGAGCAGTCGTGCTTAGTGGCCAAACAGGGAGAACCAGCAACTTCGGTTTCTTCTCTTCCATGGTGTCAAAGGGGCTGAAACTCACAGGTTCCAGGTTCTTCCTCTGATGCCATGACCTTAACCTCTCCAACCTTCAGTTTGCTCATTTGTACACCACCACCAGCGTGCCCTAAACAGGGTTTATGTGGTTTCAGTAAACCTTCTGTGCTCAGCTGCACGGAAATACTATCTCATCTAAGGCCCTTCCGCTACAACATACATCTTGCTCCAACAGGCAAAGCCATTAAGTCCCAAAGAAAATTAGAATCTAGTCACATCTGTGCTTTCCCTGCATCTAGTCAGGGATCCACAGAGATGTCAGACTACTTAAAGAAGAATAAACCATGAAAATGTATGTATGCACACACACACTCAGAGTTTCTGCAGAGAGGAACATTAATAATAGTGAACAGTACTGTCCTGCCACAACTGAGTCATCACAACATCTGACCCTCAAGTCTGCGAAGCTGAGATGATGCCACATTACTGTTAAATGAGGCAACATCGCAAGAGACACACAAAAAATACGTGCTGTGTTGTCAGGTCGCAACACTCAGGATACATTTGGACTTGCAGAGCAGTTATGAGAAAGGCCTACAAAAGCAAAGGTATCTCTGAAAGCTGCAGCAAAGTGCAACCCTTAATGCAATCTAGCAAGCAGTGAAAGCCTCAAGAGCAGCACTGTACCATCAAAAGGACATTCAAGTGTTCGCCTCTCTCAAATGATACATTTCTGCTGCACAACTGTTTGGAAGAAGCCAAAGGAAAAGCACTCCAGGAGTCAGAGGACATCCCTGGAGTCACTTTTAACAGCTTAAAGATTCCCTCTACCACGTCTATTACGTTCTTGTAACTAATACTCTACGCAGCTGCCAATTTGATCCTTATTAAAACGAACTGTGTGTGTTCATTTCTCGTAGGAACACTGGTGTCTGAATTCTGGGAACCAACTGAGATTTGGGAGGCTCTGTGGCTTGGGGCAAAGAGCTCTTTTTTTTTTTTTAAGAGCTTTGCCAAGTCAGGACTGTGAATGGTTTTCCCCACTTACAGCCTCCAGACCTTTATTATGCTTGGGCTGCAACATATACCCGGCTCCACCTCTGCCAGACCAAAGTTGCTACTTTGCCTCTGAGTCACAGCAGGCAGAAATGCGTATCCTCCGCTCCGTACCTGGCCTGGGATAAACTTTCCTTCAGTTCAGAGGCTCGTGACAGGCCAAGGATGAGATACAAGACTTCTGAAGCTGGGCAGAGGAGCTGGTCTGCTTGCTCCTTACGCTCTCCAGTCTGCACCGTGGTCCCAGAGCACTGCAAGCTATGAAAGCGGGGATGTCCCAGGCTAACGGCCCGCTCTTTACACCACCGATTGCTGTTTGCTCTCCAACCCCTTGGTGCAAATGCACCACTTTCATCCTTTGATCAGGGGAGCCGCTCGTCCATACTGACAGCTGTGAGGCGGCTGGGGCGAGCTGCCTTTGGTTCAGGTAGCAAGCTAAAGCATGGTAGTTTGGCCTTGGGACAGGCTAATTCTGCACAGGTCTGGAGAGGATTTTACAATCTACCTGCCAAGGTTCAACTGCTGCTGCTATCTGAACAACGGGTTTAAAAGGTAAACTCAGGAAACTCTGTATTGCCTGGTGTTTGCTTAGTCATTAAATTTTTCCTTTCAGCTCATATTCTTCCAGCCCAGTTTTTGCCTGAAGCCCCAGTTTCTCTGGTTGGAAAATCTAGCTGGAGCTGTTGTACCTGTCACCCACAGTGGGTGCCAGGGCCCTCGCTGGGAGGGAGCACAGGGAAGGGATGCGTCTGCGCCATGGAGCCCTGACCGAGACCTGCTTCATTCCCAAACCCAGCGATGCTGGGATCTCTGGGTGCTTGGCTCCAGGCCATCCTCTTATTAAATACAATTACAAACTGGTGCTTTTACCACCAGATGAAGTTTGTACTTGTTAGATGAAGAAAAAATATACATATTGGAATACATTTCTCCTGATCTGACATGTACGAGCATTATCTATGCACCCAAACAGACGCACTCATACATGTATTAGCCTACAATAGATACTGCCTTCCCCAACATTCAGACCCTGAAACCTGAGGATTTCCTCCTCAAGTCATGTTTTATTTGGTCTAACAAACCATGGAGATAATCAGTTGCAATAAATGCATCCTGCAGAGCCTGGAGAAGGGAAGATGACACATTCAAGTATCAGGTATTTGTCAATATACTCCCCAGAGCTGGCTGGGAAACCAACAGCACGTGTCATCACCAAGGCACTTCTGGCTGGACTTGGAC
>NW_008825100.1:4313275-4323683 GCF_000699105.1 Pygoscelis adeliae
GCTCTTCTCCCTGCAAAGCTTCACCCCATACTGGGAACACTCCTGCTATATCAATACAGGTATTCAGAGAGTAATTAGTCAGAGCAAGGGGATCTGAGTGTCCTCCTTTATAAACACTAGCTAATGAATTTTCACGTTGTCCCTATGGAGACAGGCAAATATGATGACCATTATCTAAAATATATGACAAGAACGTTACTATTATTAAACCCAGAGCCTGAAAAAGAATGGGAAAAGCCCCACCAAGGAGATATACACCAACATTAGACTACTCCTACAGTTTAAATATTCTATTAACAAAACTCACAGACGAACATTTACTTTACCAGTGCCAAAAATAACCTTAAACTCTGTACCAAAAATTCTTACACTCTGTTAATGTACATGAATTTTCTTTGCAGTCCTCAGCATCCTCCTGTCCTCCCCCCTCCCCCTTGAGCACTTCTTGTGGAAGGGGACTGGTAGTATACTGAAACAGCCCTTGAAATACTTTGAAAGCCTGTTGTGGTGCTCACAGGGCTCCCCCTGTGCTATGTAAAAGCCACATAAAACAGAGCAGCAGTACCTCTGCGGCAAGGCTTGGCATATCTCTGTGTACTGAATCAACATAGTTATTTAGAATCCATCTCTCCCCGTGTAATTTCTTTATACTGCTATTGCGTTGCGAAGAATGAAAACCGTGAAGAGCTCATCACCCATGCGCCCTCCCACCTGAATTGTTTTTTTGAAGTTAAAAAATTCCTGGTTGTGACAGAGGCAATTTGAAAATTGGAAACTGTGAGCCTTGGAAAAAGCACAGACAGAAGCAAAAACGGCTGTTCAAATGCAACGCTGTCTGAAGTCTCAACTGGAAATTGAGATGGTCAGCTGTAATGCACCGCTCACTACCTCTTGCAAATGTAAGAGATTTTGACACGTGGCTCCTCAGGGGAGCCCTTTGCCATAAGAAATTAGCATGGACAAGAATTGAGCAAAATTCGTAAAGACCTGAGCATCTGTATGGATAACAACATTGACAAACAATAAATAACCATGTTAAAGGATGAGCTTGGGAAAGGGAGACATTTAAATACTCCACTGCCTCTAAGGCAAGGTCTTGTGCATCTCTTTTCTTAAGGAGGTAGCTCAATATAGCAGGTTGAACTGCTGAACTATACTTTCCTAAGCCTTAGAAGAACTGGGAAAATGAGGAAATTACATCCTGTGAAAAGTGAGGAGTTTTATCACGGGGAGAAGCCTAAGAGGAAATCACTATTCAAAACAGATAAATAAAGAAAAGCAAAGATCTCACACTGGCAACTGCAAAAGCTCCTTCACAGCCATCCACCTCCAATCATTCTCTCATAATCAATTAACAGACGACTAACTCCTATCAAAACAAATTTGTTATTTGTTAAGAAATGTACCTGAATAGAATAATTGGCAAGTTGCATGTTTGTAATTATAATGAAAATCTCACGAGGCAATGCCTCTGGGGCAAACCAACTGGATTTTTCATTGTAAAAATACAAACTCTATGTGTGTAAATGTCAACCATCTAGGTATGTTCTGCGTATCAAGAGCCGTGTACATAAATGGTGAACTCTTTGCAACACAAGTTTCTATGCAGCCATTAAATGCAAATGGTTACTATGCAATCTCCCATGGAAATCAAATTAATATAATAAAAATAGTTTCACATGTGCATAATATGGCATACAGATGCTCCTTATACAACATGAAGAGCCGTTACAGTATAACTCATCTACGATGATAATCGCTTCTTTCTTAAGGCCTGGAATCCCGAGCAGAAGTGCACATGTAATTGCATGCCTGCTTTTGCATAGGCAACTGCTGTCGCTGCAAGCATAAATTAAATATGTATATTGCTACATAAAACCTAGCCATTTACAGACGTGAATTTCTCTCAAACTCTTTCCAACTTCTCCTTGACTATCTGACTGGACGTGTGGCTTGGTGCTAACAGAGCCCCCTCTTACGTGCTCCATTTATTTACTGCATTCCCTGCATGTAAGAAGAAGGAAACACCCATCCTTAACTGCAAGCAACTCTACAAGATTGCAAAGGTGAAGAGCAAAATCAGCCAGAACCTTATAGCTTTTATTTCTTACATTGACGTCCTCATTCAGCCCAACTATTGTGCTCAAATTCAACTTTAAGGACATGCTTAAATATCACTGAACTCAGCAGGGACAACAGTAAAGTGCACGTGGAAGCAGAGCACTGATGCTTACGGGGTAGGGATGAAATTCGGTGGAGAAGGCGCTTGGAGCCCTGCAGACAAGGAGCCAGGGGAAGCAGGACCACCTGCAGGCAGCAAAGCACAGCCCGGCCTCCACCCTGAAACAGATCAGCGGGAGGCTTTACCCCCATCTCTGCCCTGCCTGGGCTGTGCTGGCATTGCGACCACGGGAGGTGCCAGCACTGCCATGCGGCCCCTCATCCCTGCTGGGCACCAGGGACGGAGCTGCAATCGTCTCTTCAAGCCAGTGCACGAACCAGAAAGCTCCAGTTTCAACTCAAATGTGCGGTGTCTGGGCAGCCGCCTAGGGGTGAAATGGGGCAATCTTTGGAGAAGATGGGGCTGGTAAAGAGGAAAACAAACCCAACCTTGAGGAACCCCACTAATGGCAGAAAGTTCCCCCATGACAAACTGAGGAAATTTTCTGCCCTCATTTCAAGGCTGAAACAGACTTTCAGACTGGTTCTTCTTCTGGCTTGTTAGTTCCTCCTGGTCCTAGCAGGAGACATCAACTATGCCTCCAGCATGGAGCAGGCCTGGTGGCCACCACGAGCACACACGCACGCACACACACACGCACACACAGCTTTAGCAAAATATTGGTAGTCAGTCCCCCCCACAAAAAAAGCAGAATCCATCCCTTTATCCTTGACGTAGTGAAAAAGACGTGCACAATACTGCATATTTAATTGCACTTTTAAAAATTACCTATTGGATGTGCTATCTAAAAAGGAAGGAGAAGAACAAAGCTGCCCATGCCTTTTAAGTAATGGAATGCCAAGGAGTGGTGTTAAACAAAATTTGCTGATACATCCTTGCCAAAACTGCAATAATGATAAATCCACTGTAAAGAATAAAATGTCTATTTGCAGGGGAGAAATGGAGGGATCTGTGCTCTGAATTCCACTGGAAGCTTTTGAAATCCCATCCTTAAATAGCATAGTCAGGTGCCAAACTTCACAAATCTGCTAGTAACCACTTGCAAAATTACCCAAGAATCAAACGAGCAACAAGTTTTGCTACCCATGGGTGTTGATTGTAACCATATACAATAAACGTTAAGTAAGAAAAATAAGAATAACAAACGTTACATGAATGTTTAGTTATCCTTTCCTTACCCCGCTCCCTTAACCAGTGTTGTAGGAGCATAAAGACCTCAAAACTTTCTAATGTTCATTTTCAGGAAGCTTCTGCAAGGTCAAGATGCCCTTCCAGCATTCACCAGGTCTGAAATCTCATGGAAGCAGGTTCCCTTGAGGAAATTTTTGTAACAACTACATCAGTAGATGGACTTGCGAGTCCTTGGTTTTCTTCATGGATTTGCCAAAATAAGCTTTAACAAAGAGCAGCTTTTCTGCTTCCCCCTTTTATTTATGCACAGAACATGAATACTTCTCTACCTCAAAGGACCTGATTTTCTAAATCACTTTGAAATCCTCAAAAGCTACTATAAAACCAGTTATCTTGACTGAGATCGGGACAGGAAAAAGGGTATAGGAGGAACCCTACCGCGTGAGTTTGATAGGACCATGTGTGTGACCTCCAGAGTACTGCACAGGATTTAGTGTCTCAGGGCATCGGTCTCAAAGAAGTCAGCATGGCTGCCTGTCAGCAGCACTAAATTGTTTGGTTTTGATTTTTTTAAAGTAACAATAGAAAGTGAAAAAAATGAATAGCAGCAAAGCAATCAGATTAAAAATCATTTGCAACTACAGAAATAATATTTTAACAACCAGGAATAAGGGAAACCCACTTTGTAGCTTAACCGGATCAGTTCCATCTGTTATTTTAAGGGGTGAAGCCTGAACTGAGAAATCTGTGTCACACAGAGGCCGGCAGGTTTGTGAACTCTATCGGGAGCTGCTTAACAGTTGGTCTTAATCGTTTTCCAAGGCACAAAGCCGAGATCAAGATGAATCTGTTTCCCACATTGTTTCCTCCCAACAGGGTTGGATTTCAGATTTGCCTGGATTAGAGTAAAGCCACCGGAATTCCCCACCTGGACATTAAGAAGGTTGGAGGCCTTGATTTCAAAGGCAAGTGGTATGCAGTAATTCCAGCCTGGCCCCACGGGACTACAACTTTCATTTCTAATCAGTGAATTGTCTTTGCTTTGTGCAAAACATTTTTTTAAGAGGAGGAGGGAGATTTTATTACATCTTCTCCTTTATCATTTTCTTTCTGAGCCAACATATTTTTAGCCTAAATACTAATGAATTAAAAGCAGAATCATTAGTTCACCTTTTCCAGAGAAATTAATAACAGGGCTGAGATTTTTAAATCCCATGCTGTTCTTCTGCCTCGCCCTGAATTTGCTCATATGTTATTTTTTCACATAATCGGCTTGGACTCAGTGTCTGTGCTGAGCTGTGCTGTAGGCTCACAGCACGTTGCAGCAGCAGTGACCAGGACCTGAACCATCTGCACCTTTATTCTACAAGTGCGTTTACCCAAAGGTACGGACCTATTTCAGCTCAAGAGCTGGAGAAGAAGGTCTGAGCTTCTCAAAAGCCTTCTTGGCTAAAGGGAAGAACGGGGTCCCTTCTCTTGCAAAGCAAAAACGTCGTGGCATGCATAAATCTCTGTGCAGAAGCCTCTGAGTGTTTTTCTCCTCTAGATGATGGGCTCAGACTGGACTGGCTACCAACATCCAATCCGCAAAGCACTGAGGGGTTCCTCAGCTCCCTCGCAGGGGGATGGGTCCTGGTACCATTCCCCTCACACCCTGCTCTACCCTCCTGAAGTCCTGAGCACAGACAGATGCACTGGTCAAAAACAAAGCTAAAAAAAGAAAAGAGTGAGCAGGAAAACATCATTTTTCCTGTGCAGTCTGTGCTGGGTTGGGGAATGGGTTTTAGCTGCAGGAGGAGCCCTTCTGCTGGTATAAACTGTACTCTCCACTGGAGTAGTTTGTTGATGCAGATGAGGCTGGAGAGGCCTCTCTGAGATAACACAAATACCAAGCTCCAAATAACAGGAGATTTTCTTTCAGCAGTCCTCCCATGAGAGGAAGGGGGGTCTCACCAAACCACAGCACCAAAACCGTGCTTCTGCCACCAGCCACAGGGACCGGCAGGACCCCCTCATGTGAGTGTGTCCCATGGGAGGCGAGGACATGGTCTGGAAAAGTCCAAGTGTTTTTCTTGGCAAAGTCCAGCCCATCTCAATGTGTTACCCGTTGAGCTCCAGCTTCCATTAGCTCCCCAAGAGAGTTTACCCTGCCAAAGATTTTCCTGTTCCCTGTTCTGGGCAGTCAGGTTCAACTCATTTTAATAGACTTCATAGGAAGAGCTTTGATTTTGACCCCTGCAGAGAAATACTTCTGATGAGAGAAACAGAAACAAAGGCAACAACAGGGTTTGCATCACCCGCGTGGCTGGGAGGAGTATTCAAATATTATCAACTTGAATCTGGAGGACGGAGATGGTTACACAAGTCATCTCAGATGAGCCCAGATAAAATCTTTTCATTTCCCTCTGCCGAAGGCCAGGTGCCACTGGCTCACTGACAGGCAGAGGCAGCATGGCTTGGGCTGGCTGATGGAGTTACCACTTCCACAGCTGCCCCTGCTTTGCCTTGAATCAAGTTATCCATTATCAATCCACTCCTGGGGCTTGACAATTTACAACAGGCATTTAAGCCATCACCCAGCTCCGTTTGCCTTAACCATCACTCTCTCAAGTGCAGCACTTAGGACGCTGATGACAGACAAACTGCTCCGGCAGTTGCACAGCACTGCAAAGCAAGCAACCAGCCATGGTCTGCTTGTTGCTGCCCAAGCCACCCTAACCAGCGCTTTCATTTACCTTAACCATTGGGAAGGGCAGAGAGAGAAAAAGTTTCAAAACGTGGGCAATTCCCCCACATCTTCCCTCCATTTGTGATATTACAATGTAAGGTTGGCCGCTTGCAGGTCAAGAAGCAATGCCTAAAGTTAACATGAGAAAGCGTCCATTTCCCTCGTTTGGCTCCAATATAGCAGTCCCATTTCATATCCATGGCAGCAATTAGACTTTAAACAAAATGCAGGACTGGATATTGTTATATACCAGTGGAATATTTCAATTTGAAGAAAATTTCACATTCACAGAAAAAAGAACCACATCCCTGGATTTAGAACAATAACCGAAAACAAAAGCCACCGACCTCCCATAAAGGAATGGACTTCATTTTTTATTAAAAAAAAAAAAATCCACCTATGTGAAGTACCACGCAACAGGGTAGTGAATCAAAGAGCTGAATATACAATCAAAATAATTTCATAATCAAGAAAAAAAAAATCTTCACAACCTCCACGTGATGATGTTTGAAGGTTTTGTAAGAACGCATTTTTATCTATTTGACAGCATGTGTTTTCAATACAGACATATTTGGGCCTGCACGTTGCTATTTTAGTGCTAACATTTACAAGCTTATTTGCTGAAGGCAATTTTTAAAGACATTTTGTCAGTGGCCAAGTCCAGTTCCCATTGAAGTTAACTGGAAGACTCCACTGACCTCAATAGGAAACAGCTCAGACGGTCAGGGCCGGAATCGGAGCTGCTAAAACGCACTGAAATTCCACAAGTCGAGGACACGGCTCTTGAGGCAAAATGGGTAAACCCAGAAGAAGGACACTGCCATAAGAAATAACAGGAGGATATCCATTAATAAATATATTAGGACATGGTGCCATGTAATTTCTTCCATGGCTGCGCCAGTGTAGCAGATTTCCACCCCATGCCACAGCTCACCACCAGCTTTTGCCAACGAGATGGTTTGTGGGGCTGTGCACTACTGCTTCTGCTCACTGAACCTGAATGTGAAAACAAATTAAAAGAAAAAAAAACGCGGAGAAGGAAGGATGTTTTCAGCAATCCAGATTGGTCTTGCTGAAAATGCAAGAATTATTCATACTCTTAAAGTCAAGCATAGACAAAAACACCTGGAGAGTCCCAGCTTTACTCTCTTTCTTTCAGATAATTATTTTCCTCCAGTTCATCACAACTAAGAAAACTTTGTTTAATAGCTTCTAATATTGCTACCATGACTGTAACTGTACTTCCTTCATTTGACTGGAGAAAGAGCTTAAAAAAATTCCTTGCAGACAGCTTTTTTTCTCTTTTTCTTGTTATAAAGTCTACACATGCTATGAGGGCACAAGGGATGGAAAAAGTATTTAATTAGTATTTCCAGAAATATCCTCGCCTAACCCATAATGAGGTCATGCCAGATCATAATCCTCCTCAAATACAAGAGACAAAGTGATTTCCTTTCATAAAACATCCTTTTTTGGGTGCAGCATCGACAGTTTTTCTGTGGTTTCAAAGGAAAAATAAAATCGAGTCAGACTGAGCGAGGGAAGTCCAGAAACGCCTAGCACATCTTCCTGTGAGATGAATTCAGCAGGCCATACCTCAGTGAAGACATGGGTGAGATTTAATACAACCAGGAAGCTTTCTTTTAAAGAAAACAGAAGGGAAAAAAAACCAAAAACCCAAACCAAAACCACAGCTCCAATCCCCATGTGTCCAACTGAACCCCTTTGAACTGCCTACTCAAATAATATTTCTCTTAAATCGTGCAGGGTGTGTTTGGGCTACCTGTGTCTATTTGCCATTCCTCCTGCCTGCAGGAACCAAACCCGACTCCTGGGTGGACGCTAGAAAACACGGAGCACTGCGGACGCCGCTGGCCCGGCGGCCCAGGGGTCGGCCAAATCAGCGCTGGTGTTGCCAGGGCTTGGCTTGCACTGAAGCGGCGCTGGCAGCAGATACAAAGGTCCCGAGACCAACCCTCTTGTTGCAAGGTTATCTCTCCTCCTTTAGTGCTTCCAGCAGCCAGAGCACTGCTGGGTTTTGAAGACTCTCCAAAAAAAAGACCGTCCCTCGTGTGGTCCCTCCTGGGTATGGGGTAGGGAGGAGCAGAGGCTCTGAAACTCAGGAAACACTGAGGCCATGTAGCCTGTTCTCCTTACAACACTTCACGGGCTTTCATTAATTTCTCCCTACAATGAGCCCAATAGCTCGTACGTGGCAAAAATACTAACTTGGAGAAAAGCTTCCAATCTCATCTTGATGAAGACATCAAGAGCTTGAAAACCCACCAGCTCCCATAGTGGCTTACCCCAATAATTATTCAACTCTACTGTTACGTTCAGGCAGGGAGCAAAGCTCGGGTGGATGCCCGGGTTTAGCTTGCAGCTGGCGATGGTTCATCAGCTTTTCCCCACTGGAATAAGGGGCCAGAGAGTACAAAGCATTTTCTCTCCTTTAATACTCTGGAATTAAAATAAATCAGAAAGAGGACATTATCTGCTGTATTTGCCCTCTTCTATAAACACACGTGTTATTTCACTATAGAAATCACCGGGCAAAGCTGATTTACTGACCAGTCTCAGGAAGCCAGTGGTTCTTCACTCCTCTCTCCCATCCCCCAAAGTTTATTGTTGAGTTCTTGGAACATCAAGTACAGAGTGTGAAATAATTTAATGGCGGGGGGATTTTTCACCCTCCTTCTCTATCCCAATATGACTAAATTTATTGATTTTGGATTGCTGTAAATTATAATGTAATTATCCTACTGCACAAGCAGCTTCCCATTCCAGAAATTAAAAAGCAATTCAGGTAAATGATCTTTAGCTATCATGGTGCATCCCTGCAGAACTCATTAAGTTGGGGGATTAGACAGCACACCAAAACTCTTACAGGGTGGGTGACATTGAAAACTATCATGACTGAAAATACAGAACTTCCTTGGGAAGATAGCGGGGGCAAAGCTGCTGGTGTGGCATTTTTTTTTTCTTTCCCGAAAACTTTGAAATGCTATCAACTTGTACCTCTCCTAGGATTTCTAATGCTCGCTAATTGACCCTTTTTAAAAATAAACACCCTTCCTTTGAGACAAGAATGCCATTAAGTGGGAAAATTTAAGAAATGAACAACATCACACCGCCATCCATAGAACCTTGTTATTTGATCCCGTTGGATCTCAGGTGGAAAAGCAGCTCATGCAAGTCAGAGTCAGCAAGTACTTTCTGAGGTGGGAGACTGCCAAGTGGCACTGAAGAAAGCTCATACCAGATTTCTAGCCAGCTAAGGTTAATTTTCCAGCTCTCCCTAAAGAAAGCTCTATCTGGTGGCATCTTTAAAAGATTAATCACTGATTGATTGTGGTTGTAGAAGATATTGCCATACGTGCCCTTTGCCAGCACAATTGTTCTCAATCCCTCTGTTTTGCCCAAAGGTGAAGTTTTGCCTCCCTAAAGTTTCCTGCTCCCAATGCAATCAGTTAAGGCGTTTTCCACTTGCTCTCCTATGCTGTTGTGATGCTGCAAAGCAGCCATCATCAGGCTTCACACCGAAGGCAGCTACAGTTGTTGGCAGATGAAAGGATACGTGTGCACATAGTTTGCACATCATTAAGTTCATAAAATGCTTTGAGGATGAAATGTGCTACATAAATATAACAGGTTATTGAATTTCTTGGTGCTATTTCCTTCATCTAAGTCTGCAGTGGTCTTCAATGGATTGTGCCTAAACCTACTACTGCTTTTAGTTTCCTGGCTCTTTTTTTTTTCCTCTTGCCCCAGGAGATTTGATGTTGCCCCCCCCTCAGCCAATGAGTCTTTCACACCTTCTGGCTGGCCCTGCACAGCTGCTGCGCAGACGCTGGGCACAGGGAGTCCCTCCGGCTCTTGGGCTGCGCGTGTGC
This sequence comes from Pygoscelis adeliae, assembly GCF_000699105.1. Classification (NCBI taxonomy): domain Eukaryota; kingdom Metazoa; phylum Chordata; class Aves; order Sphenisciformes; family Spheniscidae; genus Pygoscelis; species Pygoscelis adeliae. The sequence continues at coordinate 4,323,210 of NW_008825100.1, forward strand.
AGCCTCGCCGCTCATTTCCTCTGAAAGCAGCAGCTGCCGGACTTTAAAGACCCCTCTTGCTTCCACCGCTCTCCCTAATACAGCCCTTAATTAATACTGAAGGCAGTTACCATTTCCGAGTAGGACAGTGCAGGTCCTCAGGATATTAGCCAAACACTGCAGAGATTTATAAACTTGTCAGCGTGGCCAGGGTACTCGGAAAAGAAGCCAAAACCTTCAGTTTAAAAATCTCCTACACCATCATAAATTTCAACTTTATCTGCAAGTTCTTCTCACTGTGAAAGTTCACTAGTTCTGTTATTTCACTTCTAGTAAGTACCATATCCTAATTTAGACATTTTTGCAGCATTCAGCTGAATTCTGAAGATATACGACATACCCCGGTAGTCTTTTCTCCTGTTAAAAACAATCTATTAACTCAGAGTCTCGTGAAAGCCCAGATCATAATATCTGGTCTCTGTTTCTAGCAGAGAG
>NW_008825100.1:4323718-4327628 GCF_000699105.1 Pygoscelis adeliae
AGCAGTCCCTCTCTCCCCACCTCGCCAACACACGGTGTCACGATTACACAGCGCGCTGCGGCAGGAGCACGGGACGTCACTGCAAATCTCCGTTCTTTTTTGGGATGCATGCATACTTTTCAAATTTCCTAAAAGGAGAGATTATTTGGTTTTAGCCAAGCATCTGAAACCACTCGCAGGCCACACACAAGTTACCGAATAAGCAGATGACATCCTCTTCTCAAACCCTTACGGACACAAACAGATTCTGAAAACATGTACTTCAACCACCTCAGCAAATTGTTTCCCCGGTGCGTTGGTGCCGGAAGCCCAGCGTCTGCCCTGCCTCCTCCTCCTCACACCCTGTTCGCTGCTTACAGCAATGAGGACATTAGTGTTGGACTGAACCCACTCCAGTTCTTTTATATAGATTTAGACCGTATAATTTGATTGCAACCACAGGCAGTTTTATTGCCCTGATTTATATGGAGCCTTGCAGGGTTTTTTGGGTTTTTTTTCCCTTCCCCTTTTTTGGTAAGAAAACGAGATTCACAGAAGTCCTTTTCCCGCTCCAGCCTGAGGACAAGCTGTGGGATCTCCAGGGCTTCCTACAAGGGCTGCGGTAGGCTTGGATGCCACCTCCCTCTCCCCTCGCCGTGGTCTTGGAGGGAGATGCACGCACCACAGGAGCTGGCTGAAGTGCTCCTTGAGCACAAACGCTCCCCGTGGCCCTCACTGCATCACAGCACTTGGCTTTTCCTGCCTGAAAGGATGGTCCAGCTGACGTCTGGGGCAATCGATGTTGCCGCTCCCCTTACCCATCGGCGTAATACCCCAGTGGCAACCTCAGCATCTCTCCCTCTCTTGCCCACTAACCCTCCAAAAAATCTCCCAGGAAAGTCTTTGACCAAGCCTTTGCTTTTACAATCCAAATAGTAGTGGATGAAAATCCAGGTAGCTCTGCCATGGAGCTAAGGGAGATGTGGCTGTCGGGCCAGGCATGTTGCTACCAACCATCCGCATTCCCAGGGCACACTAAACCTGGGATCTGTATTAGTATTCTCCAGCAGGCATCTGGCAGATATTAAATACGAGTCTCCCCGGAGAACTTGTTACGTCCTCATGCCTGACTGGCTGAATATAAGCAAGAGCTGTGCTTGTATCTGCTACCTGAAGAGGCTAGATGAAGCCTATCTGAAACATGCCAAGACCCCATATCTGTCATTACCATACCAATTTCCTGAATTAAAACCCTGCCTGTCTTTCGTTTAATCTGTCCTCTGTCTCATTACATGACCAGAACATGCTGTACTAACTACAAAGACAGGTCAGTATGTGACTCAAAACCTAATTTCTGTTACCTACTTGAAGGATTACTGTCTGGATGAGCATCATGTTTTGGAATAACAATAACAAAGTCCACCAATAGTGCTGCCCTATCACGAGCATGTGGAGAGCCAATTTTGCACTGGGCCATGGGGTTAGAGAAGAGGTTCATCAGAAATCCTGCCATCTCTCAGCTTGGTAACCTCATCTTCACAACAAACAGGGACTTTTTTTCTAGCTTCTCCACCTTTTGTCTTTTTCTGCACCCAGCCAGTTCCTTCTTATGCTTCCATGAGCATGTAACTCTTCTGCTCAAATACTTCATGACTTTGCAGTTTGCTACCAAGCTCTTCTCTTGAAGATCCCACAAAATGGTCTCTTTTGGCTCAAACCCTGCTGTTACAGCCTGGCTCCTCACACCTCTGGACAACAGCTGGTCAAAGGCCTTCCAATCCCTCTACGCAACTCAGCCTTCCTCCCACACCTCTGGTCCAGGCTACCTCTGCTGCTCTGTAAATCATCTCATCCGAGTAAAGACTTTTGACCATAATCCACCATGGTTTCCATAAAGGACTCTACACTTCTCTCTACCACTCTGAGACTGCTGGTACTTGTGTCTTACCCCATCTAGTAATAATTTTGCAAAACTTTGAAACAGAAATCATGTCCTCCCTAGTTATGGGTACACACAGCACTGATCAAATGCTGCCGTCACCACCTTCTGCCTCACTTAGGAGCATAACAATCGTCTGGAAAAAGTTATTTCAAAATGACTGCAGATCCGTTACCAGAAAACTCACAAGCAACACGAGCCACCACCCACTTCATTTGCACCCAGAGGCAGATCGGGAATGCTGGGCTTGCACATCTGCACCCTTTGTGAGCATCTGGAGAAACATTATCCCTCCTTTGTGGTATCTACAACCATGGCATTCAAGGGCCAATTCCCTTTTCTGTTCTTGTGCCTTAGTCAGCTGACATAGCCTTCAAAGTCCCACCATGTCTAAGCATGGTTTGGGCCACCAGCCCCGTACCTCACAAAACACAAGGTTAAGTGAACCAAATTCAGGAGGACATTTCTGTTCTGCCCTCAGGACTTAACTACTGGAAGGTTTTGAAGTTGGAAAAGAACAGTTTTTCATTTGGGTCACAGAAAGGAAGAATAAACTAAAACCGTCTTTACAAGAGACACTGCAGATACAGGCAGTGAGGAAAGGCCCTTTGGGCTGATACTTAGAGAAGCTCATTTCTATCCTCGCTCAAGTGCCACAGAGGTTAAAGACCTGCTACAACCTGCCATAAAAGGCAAAAACCACATTAATAGGAAATGTGTTCCCCTCCCCCATTCCAAATGTATTTTTTATGAGTAAACATTTCTGTATTAAGACTTAGTGTCTTCAAAGATCCCTTTTATGTCCCAAAGGTAACCATTTAAGTGATCTTATAACAGCCGTTACTTATCTTTACAATGGGCAATGCACATGAACTCAGTGTCTGAGACTTTCATTTTGCTATATATTTTTTAGTAACTACATATAAATCCAGCCTGTTTCAAGTGTCAGTGACTGTATGTGGCCAAAAGACAGCCTTGGATCTTATTTCAGCTGCTAAGACATTGTTTCAAGTGGAATTAAAAGAAGCACAGAAATTTGCAAAACTCTTTTTTTCCTCCCAACCCTTGTAGCTTGCTTACAGAAGCGATGCAACGTGCACAGAGCTCAGAAAAAGAGATGCAAATGTTTTTCACACATTCAGGCATCTCATATCTATTTTAAGAGTCACTGCTCCAGCATTTGAAATACAGGACCCCGCAGTGAAGACGTTTTAAGGACGTCTTTGTAACAGCACATGAAGGTTCCTCCGGACTTTTCCAAAGGGAAAGAACTGCACCAAACAATAGTATTGCCAGCTCCTCTGCAGCCGATTACAGTATTAGAATGTGTACGTGCACAGAAGGCTAGCAGGAAGGAAAGCTGAAACTAAGGTTTTCTCTGAAGCTGTCATCCCACATCAGTGATTTTCTTCTCCTTCCATCACCTGGTCCCCAGAACAACACCTTTCCTAAGACTCTAATTACAAAAGACACTGCTAAAACCACTGTCTATTGCTTGGGTCAGGGTGAAACCCTGAAGCTCTGCACGGTTTCTGTAAATTCATCCAGGTCTGTCCAAGACTCTGCCCAGGTACTTGAACTTCAGCAAACTGTTTGATGAACCTCACCCATAGATTATGTACGTAGGAAACCCTCTTAAACTGGGAAAATTCATTTTATCTTGTTTCAATACAAGAGATTTACAAAGCTTTTAACAACACAATGTTCTCCAACTGAGTTTGCCAGGTAAGATCGCCTCAAAAACTCTCTCACTCCAGAGCACAGCATGACCCCTTGCAATACAGTCAACTCTATGTGTCCCCAAACGGTCTCCCCACTATAGATATTGAAAATGCCTTTGCTATAAGAACTTAACCTTATTTCCCTAACCCTACAAATCTGTTTTATTGGGCCTCTTTGACAGCAGCAGGTTGACACCTCAGACATGTGAACAAGGTCACCCTTGCAACACAGTGCCCAGGGGCAGCAGCACCCTCTTGCAGGCAGTGGCGG
>NW_008825100.1:4327647-4379068 GCF_000699105.1 Pygoscelis adeliae
TCTATGCAGTCTGACCCGTTAAGTGCTTCAGTATGACCAATGCCATAAACATGCTAACCAGATGCTGATGGATGGGCCTCGAGGCCCAAAGAACAACGCAAGTTCATTATATAAATGGGGCAGTGAAGGGAAGTCAAGCAGCTTTCCCAAAATCACGAAGGAAGTTTGGGGCTGGATCAGGAACTGCAACTAATTTTCCCCAGGCTCAGTTCTGTGCCCTCACTGTAGGAAGCCACCAAAAAATTGGGTACCTTCACACAAGCAGCCTCTGGGAGGCGGGTCAGCTTCCCACAACACATAATAATTCCTCTCGTTAAAATGGGATGTGCAAACCAATGCCTAAAGTCCTCACCTTTATGTTTCTCTGTTTTTACTTTAAAGTGTGGCTGTAAATGCCTCAGAAAGAACATCACCAGCTCTACCTGAGAACTGATATGAACGAGATTTGCTTAACCTCAAGCCTTATAAAGAAGGCACTTCTACGCATTCATGCAGGACACCGGTATTCACACAGCCAGCACGCAGAAGTGGCAGCTGCTTGGTTCCCCTGTCACTGCTGTCCACATCCCACAAAGAGCAGCCATAAAACAAGGTGAGCCCCAAATAGAAAAACAGAGCAGAGAAAGATAATTTTTTCCCATCACAAACAGAGCAAAAATTTCACTTGGGGAAAACCTAAACATTTCCCAACACTTTGGACCTAGGGTAAGGAGTGCTGAGCCCTTACCACACTCCTTAGGCTTGGAACATCTTGTTAGGTGCAGAAGTCTCTCTGTTTTGTTTAAATGATTAAACTATTGTTGAAGCAGTGCACACGGGGCCAGGGGCTTACAGAAGGATACCTTCTCTGTTGGATGGTTTTCAGGAATGCTCACACACTGATCTTTTATATCAATACAACTGAAGTCACCAAAACATCTACTTTAACTGCTTACTTAAGGATGCATCTGTTGCAAGCTGTGATTTTTTTGAAAATCTGTCAGAGTCAGGAGCTGATCCATGTAAGAGAAGAGAACAGCTTTCTGGCCAAAACAGCACCATTCAATCCCTGCAAATGTTGCTGTATTTTAAAAATCAGATATTAGTGGCAGTAAATATAAATATTTTGCTTGCAATACTCCTGTTCTTATTTACAATTTACTTACAATTGGAAGCATTTTCAATGGAATACAGTCTTAAAAATATCTGGGATTCCAGGAGAAGGAAAGAGGTGTAAAAAAGAAAAGGAGAAAAAGCCCATGGAGCTCTCTGACAGACTGTAGAAAAGGCAGAATTGATTTCAGACAAGTTTGTGTGAAATCTTTTTCATTTGTGTTCACGTGGGATCACACTCGGTTATTTTTTTTATTTTCATTTTGGACTCAGTCAGCCTATGTACCCAAACTTTTGTTCAGTTCTTTCCACCAAGGTTTGCTGGATTTCAACCCAACACCACTATGGGAGTCACAGAACACGTGGTGCGGGTCACTTCCAAACACAGGTAAGCTGACAAGTTTAATGTAATCCTAAACCAGTCAGCATGAAGAGACTATATCCACTTCATTCCTTCACGGTATGAGCTAAACTTATAATCTTGGCTGAGGTTTATTCTCTCTCGTTACCATTAAGGTCAGAGAACATCCTGCCAAACATAGAACCCACACAGAATTCATGGGATATTGATTTATTTCAGAATTTAAGGTTTCTGCAAGTTATGTCCCACTTGGTTCTGGAAAAAATTGTGACCCCCTAATTATGAGCCCACTGTGCTAAGTACTGGACAGAGGCACTACCAAAAATGAGTTTAAATTCAGTAAAATCCTATTAGTGCTACTCAACATTTTCATACTTTTATACACCCAAAAGGAATGATACTGACTGCTGCAACGTGGTGTTCTCAAAGGCACTATATGATGCATAGACAACTTGTGTTCAACTCTCCTGAGGGGAAAGAAACAACTCCTCCATTTGGCAGGTGGACATTAGAATTTGTGTCACTCAACCACGATTACATGGCATATCAGTGTGTCGTGGTTTAACCTCAGCCAGCAACTGAGCACCACCCAGCTGCTCGCTCACTCCCCCCTGGTAGGATGGGGGAGAGAATCGGAAGGGTAAAAGTGAGAAAACTTGTGGGTTGAGATAAAGACAGTTGAGCAGGCAAAGCAAAAGCCGATAGTAAAATATACAAAGCAAGTGATGCATGATGCAGTTGCTCACCACCCGCCAACTGATGCCCAGCCAGTCCCTGAGCAGTGGCCCCCCCGGCCAGCTTTCCCCCAGTTTCTATACTGAGCATGATGTCACATGGTATGGAATGTCCCTTTGGCCAGTTTGGGTCAGCTGTCCTGGCTGTGCCCCCTCCCAGCTTCTTGTGCACCGCCAGCCTTCTCAGTCGGTAGAGCATGGGAAGCTGAAAAGTCCTTGGCTAGGGTAAGCACTGCTTAGCAACAACTAAAACATCGCTGTGTTATCAACATTATTCTCATACTAAATTCAAAACACAGCACTGCACAAGCTACTAGGAAGAAAATATTAACTCTATCCCAACCAAAACCAGGACACAGTGAGAGAGGAAGGACTTGCTAGTGGATATGGTGACCCAAGGGACCTGGGCTAAGTCCTCTGTACCACCAGGGATGTCTCATGTACACCACCTATGAACTTCTGAAGTCACAGAGATAACCAGTCCTTGACATCTCTCTGAAACAGCTAAGCCCATTACAGCCACTTTGGCCTTGGAAAATCCTCTCTGCTCCCTGTCTGCAGAATGGGAGCAATGATATCTCCTTGTTTTACCAGAATGCTCATGTGTGGAGAGAAGTGCAAGAGGCTGAAGTATACAAGCACTACTGGGGCTGGCCAAGGTGAGAGAACCCCCCACAGGACCTGGGCTCCCAGAAGTCACCAGACAGCACAGTTCATGTTCTCTTATTAAAAAAGAATTAAAAATGGTGCAGAGGAACAGGCATTGTCCTCACAGGCCTCTGCACCTCGTTCATCACCACATGAAAACATGAAAACAGACCACCTGGTTTCATGGGGGGCAGTTTAAGGAGGAGACGAGCAATACCAAGTCCTCCTTTTGCTTCAAGGTGCGTGGCTGCCTTCTGAAGGCCATGCAGAAATTCTTTAGGAACTGCCAGGAATACAAGCCCCATTTCTCGGTGCTGGTATTGGATGCACAGCATTTCTAAGAACATTTTTCTCTGCCACTCATCTGACCCCGGGAGCAGTCCCACTGCTCCGCACAGGCAGCCGTGGAATGCTCTGCCAAACCCTATCAATTATTTAGCGTCAAAAGGAAGACTTAATCTGTGTGATAAAAGAATGGATTTTATCTAAGACTTGTTCCCCTTAAAGTGATTTACACAACTGGCCTCTCTAGTTGCTTATTTACTTTTGCATTAATAGCCTTCCTCCACTTGGGTTATTTTTCGGAGTCTTTTGTAGCCTTTAGAATTTACTAGATTTTTCCCTTGTCTTTTCAGTGGGGATTTTAAATCGCCCATCTCTCTGAATGGGCTGTTAAAACACTAGTTTTGTCAATGCTGGTGTAAAGCTGGAGCAGCTCTGTGAAGCAGCTCTCCTGGCTGTGTTGACACTTGGGTGTCGAGTTTGCCTCCGACTTGAGAAGCCACGGGGTGAGATTTCAGTTCAGAGCTGGCAGTCAGGGCTCTCAGACTGCTCATCAGGCTACGGACTGATGAACATGAATGAAAGGCTTTAAAGCATTAATTTAGTCCCACCTTGGTTCCTTGCTTGAACCCCACTCTGCAATTTCGGCCAAGTTAAGGAGCCTGGGATTTTGTCCACCTAACATTAGCCACCTCAAATCAGGCATGAAGCCCTCAAGGGAACAAAGCAGTCACCTCCACAACGTGCCTTACTCCACTCTAATGCAAAGGGATCCCAAACTAGACACCTAACATTTAGGCAGCCAACCTCAGACAAAACAAGTCCTATTCCTGGTCCCCCATGATTATGGCAGGATAAAATGCCATGGTTAATGGATGGTGTTGGGAGAATTAATTTACAGAACCTGTGCAAATTCTCAGATGCTCAGGCAAAAACTGCCAAAGAGACTAAAAACTATGGGGACATGCTCGCAGCGCAGAGGAGACAGTCCAGGAAAGCACCATGATAAATATAATCCATTATCACCACAGGATTTTCTTACTTGACTATAAATGACCAACCCACAAATAGGTAAGTTTAGCATCAGTTAAAAAGGTTATATTTAGGTACCCTCTGAGAGGCACTTTACTGAAGTCTAAACTGGATCCACGGAAAAGAAGATGTATCAGTACTTGCCAGAATAAGCTTTTGGAGCTTACAAAATAATAGGAAAGTGGAAGCTATTATTATTACAACTATTATTAATGATAATAATAATACACTCACAAAATACAATGGTCTTTCAGGTGGTACTTAGTGGTTGGGATCACCAGTGCCAGAACCAGCCTGTGAAGAATACCTTTTTTCATTTTAAACTCTTAGAAGCTTTTCAAGTTGGCGTGCAATCCTCCCATGTGGTTAGGGATAAGATTAAATTGCTCTGTCTTCAAAGTACCTCGGCATCTGTAATGGGCTGAAATTGTAGGAATCTTTGGTATGACAATTTGGGGGAGCTGTGTACAATCAGTGAATGCTGGCTGATATTATAAAGTTGCTGCATCATCAAATGCTTTGGTGATATGGACTCTGGCATCATCTGTAAGGGCTATGCAATGTGAATCAAAAAGTCGTAAACATTAATGGTTTCCACTCTGAGGTTCCACCTTTGCCCACAGGGCCGGCTACCACACAAAGAAACCCAGTACAGGGGCTCGGGAAGGGGGTTTCCCCCATGAGGGGAAAAAAAACAAGTGGCCAAGAAGTAGGATTCCAATCACTTGATTAGGCAAAGGAAAGTGTTACCCTAAAGATGCATTGCTGACTATTTTAGAGAAGAGACTAGAGAGACTCAGCGTTGCAAGCCATGAATAGAGGAAAGAGGGCAGGCAGAAGAAAAGACGTGGATTTTGTGGCAATTTTAGCTACTAAAATTCTGTCCCATGTAGCTGAAGAAATAAAGCTGCTGCTCCCAGAGTGCTCTCTGCCATGCCCGCACACCAGATACTGCTCATTGAACATAAAAATGGAGCAGCATGGCTTTACCTTCATCCATCTCTACATGGATTCCTCTAAACTATCCCAAAAAGCAGATGTCAGGCAACCAGTGTGATTCAAAGCTAGCAGCTAGTCACAGGCCTTGATATCCCACGACCGAGGAACAGCCTCAGCGTTGCACCAGTCTAAGCATCTGAGACCTCCGGCTTCCCAAAGGAACACGAGTGGGTACACAAGAGAGACCTGTAGGGAGTCTGGCCAGCCAGAAGGGCTATGGTGACAAAGAAACCCACTTTAAGACCCAACAGAATTACTTTTATAAAAGACTGATGGAAATGTTTAGGGAAGAAATACGTTTCTTAATTGCTGTCACTCTTACAGCAGTGTTGCACTGAAGCCCTACCCAAGGTGGGGGCCACTGAGCTACATGCAGTAGACACACAGTGGCTGTCAGGAGAATATAGCAGTCTAAATTCTGGGATTTTCCCACCATTCTGTTTTAACCACTTGCCCCCTTCCCTCCCGCAGCCAACCCAGACTTTTCTGTTAACTGCGTATCTCAAAGTTTTAAGTTGTATACAGCAAAGCAATACAGGGCAGGGAAGCTAAGAATGTGCTTGTACTGGTTATATTCCTTTTCCTGGAAAATGTGAACAACTGAATGAAAAACATTCTTTGGAGAAGATCCCTGCCCCTCCTGCGTGGACAGAGGAGATGACTTCATAGGGGCTGTTCTCCTAATTTGTCTGAGTCTCAGGCCACACAAACTATATATTTTTTCAATGCGCTGAGGTCTGCTGGGATGCTGGTATTTCCTCCTCCTCATTTACATGGTCTTCCCATAATCCAGCACTGAGACAAGCTGAACTGCACAAGGACTCCCTGCCAGCGCCACTCAGGGCTTGCTTATAGAAGACCTCTGGAGAGCGATGGGAGGTGCTCCCTGCCCTTCTCTGCCTATGAAAGGGCTGAGTGTGCTACTTCTGCAGCACTGAGCATTCCCTCCAGCCCATAAATCAAGTGACCAAACTCCATCCCAATCTCTGTTCCACTGCAGAAAAGCCCCATACTCTGCCCTTACAGCACACGCGGGGCGAAGAGCTGTATTTCATCAACTGAAGCCTTAATATCAGAGGAGAGTCGTTACCTCCTGGAAAAAAAGTGTAGCCAGAGTCTTACTGGTTCTGCAGCTTGGTTTCCCCATGTTTACACCAAATGACTTGTTGAACTTCATTATATACAAAGTATTTCCATAGATCAGAGGCAGGGAGACCTGTGCAGCTAACATAAAATAAATTACCACCCCGTGATAAATGGTTCTATTAGCAATCCAGATTGTTAAACTCAGATACAACAGGATGAAGGGAGCACTGCCCCATTCATTCTCCCTGCGGCAGATACTGAGTTGTAAATAGGTTATTTTGTGTGTAAATAACACATTAAAACTCAGCATTAGCCGTGTCTTTTGATAGAGAGGAAATTGTTCCAAATAAATAATCTCGGACAGGAATGTAAAATAAGCCAGATTTAATAGTGCATGCCTGCTGCAGCCGTGTTAAACATGACTAAAATGATAAACCCCAGAATATACTAATAGTAAACTATGCTCTGACATCAAAGTAATGAGGCTGTATTTTTACCCAGCTTTAGAAATGCTAAAATTAGTCTTGACAGAGCCAGACATCAGAAAAATGTTTCAAACATAAACACCATCAATTTGGGAACTTGGTGTTTGTGTCATGCTGAGGGTGGGGTGGAGAGGGAAAGGTGCATTCTGGGCCTTGTTAAAGTCAGGCAGTTAGCATTTAGGAGAATTTGTATTTAATTTTTATTACAAGATGAGAAACCCATCTTCCTAAATATCTCTGCCTTTCAAAGAGTGGCTCATTTAAATTTCTCCTCCAGCCATGCTCCTGGGCTTCCTCGTGCGTGCTGACACGGAGGATGTCGCAGTGCTAGCCTGGAGGACCCGACCCAGTCTCACTCACGTGGTGCTCTGCTCCAAAGCCTCTCGCCCTATGCAGCGATATGCACTTTTGAACTCAGCAAAAGGCTTTTCTAAACATGAAGTGTTATGAGTCGCCCTTCCAGAAGTGGAGGCACTGAAAGTGAGAGGCTCTTCTGCAGGTCTGACTGTCTAAAGCTCCTACATACTGTCATTAAAACTGGCTTCCATCTCTGTCACACACACACGCGCACCTATTGAAACAGAAGAGAGGAGCTTCTTGGCCGGCATGATTTATGGAATAACAGAAAATTAGGAGAGACTTCCCTGATGTCATTTCTGCGAGGCCAATTTCTGAACATCTGATCAATGAGTTACTATAAAAGATTGTCACAGAAGATCTCTAAAATGGCAGCTTCAGTAGACTAAAAATATGAGATGCAGATTGTTAGTATGAAAGGCCTCTTCTCCACTTACAGCATCAACAATACCCATCTCTTCTCCTACAGCCATAACTTAATTTGCTCAAGGCTGCAAACATTTGGGACAAATATCCAAAGCAAGGGAACTAGAAATGGAAACTGGACATATTATTACCTTATAATAATATAGTCTAAATAATAATATAATAAAATAGCTATTACTCAATTATTTAACTAATATTCAGTTTATTGCTTCAATTGCCTTAATTATAAATAAAACCTTATGAATCTATTCGTTTCTACAAGGGAAAAAGAAAACCTTATGATCTGAGAAACATGCTATGTTGGCACTCCATCTGTGTGACTCAGTAGAATAAAGGAGAAGAAATGTGTTGCAAATTATGTTTGTTTGGCGCTGGAGAGCAGCTTGGTGATCTGCAGCACTAGATGAGCCTTGCTGCCACTTTCTCACATGCTAGTACAAAGAATAAAACTTCTACAATAAATAAAATCAAGAGTTTGTCTTGGATGAGAATAAAGACTTCTTCGTATGGCCCCAAAGCAGGGTGGGGAGCTCGGAGGCCCTCCCCTCCTCACGCTGAACAGTGTAATTAATCTCCATGCCTCGTTTGCTTTCTTCTGTAAGAATATGAGCATAAATATGTATATTTCTGGCCTGCTATAAGTAATTACACTAGTTTAGTGAAGCAAATATGTTACATTAGCATGAATACCATGTAAGTACAGTTTAATCGCTACCCAGCCTTTTTGTTATTATCTGCTAAATCACACCTTGCAATTAACTGATGTTATAAGATGACTTTGTATTAATTTTTCTACTTATAAGTACACACACCACGCTGCTCCCTTTCAGGAGCATGTATTATATCTAGCCAGAATTCAAAGGAAAGCCCTCCAAACCACAAGAGCACGTGCATTACCTGCAGAGTCCCGGGGCCGGTGTCCGATCGCACACCTCTTTGCTGCTAGCCATTTTAGGTCATTTATGAGCACTTCTCTTCACAGCATGACATAGATTTCGCTCTTTACATCTCATTACACAATGCTTTCATCACGATTCTCCTGACATCTTCAAACAATCCTTCACTTACTTCTCCACTTCCTCTTAATAAAAGGAGAAATATTGAGCCTGTAAATCATTCTTTCCAAAGGCGAGAGCAGAACTGCTAACGGGACATGTAATACCGGACGCTTAAAAACCAATCAAGTCTCCGGGGGTGCCAAATGGGCCGATGGATGCTCCACCTCGGGGGCATCATCATTTCCATCGCATCTCTGGAAATGCAGTGACTGCTTCCTCGGCGGAGGCACTCCCAAGGCAAGTGCCAAGTGGGGAGAAGGTGTTTATTCACAACAGCATGTCTGTGGGTTTTGAATTTTAGCACATGCTTGGTCTTTGTTGGTGCCAATCAGCCCTTTGGATCTGCCAGTCACTGAGATGATGCCTCCAGTGGGCGGCCTCAAGGTTCCTACAGCCTGTGCTTCTTCAACAGGGATCAAAATCTGCTGGAGGATGGCAAACTTCTGCATGTTGCTGTCTTTGCCTTTCCCCTATTTCTGCTGCCCGACGAGCCTTCCTTTCTGCCATTTTGCACAGTGCTCACAAGGAAGGTGGCTCAAACCCATTCAGCAGCATGAAATTGTGTTTCGCTCCAAACAATTCTGTGTAAAAGATCTTCTAGTTCTTTTTAAGAAAAACATTCCTTTGGCTAACAAAGACTAACAAAATTTATCAAACACATGAACTAATCTGATAGATTATAATCTAGTAGCTGCTGCCTTATTCTGTACATCTGAATCTTCCCGGGTCAATGTGGAAATGAAAACTGAGTAACAAATGTGTTGAAAAGGAAGGATAGATGAAGCAGATTTAAGCAATTTGGGCTGGGAACTATCTTCAAAACTCAGCCAACAGAAAACAAACTCTCCAGCCGAGCTGTGTAAGAAACAGAGGAGCCCGCAGAGGAGACATGCTGCTCTCCTGGGGTGATGAGAAACCACCCTGCAGTGAAGGAAGGGGAGGGGAAGGGTTCATTTTGAGGTAGACTCTGGCTAGCAATAAGGTATATTTTAAAGAGGGAAAAAAAGCTGCCTGCAAAGTTTACACAGCTGGGATGTCTCTTGTCACATCCAAGCTGGTGCAGCCCCTTCTAAGTTTGTCTCCTTACGCCCTGTCCAGAAAGGACACTCAGTCCCAGTCCCCACCAAGGGCAGTGTGGTGCCTCCCTGGCGGGCACAGCCTTGCTCACAGCTGGAGCCACCACGAAGGTGGGCAAGCCCTGGCACCAATTTGGAGATCCACCAGCACATGTGTGCCAGTGAGGGATGTGTGTTTCTGGGGCTGTATTTTGCCTGCTGTAGTGGGCGAGAGGAGGCAGGAGCAACACACCTGCACGTCCCCCAGCACACCGGTGTTACACCTGCCAAAAATGACCCCATGCCCGTGGGGGTCCACGAGAGCTTCCCAATTGACTTCAAAACCAGCACGACCAAAATCGTCCCAAAAACGCTGACAGAAAAAGAAATCAGGACCTGAGCTATTTCTGACACTAAGAGGAACGGTACAAATGGGGGGGGTTCTTTATGAACATTCTTGCATTGGGGCTGGACAATCCCGAATTCCTCCCTAACCATGAAATCCCAGCAGCAATGGCTGAAGACAGTGCAGTCTGTTTAGCTCATTAGCAGGATCACAGCCAGCGCACAACACCCCTCCCCAACCATGATAACAGGGCGCTCCCCCAGCTCCAGCCAGCCTCGCCAGCCACCCTTTAACTCCTCCATGGAGGAGCAGCAGGCACCATGCTGCCTACACCACACAGCACCGGTCGGCCAGTGGCAAGCAGTGACGGGATGCCTCAACTCTCCGACGGCCACCTCTCACCACCCATCCTCTCCCTCACCCCAATCCAGTTCTCTAGGAGCAGCGGTGACTTATCATGGTGCAGTGATGTTTGGATGCCACGCAGTGACACAGCTTCCCACTCCTGTGACCTCCGACAGCCGAGAACCCCAATAAACTCAGCGTGTTCACAGCAGGACAGATGCCACCATAGTTATTAAATTCTTACAGTCTAATGAAAAACACCCCTGCTGCTTTCAAAGTGTGGAAAACATAAAGTACCTCCTTGTGCCACTGCTGCTCCTGCAGCTGCTAAAGGAGTGGGTTTCTTCTCCGTCTCCGTAAAGCCATTCCCCTCCAGAACTGCACCTTTTCCTTCTTTTTTCCCAGCAGCAGTTGAAGCAGAAGTTTCCATCTTAAACGTGCATCTTCCAGCTCAGCAACCCTACAGGACATAAAACAAAACCAGATTCTAGTCACCACTCACAAAACAGGCAAAATCAGCTCCACGAGGAAGCAGCCGGTGGTTCGGCAGAGCTCAAAGGTAAACTGGGATTTCCTGGGTTTCTAAATCTAGCAGCGCAGCCAGTACAGGCAGAAAGGGCACAACCCCGCAAAGGGATGGGTATTCTCACACCCCGCTGCCTTCAGGCAGTTGAAGACTTAAAAGGATCAGGACCAAAATACATTTTTTCCCCCACTTAAACTTGGGCTGGATAATAAAGCTGACCGGTCCAAAGGGCTTTCCAGAATTAAAGGACAGGTGAGACGCAAAAATTTAGCATGTATAAAACCAATCTGTCCATCCTATACGTGACCTAGCCCATCATAATCTGAGTCAGCTAAAAACTTTTAATAAAAATACATTTAAGGTGTTGTTTTTTTTTTCTCCCCAGTTGGTGCTTATTGTATGCGCTGGTTCTGAACCAGTGCCCTGACCAGAACGTTTCAATGGTGCTTACGGATAAGCCACAGCAGGTCTGCCAGAGCCCATCCAGCTCTCACTGGTGAGGACTAACATCCACTGATTCCTGACTCTCTCAAGCAAGTTCTTCTATCCTGACTGGTCACATCTGAAAATCAGCTACAGTTTTACCCCCATTACAAATGGTGAATTAAGTGCCAGTGAAAGCTCCATGAAACAAGAAGATACCAAAGCACAAAGAACCTGTTTTTTTTAAATTAAGTCCATGAAAAATAACAGCTCCTAAACTTTTTGTTAGCTTCATTGTTTGTTCTGCATGACTCAAATATATCTCGTCTCCCAAAAGCAAACATATATGTATCCCAAATTTAATGTAAAGATGGGGCTTCTCTTAAATGAGGAGGCATGCTTATTTTCTGACTGCAGATACTTTGGTTTGCCCCGTTTTAACTTGCTTTATTTCAAATGTCTCCACATGACTCCTGTTTTCACAGAACCCAAACAGTTACCCGGCACTACCGGCCTCAGGCTGGTCTTGGGAAAACCCACTGCTAATTCCTCCTTTCCTTTTTAATTTTAATGCAGATCTGCAATTTTTCACATGTAAATTTTCATATGCATATTTTTTCAGCTCCTGAGATACTCTGGAGCACATGGGTTGTTTATCTTATAGGAATAATGGGATCACCCAAAAAATGTCTGGGAAACCAGAAAACTGTTTTTTGTGTGCAGGTAGTTTTACTGCCATTGTGCCAGCTCAAACTTCCCTCCCTTCACTCTGGAGGATTAACTGACTCCTGAACATCTTGGATTAAAAAGTTAACACTCCTAAAAACTTTAAAGCACATGAAGATTTCAGGAACTCCCATGTGTGATCTGTAACTCTTACCCTTTAGTTGTCTGTGACTCTGGCATAAGCACTTCATTTTGTGGCTGGGGTTTTTCCTCTCGCTATTTTGCTGGTTTTCAAGCAGTTTTGTGCTGTAACTTCAGGACAGACAAGCAGGAAAGCGAAACCCCCCTTTCCCCACTACATGATAAGCTCCACGGCTTAGCACGCAGCCCCAGGCGCCCAGACTCCCTCGCACCCACTGTTGGAGATCCTCCATGTTGCACTACCGTTCAAGACAAGCTATCCTAAATCTTTCTCCTCCACTCAACGG
Source organism: Pygoscelis adeliae (assembly GCF_000699105.1). Taxonomy (NCBI): domain Eukaryota; kingdom Metazoa; phylum Chordata; class Aves; order Sphenisciformes; family Spheniscidae; genus Pygoscelis; species Pygoscelis adeliae. The sequence continues at coordinate 4,340,057 of NW_008825100.1, forward strand.
CTACTTCAAAACTTTCCTGTAAGTACAAAGCCACCCTTGCTGGCACCTCAGAGGGACCTGGCACATGGTGGATGTGGTCCTCCAGCATTGCCACCACCGCCTGGGCTGCAGCAGGATGGTGGCCTACCGAGCAGCTGTGTGCTGCAGCCCAAGCAGCTTATCCTGGGAGCCTTCAGGCATGGCTCGCATTAATGGGACCACTAAGTGATGGATCTGCGGTCACGATTTGCAGCTGTAAACAGCGAAGCTTGCATTGGAAATGACAGGACCCACAATTACAGGGTTTACTGATGACACAAGGCTCCAGTGAATACTGAGGTGGCCCCCCCTGAGGTCCTGCCCCAGCATGTGCTGGGCTTGATGGCAAACATGGGATAGGTTCCTGGGGGCCAGGACTTTACAGCGGTTTAATCCAGAAATCAGGTTGGGTTACAGACCACGTATGAAATAAATACATTCAAACCGGAGGAGTATTTGACCTAGGTCTGACAGCCTGGGCTTCTGTTCGTTAAGCAAATAAACTTCAGAGACTATATTACTAGCCCCCCACCTGTTTCTTCTTAGTCCCTCCTTTCAAGGCTTTGCACTTTTGTTTGAAACCAGACGCTCGCCCTTGCACCCCTCCCAGCCTCCCCCCTCCCCGGTTACGCTGACCCTTGGGGCAGCCTCATGCATGGGGGAAGCATCCTTGGGGGGCTGCAGGCTGCAAAGCATAGCAGCCAGGGAGGGGAAGGAAGAAACTAGTAATAGAAATCGTTCTCCTGTGAAACATGCAGGTTAGAGCCATGCTTTTTTCCAGAGAGGTGCCTGAAATGAGATCTCTAAATCCCTGCCACAGACACCTCAGGAGGGACCCCGTTTTTCAGATGTGTCATTTATCCAACCGGAATTTGACAAGAGACCAGGCCTGTATTTGAAAAACTGGCCTTTGTAGCTGTACGCTTTCTTTTCAAATGAATTATGAATTAAAAAAAAAAAAACAAACAAGTGTTTAATAAATGGTTGTATTAAAGAGGTAAATCCTTCTCAAATACTGGATTAGAAAAAAAAAAAGAATGCAACTACTCTAATCTTACAGGCTTTAGTGTAACAAGTTTATAATTATTTTTACTTTGTAAAGGTGCTTGGGGCAGGGTAGGCTGGATGTGAGGCTCCGAGCTTTTCCCCAAGTCAACAGCAACCAAAAGTCATTCTCCTTCCACAGCCACCCACGACCAGACCTGACCAGCGCAGCCCAGGAGGACACAGGCATCCTCCCTGGCTGGATCCTGCCCTGCTCAGCACCTCCACCCACAGACCGGGACAGAGACCACGGAGCGAAGGAGCACCAACACCAATTTCATATCCCATCTCCTGAGGTTTCATGGATGATGGCTGAGAGGCAGTGACCAGCAGACTCCCCCCATCACACTTTGGTGTGGTGTGTGACCAGGACACAGCGCTGAAGCTCTGGAGATTTAGGTTCCCATCTTAGCTCTGTTACAGTCTCCTCTGTGTCCCTGGGCAAAAAGCTTAACCTCTCTCGCAGCCGGTTTCCGCAGCCATAAAATAGGAAATAGCACTTTGCCCTATTTGCAAAGTGCTTTGAGATCCTCGGAGGCACAAGGCTATGGAAGTATTTTTATTACCAGTATAAGAAGATATATTGATGGAGGCAGTCAATCCACACCATCCAGGAGCACTACATTCATTTTTTAAGCAATACATAGTTTGCTTTCTGTTCAATGCTAAACTTTTTCCGCTGCTCTGTGCCACACAGAATTTATAAATTCAATGACAGATTAATCTTAGCAGCGAGCCATTTGGCATGAAAAAGGGTTTCACAGGGAGCCTGCTTTTTCCTGTAAAGAGCATGCATTTAGGAGTGACTATACGGAGAAAGACCCTGTGCACTTACTCAAGCACAAGTCTCTGCCCTCCGTCATTACTCAGAATTAGAAACCCAGAATGGATTACTCAGATTGTTCCTAAGGTTTGTAGCTTTCTCTGCAGGAGGAGGGTTGGGTAATTGATTTTGACACTAATACCAGCACTATTCATATGCCCTGTAATATAATTCTGCAGCGACACTAAAAAGGCAGCCATCTGAGATCTGAACAAGGAAAGTGCTATATGATTTGCCCTAGACAACCCCAGCTATTTTAACAGCTGTGTTGTATATTAAAAGGGAGAAATCCCAACAGAATTAAAAACAACACATTTGCCTTTGAGGGAAAACAAGAAGCCGTAAACTTTCCTAATAAAACAATCCCTCCCGCTAAGTGCTCGAGGAATGGTTGAAAGTGCTGTCCCAAAATGCCTGTCTCTTTTGGAGGGCATCAGCCTGAGAGGGACTGCCAGCAAACTTGGGAATAGTCAGATACTCATCAGAGAGATCCCCCCGATCACCCTCTTCTTGAAAAGGCATTATTTCCTTCTTCAGGATTTTTCTTTCATCAGGAAACCCCCTTCGCCTCCCCTCCCCTTGACAGAGCAGAACACAGATTTCTTCCCCCAAAGCTTTTCTGTGAAACATGAATCACCAATTTTGGCCACCTCTCCTCAAAGACTAAATACCAGCACAAGAGTGAGCCTCTCTGGCAGAGGGCAGGTGCCACTGGTGACGTGACACAAGTCTAATCCTCCAGAAGCCACCGTGGTCGCTGAATGCCACCTTCATGCCTGGCAGCCCCATGGAGCGGCAGGAAGGGATTTCCAAAGGAGGCCTCCAGCAGCCGTTCTGCTTCTGTGAATATTTTGCGCTTTCTCAGACTGATGTCTATCCTCTCCTTCATTTTAAGTCCATCTCTACCTGGCCTCCTCACACACGGCCCCAGCGGTGCCAGTGAGGTGCCATCACCCCCCAGGAGACACAATGGAGGTGTGTTGGCTGCTGACACCAGCACCACCTCTACCGCAGCACGGCCAGGACAAAGACCCACTGCTGCCGGCTCCTGGTGTGACTGATGGGAGCTAGGATAACCGAGGGCAGCCTTCACACAGCTCTCGCCACGTTTGTCCTCATGCACCCACAGGGAGAGATACTTGATCCGTTCCGCCACATTGCCCCCCATGCAGGGGCAATACCACGTTTGATAGCTTTTCCCGGCGTGCCATTTATAGTTAAAATAAACAAAGAGATACTCTCACCATCTCTTCTTTTGCAGTGGACTGTGTCATACAGCTAAAGCCTTCTGAATACACTATCTGCTTATGAAATTCAGTGTGAGCCAACTGTCTTGAACATTGGCTTAATACAGTGGCTGCTGTGATCCTTTTCAGCCTCCCAGGGTTTGAGCCAAATTATGTTCTCAATTACACGGAAGTAGCAGCAGTTAACCCAGTGAAGTCATAGGCTCTATACCACAGCAAAACTTGACCCTTCTATTTTCTTTTATATCAGCAGCAGCTTCAAATTACTAAAGAAAGTTTTTTCTGTACACATGCCGCTAATAAATGTTGGGACTATCTAAACACGCTGTCTGTTGCTGAAGGATCTACAAGTGTTTACAGAATATCAATCTAAGGTAAAAGCAGCGTAAATAATAATTCAGAATTAATCACTTTTGGGGTCCTCCTGACACAAGGTTTCCCATCATGACATTTCTTAGGAATGGTCTGCTTGGGCCAATCCTACAGGGTTGATTACACATGGAAGTCAGTGTTGTACGCTGGGGTGTGCACGTGTAGAGCAGTATCTGTCTGTTTGGAGGCCACTGCTGCCCCTTCCAAGCTTAAGAAAGCTTCTGTGGTGGGTCCATACCTGCTTCTGGGAGATGTTATGGGGAAGGAGGAAAGGAAGCAGAGACGACCCCATGCTGACAGAAGTGGTGTTAGGAGGGCACAGAGCTGCTCAGGGCTTCTTCCGTTTTTCTACCTCCTTCCCCAACTCCTGCTTAGAGAAGAGCAATACTGGGCTGCTGAAGGGAGGGAGGAGGGAGCTGTGCTGGCTTTCAGCAAAGAGGATAGAAAGACACACAAGTTCTGCCCACCCACCCCCAAATGTAGGGCTAAAATTGCTAAGAAAGCTGGGCATTCATAAGGCTTCACCAAACAGTTCTAGCTCATGGCAAAAGTTCCATCACTCAAAAAAATGAGGAGGGAAAAAAAAAGGGGAAAAAAAAGGAGGCAAAAAATCCCAGGAGAGTTGGCAACACTGCAATAGTTATACAGGTTCTGGAATGTACAAAGGCTGAAATCGGAGACTTAGCATCTCTTTTGAACTTCAAAAACAAGTCTCTTCAAATCACTCTGTTAATTGGCTTTAAATTAGAGTTCTAAGTTTAATGAACAAATCTTTTGCGTACGGCATGAAACGGATACTCTTCTAGATTAACTTCCTGATCAACACCATCTGCCATTTCCATATGGCAATGGCAAACCAAAAGCACGAGGAAGAAGCCACTCCTGCCTTACTGTGAAGCGTCAAAGTGCGCCCAGGACTGCCCGGTGCTTGGCAGTGTTTCTCTGTAACGTGATGATTTTGGAATATCACCTCTAACCAGCTCCAGAAGATCCAGGGATATTCCAGGCACCAATCGGCACAACTCTGTCCAGGGAGGTAAAGAAAGGAAGCAAAGTATGGAAAAATGCTTGATGGGAAGGAGACATGACAGAAGGAGGGATGTTTGCAAGGATGATTGGTTGGACGTGGAATGAGCAGGGGGTTCCTGAAGATGGAGGAGAGCCCGGAAGACAGAGAAGAAGCTGAAATAAGGGGAGAGAGGAATGACCTTACAGACTAGAATAGGCAAGACCTTACTGAAGAGTATGAGTGAATGGAGGTACAGGCACAAGGCAAGCAATGACAAATCCTATGGAGAGAAAAAAGAGTGGCATGGGAAAGAATAAGAAAGAGGCTGCAGACAGACCTGGTACCATGGGAGATAGAGATACATAGCCCTGCTGGGGTGGGAAAGGGCACGGCATGATGTCTAGGGACATCCCATGGCAGGGACAGGGCAGGGAAGCATGGCACAGAGGGAAGAGAGGCAGAAAACATTCAGGAAACTTGTAGGGAAGCAAAATGGAGAAATGCAAGGGTTTCTGGTGGAAGAAATATGCCCTGCAAACAGCTCCGAGGAATTCAGCCCTCCAGCGTGCTCTGTCACCCTTTACAGCTGGAGTACCTAGATGCCAGGATACAATCCACTGCTTCAATCCACTGCTTTGTGTAATGCTAGGCACGTGAAGGGAAACAATGTCAGATACACCTCAGAAAGAGTCACAAACACTGTCTCTCCTTACAATGACCACAGTGGCCTTCCACTTATATCAAACAAGGCCAATGGAGTTAGAGGTGGTGATCAGAAATTATCACATTCTTGAAGGTCTTTAAGTATTCAGCTACCTGCTCCAGAACTGGCATTCACCAGCTGGATGCTCCTTGGAGACCTTCCAGCAGAGACCAGACACTAACGGGCCCTGGAGAGCAAGGATGCAATGCTGGTGTCTGCACAGGGGCACCCAGCACCCTGGGACCCCTGGTCCTGGGCAGGGCTGACAGATGGGACACAGGACCTACAGGAGATGTGTGTCCTTCAGGACTGGCAACCAGGCACCAGGCTATCCTAGGACACTCCATGGCACCACATGACAACACTGAGGCCACTGAATTGAAATATAAATGGTTTTTCCCTTTCTAAAGCCATATACTTTCTGGGCTGCGGTTATTGGGTAGGAGATGGTATTGAATAAAGGAGCTCACATTTCACCTGTTCTTTGGGTTTAGCCCGCTGTTCATATTTTTCATGAACACTAATGTCACTTTAATGTTGCTGCTTCCTTACAAATAAGACCAATTTATAAAAAATGAGATAAATTTGAATCGTTTCCCCACTTCAAGTATATTTTCAAGTTGCCAACCTTAGAGCCTTGAACAGAAATTATCTTTCAGATGCTGGGTTATAAACAATTACAATACATCATCAAAACATATGAGCAGACATAAAAGCCCAAAGCCAGACACAGATTCAGCATTGGCCCATGCTGAGACATGCAGGCTGGAGTACATGATTTTCCCTCCCCTCTCTCAGAAGTTATCTTTGTTTCTTACTTTGGAAGAACTGAGAAGATGGAGGAGTGGGGGCTGGAGGGAAGAGCCTTTTGTGGTGGAACAGGAAAACAAAGTCATGCTTGTACTTCTACAAAGCCAATTCTACATGTCTTATCATGAGAAAATTTTTACTATGCGAATTCCAACATGCGAAAAACCGTCAAAGAAGATAATCAAGACACTCCTGCATTCAGACTCTGTGTTAACATGCTGCAAAAATATGGGAGGATGCCACCAGGTAAACAAAAATTGCTCAAAAGTGATGCGTCACCATTATAACTGGTCCATGAATCTTCACTTGGTTTTTGTTTATTTGTTTTTGTTGTAAGGGAGAGAGAACTTTGGCAAAAGAGTTGTCTAAGTTTGTTTTTTTGATGTAAATCCAAAGAAGTTTCAATTTCCTGTTATAGAATTTTATGGGTTTTTTTCCAAAAAGGCAAAAAAAAAAAAAAAAAGACAATTACCTATATATGTGCACATTTATCTAATGAAAAAGTATTGCTTTCATTTTAGGAAATGTTTGCATACCAGAATAGAAAAAGAAAAAAGAAAAAAAAAAGAAACAAAAAAACCCCCATCATCAAGTCTTCATGCTCCAACAAGAGCAGAAACTGTTAATAACTAACATGTCAGATAAAACATCTGTGGTGCTTGGCAGATATACCAGGGTGGGTAACAGCTAAACACAGACTGTATTAAGACCAGGGTGGAGGACCAGCAGTTAAACTGTTTACAACAAAATTAGACTCCAAAACAGTAATAATTAACCTATTGACTTTTCAGCAGGTTTATGAGTAAAAGATACCAAGAAAGTAAATCGCACATAAAACAAGTGGAGCCAAAACTGATTCTGAACAGAGATGTTCATGCAGGTTCCACGGAGCGGGTGAGAGTCAATGCAGGAGATTTGGCTAGGAGGAAAAGAGCTGCCTTGAAATCAGACAGATTTGAGAAGGCTTTTGAGAAGGTGGAAGCAAATGTTTTCTTGGCTGGTGGTGACTGAAGAAGAATCCTCTCAGGGTTTCACTTCCGTGCTGCAGTAGTTTGGGCACTTTCAACTCCCATGAATGAAACCCCAAATACAAACCACATGCAGTGAAGTTTAATGGGTTTGCTTTATGTAGGGGTGGGATGAGTAATATTGTCTTGTAGTGACTAGTCCATCCAGATGACAACGAACAGGCTCCAAAGCTTGGATAAGAAAACCCTCATTTGGCTCAAGGAAGGGAAACCTTTATTTTGAGCAATGAAAGATGAAGGACCGCATCCTTGCAAAAATCCCTATAGCAACTGGGTTCTTTCAGAACATGTTTCATTACAAAATTTTGGTTTATTTTTAAACATTCCAGTTCACTTCATCAGCCTATTGAATCCTCCCTCCAGAGGCACATGTGTAAGTATGTAGAAGAGAGAAGCCTGGGAAGGAAACAAGAATGTAATTAAAAACAAAAACGCAACACTTCAATTGGCTCATTTTCCTCTGCTGAACACATACACCACACAAGCTGCTATCCACACTGGGTAGAAACACATATTGTCTTTATAAGGCTACAGTTGCCAGCTGAAGGCAGGATGCAGACCACATAAAATGGTTGGCAGTTCACAGACTGGAGAATGGAGAAAAATTCATCCAGATGGGAATGGGAGAAGAGTTTCTGACAGGACCGTAGAGTATTTGGGGTTGGAAGGGACCTATGGAGGTCATCGAGTCCAGCCTCATGCTCACAAGTAACGGAGCATTTGCAAATCCCAGAACTGCTGAAATACCTGACAGTCGATGCAGTAGGAGAGGACAGAGCGATATGGGACGTACCCATGAACTGCAACACAGCCTAGTCTGCAAGGACACAAGCACACTGGTGAAGAAAGATTCAAGAACGACCAAGAATCTTTGCAAGGTACTTTATATGAGGGAGAATTAAATTAATACTCTGAACAGCGCTCATTTCTGCAAGCTGCAACTCAAGTTACAGGCTATATATGATTCCAAAAATTAACGGTTACGTAAGCGGAGAAAGGCAGAGCCCCTCCGTTTTCAGCAGTGCAGGTCCATCTTCTACAGAGAAAAGAGACTGTACAACTGGCTGTCATTTCAGTGGAAGGGAATAAGTCTTTCAGGAGACAGGCTAAAGTATTCAGGAGGGTATTAAGCTAATGACAAAAGACAAGGGTGAAAATGAGCACTCATTTAGCCAGAAATCAAGATGTCAAGATTAAAATTAATCAAGGTACCAAGGGACTCAAAGAGAAGAGACTCCTTAATTGTGTAGATTCTAACGTTGCAAACCCGAGTAATAAACAAGAAGTGGAATAGCTCATTTAATGCACAAATTAGTCCTGACCGGTATTACTCAATGTGGTGGAAACATTCATATGAGAGAGAGAGAGCTACAATCATTTTGAGTATCAGTGACTGGAAACAAATACAAAGTCATGAAGTTTGTCAGTGACAAATGACTGCAGACATGGTAAATAAAGATGATTGCTTTGTGCCAGTGACCTGCTCTCTATCCCTAGATGGGCTAGATATAAAGATTATATATTTCAAAGCAACCACATACAAGGCCACACATCTGGAAAACAATTGATTAAAATGAAGACTGTGTTTTGAGAAATACTGACTGAAGACAACTTGAAGTTTATGGTGGGCAAACAGTGGCTGACAAGCTCTATGGAGGTTGCCAGTACCCAAACAACTAACGAAAAATGTGTTTGTCTACGCAGAATTTGGGAGGTTATAATGCCTCTGTCTAACCCTGAATTGACTGTTATTGGAACATTACGCCCAGCTCTGGTGTCCACAGTTCAAGCAGAAAGATGAAAATTGCAAAGGCTCCAGTGCTATCCATGAGAAAAACAAAAGAGAGCTTAAGAGAGAGGCGTTTGCAGAATGACTTGATCAGTAATATTAATACATATATAATCAACAAAAAATTTTAACAGATGCTCTTTGACCCAGAGGTAAGGGACATTACAAGAACCTATTGCTAAACCAATTACAGTTACCTAATACCAACTGCAAAGTCTAAGAGCAGTAAGTTAAACTAGAGAAATTCGGATTAGAAACAAGGCTCCCAGTTTCAGCAGAGAAGAGCACTGGATTGGGGCTGGCGATAGACTCTCTAGCACTGCAGAGCTGACATTTTGTTCAGATATTTTTCCAGAAGATCTGCTGTAGTCTAAGACTCATCACTGGACGTGGATGGGTTTAAGTACAGTAAAGTCCTCTGTTGGTGTTATAAAGTCAGGCTAGATCAGCACCTTGATCCTCTGTGATCTTATGCACCTATGCATTGGTATAAGTGGTTGATTTGCCATACCTTCACAGATCTCCATTTAAATATCTGCATTTATAATGATTGAATCTTACCATGCCTGCCTCTGCTGATAAGCGAAACTAACTGTTACCTTTCAACTTCTCTATTTTTTTCCTTTTGTGATAAGGACTTAGTAAGACTTGAGTAATAAACATCTCCCAGAACACTGATAAACTCTAAGGTGTTTATGTCCTGCCAATGGCAATATTGCCGAGTACACATTCCTTTACTATGCAGTTATGTCTACCATGCTACAAGTATTTTGATGACTGAGACAGATATAAAACGGTTCACCAACAGAATATCATGCAATTTTTGCTTGGTAGCCTTCAAGAACTGACCTGGTTTCTTGGTCTGGCAAGTACCTGCCAGCATCAAAAAGGAAAAAAATAGCATTATAATTAATTTCATTCTCTTGTTATAAAAGCTAAGGGAAAAACCTCCCTTCTCAAACCCAGCAGTGGTATCTCCACAGCCTATGGAAGACTGGAAGTGTGGGGAGGTCTGATCCTCCGCCACCCTGCATTATCTGTTTCACATACAAAACAAGCCAGGCTGACATGCCAGCACATCTCATGTCCACAAAACTCACTGGAACAAAACCTAGGCTAGCAGTAAACTTTTAGCAAATGTCGGCAGGTTGCTATGGCTCAGAGGAATGGTTTAGGAACCACTTTTTGTGCATGCAACTGGGCAGTCGAAGCAAGTCAAGCAAAATAACTGTGTTTGGTGGTAACCAGGCCAGGGGTTGAGCATTTGAAACTGCATTCACACTTGTTGGGTCCCCATGGCCATTCAGAGGCTATACCAGACTTCGGGGTGTAGTGACTGCTGTAGCCACTAGACAACACACAAAAAAAAGACATATTTTTTTTTACTATTTTGTTACATAAGACTCAAATCATTAAGGCTAGCTTGAGAAGACTCTGTAAGTACTTCCTCCTTGTTTGCCTTTGTTCCTTGGTATTATCTGATTTAAGACAAAATGCAAAGGATTAATATAAATTCTTCAGGATAGAACCCTTTTATAGGAGCGTGTGTGTATACACACACACATATAGCTTTTTAGTACTGCTAGTAATAGTTATTACTTATTTATCTTGTAGTTATTGTACATTATTTCTGTTGCATATTAATGTCTATGATAATTATATCCTATCTCCGTATCTTTTTTCTGCACACAAGCTGGTTGAGTTCTTCCTAGAGAAAACAGTCAAAACAAGATAAGTACTTTACCTCCCATCTACAATTCCCTCCCTGCTCCTAAAGTTTCATCTGCTCTTCTCCTCTAATCACCTCACTCCTCCCCAACCACCTTCTAAAATATGTCACAGCCCCTTTTCTTGCTCTCCTTGCCCTTTCTCTCTTTTTTCCCTGCTCTTTTTCCTCACAAACCCGGTCTGCTTTGGTCTGCCTCTCTCTCTAAACAAAATCCCACTTGTGCCTGTAACCCTCATTCCATCTTCCTCCTCATTCACAGCTAAGCTGTATCCAATCCTCTGTACCCAGTTGCCTCTGGGATTTCTCTCCACTAAATATTTCCTACATTTTACTCACAGATAGACCTAGTTCAGACCTGATTCCCTCCAAGCACATCGAAACCTCAGCCTGCCTCTCAAATATCTTCTCACAACAGTCTGGCCATGGTTAGAAGCTGGCAAAGGATGTCAAATGCTGCAGAGGTGGAGAGCATCTTGTTTGTGGTGGTCCTCAGGTTCCTCCAGCCTCACTGTAAGGTCTTGCCTCTAGGCCACCACTGACTCCTGCTTCTTCCATCCACACAATGTCTTGGAAGAGTTTGGCACTTCCTTGAGCTTCCTGCCACTCACCTACACATATGAACTCAAAACACCAGCCTCTAAGCCATTCATTTTCATTTATAGCTAGTTCTTTTACATCGGCTGTAATGAGTACAAAGCTGATTTCATAGCCATTCAGAATGTGGGAGCAAAGAGCATTTTCCTAGCTTGTCACTTTGTTCCTGTCACTTTGCTTTACATCCTTTGATGGCATGCTCTTTTGTTTTGCCTCAACCATTGTCTCCCCTTTCAAAGCCCTTCAAAGCCTACCACACTATGCTTTCAATCTCATTGGCTTCAGGGAGACTTCAGCAAATGCATATGCACTTTCTCCAATCAAGGCCTAAATATGTGTTCTTTGAGTCAGTTTGGTCATACAGACCAGAGATATCCATCCACTCCCAGTCTCATTCATAACTAGTTTTCACCAATGAAACTATGGACTTGGAGTGTCTTCTGTTCTATTACAGGTCTCCGAGATGAGAATCAGATCCCCCTGGAAAATCAGGAACCAGTGAATGTATCTGTTAGGATCCATTGTTCTGATTTTAGGAGAAAAGCTAGAATTCTTCAGTTAACTGTCTTTGCACTGTATTTTTCCTCAAATGAGGGAATAATCATTTACATAACTCATTTATCATAACTCATTTGTCCCTCACTAAAAGAAAGAGCATATTTCTTGTATCCACATGCTCTCTGCATCACACACAGTGTCAGGGAACCTCGACATTCAAAATTATACACTAGAAATACTGAAACACCTCTTCAAGTATTCATCCTAATTTCTGTCATAACCTAGCACTTGACTGAAAAGCAAGTTAGGTTTTTCTCTACTGAAGAAATTAAACGTATGTTATCTCCCATCTCTTCAGTCACTCATCTGAGCCCAAAGTTTCATAGAATTGAAGGCACAGGGAAGGGGGACATGTCACCAACTACAGATGTCCACACAATTTTTTGTCTTTAAACCATGCCCACAGCTACCCAACATTTGGTAACACTTTGTCGCCTTGGGTTTTTCCCAGCCTTTCATGCATTACAAGTGAGACAGCTCAACACACTTTGTATTTTGGAGCCAGTATTTCCATTGCAAACTCAGATTTGCACAGATTTATTGCTAACTTATAAAACGTTTATTAGAAAAACAGTTAGAGAAAACGTACCTTTTGAGAACAAAAATTGTTGGCCATCCCCAAATCATTAGCGGTATACTGAGAATACATTAGATGTTTTCCTTTAGCACTCTTGTAACTGAAGATCAGTCTTTGTTTATGTGAATACATCCAGGCAAATGCCTTCAGAGGAACGGACCTGAAGCATGCACAGGGTTGGCTTTTCATCACTGCACCCCACTGAGATTTTTAGAGCAGAGGACTGGTAGCTGTGAACATTCATTTATGTTTAAGCCTTCCCTTTTGCAGGCCAGTGCAATGACATAAAACAGACCCAAAGCCACGTGGCTCCTGCCCTGTCTTTTGGTGGGGACCTGGACACGACCACTCATACCCTGCGTCTTGAAGAAAACTCTTCCAGCTTTTACCAGACCTGTGGCCTTTCGGGTTACAGCCCCTACAGCTACACAACTGCACTGGCAGCTAAAGGCGTATTTCAGGACCGTGAGAATCAGCAATCAAAGGAACAAACCGTCAGTAACTCCAGCACCATATGCAAATTACAGTGCGTGCGAGACCTCAAAGCAAACAACATCATGTGTAAATAACTTCAGGGAAAACACACAGAGGAAGAGGTCTATTTGTTAGAGGAATAAACTACTCCTGTCTCATCAGGTGCAACGGAGCAGCCCTCAGCTCCCAGGACAGGCCCACTCGGGAGAAAGGGGGCTGCACGCACTCTTGTCCCCACCCCGCTGTGCTGCCGAGACACTCGTGTCTTTGCCAAGAATCGTGACTGTATTACCGATAAGCACAAAAATCTCTATATAGTTAACTGTAGTACCTGCTTAGGAGGGGAGCAGAATAAGCTACAACCTACTGAGCGAAGCAATAAAATAAAGGCACAAAATGTTTCCGTTACTTCTAAAAAACCCAAGATGCAGTTTCCTGAAGTACCTAACCCTGCCACTGTGCAACAGAGCACAAGAAACCAGACACCAAAACAGGACTAATTATTGCCCAGTCTGTTTTGCTATTGTCAAAGTTGAGGGGAAAAGAAAGTGAAGTAACAATGAAAAGGTTTTTTTTTTTTAAATGCAATTTTGCTTCCGTGACAGTACATGAAGATAGACAGATGATCAGTCAGACAACCTTTCATTCAAATCCATCTTAACTCAGAGTGAAATGGTTCTGGAGGTACTTTTTTGCTATATATTCACTATAAAAGGAACCAAAATGACTAGCTTCAAGAAGACACCGAAATTTATGTGAGGTGAATAGTATACGACAGCCCCATATATCCAACAAGAGATTTTCACTATAGACCCATTTAACACATTTAATCAAACTTCCTTTGGCTGAGACACTCTGATTGCCCTGTTGATCAGCCCTCTAGATCCACAACATCTTAACCTCCTCTGATCACAGCAGCACACAGCACGATCGCTCTCCATGCTGTCCTTGGAAAATTTCCCTGTTGTGCCTTCCTGGAAGGGGGTTGCACCATCCAACTAATTCTGCTCTGCAATACCAGTACTAATCCCCAACATCCTTAATAAAAGTAAATACACACTTTTCCAGAGCTCTGTTCTCAGAGCAGCTTAACTTTGCACTGGTACGTGATAGTGACAACCAGAAAGGTGCAGAGATTTCTAAAGAGTTACTCTATGCTAGCAGAGGAAATATGCACAACCAGGTACTTGCAGTCACTTTTCTCATCTAGTTTTGACTTTTATGGGTCTTGGGGCCTCTGAGGAATCAAAAAGTCTTACCTGTCCTTCCCTCCCACATTTATTTCTCTGACCCACAAAATCCCTCTGCTGTAGCTTCCAGCTTTAACTTTCACCTTAGACAGGACCCTCGCTGAGAGAAAAAAATGCCCTCTAACTCTCCAGTCCTTCCCAAAGCTTCCTGACCTGCCAGTAAATCCCCAGGGCTGATGCATCTCACCTTCCATAGCCGGCTCCTTTGTTCTGCGGAGGAAGCATCACCGTTGTGCACTCCGACAGGAGAGGCTGGAAAAATTCTCCTCACAGCTGTCCTGAGAAGTTTCCATCTGTTTGGTGAACATTTGAAGTTCGGAGGTTGCCGATGCGCCTCTCCACAAACACCAAGTCATGCCATGGTGCAGCGATTATGTGTCCCCGCACAGACAGACTCCCCAAATTGTCACAGCACTGCCTAAGGACTGTCACGCCGCAACAGACAAATGGTCCTGCTCATCCAACACCCTGTCTGACAGCAACCAGTGATGGATTCTTCAGACTAAAATACGAAAAGGTCATTTTCTTTGCCTAGTATTAGAGCAACGTAGCAGAGGGCAAGGAATTTTGCAAGCTGGGGCAGCAGATGATCTCTTTGTGCTATGCAAGGTGAAGTGAGAAACTGGGGAGGAATCTCTGTCATAAGGCGTGAGCTTGTTTGTTCGTAGGCAGAAAGTACTCAGAGATCCTCAGATCAAAGATGATACAGAAGCACAAATTATTATCATTAGGGCTTCTCTGGATTTGAACGCTGTAACCAGAAACACTATTACCTTTTCATAGAAACATCTCAATCTTTCTTGCAACTTGCAGAGCTACATGCTATTTTACTAAATGCACCATAAACATACTTTCACTTCTCAAGTTAATCACAATTGCCTTACAGGAGATTAACACCATAAAGCACTTTCACAGCTGATGTGTCTTTAAAAAAATTCCCAGAGTTAAACTTGTATAAATAATGTAAGTGACATGGAATATAATTATTAAATGTTGTCATTTTGGAAGAAAATTAATTAGCAATAGCTGTAGCTGTCTTGTGTCTATTTAAGCAGTGTGCATCTCAATTAAAATTTAATTGCAACAGATTCAGTCACAGCAGGGAAAAGTGATGGAAATGAAAAGCAGCCTGATCCTACATTGCCATCTACAAGAGAAGGCATAGTAGAAACTGGGGGGGAAGGGGAGGACAGAGGCAGGAAGGTAAGAAAGCAAATTCACAGAACCATGCTGCTGCACAGTCAGGGTGCTCAGCTCCAGTGGGTGCTGTTTGTTCACAAAGCAGCTGACTGGTATCAGACACCAGCACAAACAGAAGTAAAACCAGCTGCTGTTGGAAGAGCTATTGCTTCATATCACCGCAGATATGCTCACATACACACTGTGGTATGAGGGACAGCATCGTTCTCCACGTTACTGTGCCCTTTGCTTTCATCATCTCCTTGAAGTCATCCTGGAGAACCCCTAAAACCCTGAACAGGACCCAGAGGAGCCTTCCTTAAGGAAGAACCAGGACTTTGAAGACAAAGTCCTTCTGAAGCTCTAAGTCACTAGAGGTACAAAGATTTGTTTTGAAAAGGAATAACCCCCTCCAAGTGACTTTGAGAAGCAGCTGGGGTCCTATATGGCTTTGGATATCTTCTCTAACAGAGGCAAAGCATGACTTGGGTATCGCCATCATTCACATGTGGAGCATTCTGGATGTCCATGACAAGATGTTTTAAAGAAATGGTACAGCCAGGAGGAGTTAAGACCCAGCCCATCTCTGCACATACGAGGTGTTCCAGAGTGTCCCTAAGAAGTCCAGCAGCCAATTCACTACACTCTTTTGAAAATACTGACCTATGTCTTAACCAAAGTATTGAAAACAGAGCTTTTTCTCCATCATTCATTTCTCAAGATTCAAGTTATCTACAACCTGCTTACTTGAATGAATAATTCACATCTCAGACAAAAAGGAAGAAAAAAAAAATCCAAGTATTGCTGTAGGTGTGTAGGGTGCAAATTATATTGAGGGGAAAAAAAATAAAGGTGCAGAAACCCGAGTTCATTTATGACAAGTAAATAAAACAGGAACCAAAAATGAAATGTTCTGGCCTTAAAACTTGGGCTAATTAGAAAATACTTGCTGAATATAACATCATTGAACTACATACATATTCTTGAAATACTTCTGTTAGGACTTATTCAGCTTCCAAATGAGACGAATATATTCCCTCCAAATTCCCAGGGCACATTCTCTGTCAACCTGAAAATCAAGTTATATTGTTTCTGACTGACATCATACTTATAATGTAAATTTACAGTACTTGATCATTTTGTTGATGATGCTAAAGAAATAACTAATTCTCCTACCAGTATGCAACTCTGCCCAGTCACAAAAAATGTTGCTTTCTGCTGTCAAAAATAGGGGTAGCAATCTGAAATGGTATGTTCGTATTAAGTATAGAGACAGTGATGATGGTAACAATAGCAGTCATAATATCAGTACTGTCACAGTCTTATAATGCTACTACGGTATAGGTACAATATAGCCACAGTGCAATAAAGATTTCATAAAAATTTCATAAACCTGATCTGGTTTTAGCTTAAAATACAATTTTGGCTTACATACAATCTAACTGCTGTTTTGTTATCAAAGGCTTAGATTAAAAGTGAAAATAAGCATGCACACATCATCTAGCACGAGAGCCTGCAGTTATAACTCTGATGGAGCCAAACCCTTCCTGGTAGCGGCAGATGGTATAACACAGCTTGGGAAGTTCAGGCTGGACATTCAGAAAAGCTTTTTCTCTAGGAGGGCTATGCAGTGCTGGAACAGGCCACCACAAGAGGCTGTGGCACCTCCATCCTTGGAGGTTTTCAAGACTCTACTAGACAAGCCATGGTCAACTTGACCTGGCGTTGATGACAGTCCCCACTGGGGCTGGAGGCTGGACTAGGCCCGCCCTCCCCAGGTCTCTGCCCCCCGAAATTTCTAGGATTCTGTGATTCTACACAAGTGGAGTTGAGAAATCTCAACGCTCTGGAAGATCATCCAGTTAGCTAAGGACCCACTGCTGCTGCTGCTGCTTGAAACGTTCAGCATCAACCAATTTCAGATTGCCTATTCCAAAGGTCACTGTCACCAAACTACAGGGAAGCTGACAGGTTTGCCACTGTGTCTTTTTGCTAAAAACAATCTCAGCTACACATGAAGTAATGTGAGGGAACGTGCATCAAAGGTGCAACTGATGATGAACAAGCTGAAACATGAATACAAAATATTACTTCCTTCTTTAAAAACAAAACAAAATAAAACCCAAAACATTTCACTGGAGAAATATTTAACTTTCAAACAAGATGATCAGAAACTTCTTTCCTTCTGCAAAACAATCCAAATCTGGAAAAAAAATCCCAGCCTGATTTACAAAAGTCTGCAATTTTTTTTTAAAGGTTATCAGATGTTTTCTATCTCAGCATAACTAAAGCCCAAAGAAGAGACAGTCTGTTCACTGAAAAGTACCCTGATCTCACAGATCCAATGCATAAAGCACGTGCCTCTCTGTGTACAGCACTTGTATACAATTTATATGTAAGCTTCCTGAATGTTTTCGAACACACTGAATAACAGGGTGTAATTTTTTAAATATCTGTTCAGTTTTCTGCATATTAATATATAATTACATGCAGGTTTTCCTCTGTCTACTTTTGTCTGCTGCTAACTGGGACTTGAGGCAATTCTTGTTTCAAACGTTTTTCAGCTCACTGTAAAGCTAAACGCATATAAACTTCAGATCCTGAATCAGACTGCTGAGCACACCTTTCATCACATTGCATTATTTGGTCTTCATTTAGCTGTCACAAAACCATTTCCTTTCGTCTACAGATTAATTACAGCCTGGTGAGGTTTCAGCACAAATACCTTCGCCCATTGGAGCCTCTGCAAAGACACAGTGATTCATGCAGTATCTATGCCTCTGGAAGGGAAAATAAAGCTGAGGCAGAACATGCAAGCTGTGAGTGGATCCGATATCAAAAGAGCTGGAGCCTCCAGTGAACACCCAGCCATACCAACACAAATAAGTTTCTCCACGACTTGTGGAAGAGCCACAGCTAAACATGAACCGCCGTTTTAGTTCGGCGCTAAGCTAATTTAGCTACACCATTCATTCATCTAGGACTAAAGATGACAAGGCAGGAAGCGTCACTCAGTAATGAATTATATGTGACACAAAAAAGCCACAGGTGTGGTTTGAGAGACTATGCGTGCAGCCGCTGCAGCCCTGGATTCCACTTAATTGCTGTAAGTAACTATGGAAAATGGACAGTGGGAAACTCCGCAGAAACGCAGAGAGCAAAGCAGTCCAGGAACACATTCCCACTTGTTCAAAGCAGCGCGATACACCATTTAAACATGTGTCAACTGTATCTGATGACGACCATGTCAGTATATTAGGTCTGGATGGTTAAATACAAAGGGCTCGATTCTTCGTGGTGCCAGAGCCGTGCTGTCAGCGAGCTGGCTGCCGCTGCCTGCCTCGCAGCTGCCTGCCGGCCACAGGCAGAGCTTTCACTCCCACCGCTCGCGGCTCGCACACTGACACAGTCTGGCAGCGCGGCGTGGAGCAGCCCCTGCCTTTCCCCCGCTCCCACGGGCGCCGACATCTGCAGAGTCTCCCCTGCCGGCCTGGGATGGAGGGGGTTGCCCTGAAGCATGGTCAACCCTCTGCTTTCTGCCACTTTCTTATTTGGGGCACGCTGGAAAGGTCCTCTCCTTCTAAAGCAATAGGGATTGGAGAAAGGGAAACAATTAGGAGGATTTTTACACATTAAAACCCCAGGTACATATGCTACATAAGCTGGAGCTTCTAATACCTAAAATGCAACAGAGCAGGTCCCAACTTCTGATCGGGTCTGGACACAACTCTTCTGCGGCCTTGACAAAGTCACCTCTCTGCCACGAACTCCCGACAAAACCATCCCGACAGTCCTCTCCTGCCAACTTCTTCCCATTGCGCAAGCAGAGCTGTTTTACCAGCTGCTATGGGTGTGCATAAGGCCGCTTGTGTGGCCCGTTTGGGAAATAAGGGCTAAGCGAGAGATCACAGATCCAGCTGAACTCATCCTTACAATCACCGAGAGCTAAATATATCAGTGAGGTTGATGTTTGCTCACCTTTTCTCTTTAAGAGCAAAATATCCTTACTCCGGTGGCAAGTCAGCTCAGCCTCCGTTCCTACCACATGGGAAACCTCTCAAAGTGCTGACTTCAGGACAAAAATTTCTCTGCAAGAGCCCTCAAAATGAATGCATCCTTACCCCACACTCTGACATGTCTAGCTGTTCTCTAAAGGACAGTATGTTAGATCCCCTGAAAAACCTCATATGCATCTGATCAGACATACAGAGCACAGAGATCTCAAGACCAATGTTTGCCGCTTCCTCAGTGATATTCGGTGTATTCTGTTTTTCACCCTTCGGTGGAGAGGAGCTTTGTTCTTTGGTGTCAACCTCTTTTCCCCACCAAGAGAGGTCCATCTGCTGCGTGGGGACCCTGTGGCTCTCGGGCAGGTACCCAGTGAGCTCCACCCAGCCACCAGGGACAGTCCCAGCACTATTCTGGCCTCAAAACCATGCAGAACAGCTAGTCCTTTCCAGTGTGATGTCCTTGCCAACAATAATCAACTGGTGTTTTGGAGAAATCACCAAAAGAGAGGGTTTTTTGTCTGGCTTTAAATATTTGCAGCCCTCTTCAGTAACAAAGGACACAAAGACGGGGGGAAAAAAAGTCCCGCTTCTTTAGTTGTTTTTGCTGAATTTGGAAAGGTTCCTGGATCAAAGCTCAATAAGCTGCAAGTTTATGGAAGGCACATTAGCAATGCTTAGTGAGGAAAAATTAGTGAACCGTGTAAGAAAGACAACCGACCCAATCCAGAGGATGTAATCAATGAACAAACTTCAGGAAGAACAATTCACCAGGAGGAAGCGTGCTGAGAGCCTTCAGACAATTCAATGGGAGCCACCCCGAACTCAAACCAAAGGCAGGTCACAGCGCGCAAAAGCACCAACAAGAGGAGATATATTTTAATTCATTAGATTGTATTTTACAAGAAATGGAGCCTCTAGGGAAGCCATTATTCTCATATAGATGTACTCCTGTGAAACAGAAGAAAAAATACCTAGACTCCCCGATGCGAGAGGTCAAACAATTACAATTTCCTTAATTTCATATCCAGTTGGGAAATTAAACAACAGAACTATGAAAGCTTTACACTTCATTTTGAGGAAAGTGGCAATTTAAATTAATTTTTTTAATGTTATAAGAATTGATGAGTGAGTAGAGGAGGGGGCTTTTCCCCAGTGACCGTCCCCACCACCCTTTTTAAACAATCTTGCTCATTCAATGGAAAAAAAAAAATAAATAAATCAGGGGAACACGACGTCTTTCATGAAAGACCGATTCCTTCGCAGACAAAGCACTGAGTGTTGCTTCACATGAAGCTGTTTTATTTCATTAATAGTCTTCTCTGCACAACTCAACAAGCTTTGTCCACAAAGTACTTCTCAGAGTTGGGGGTTTTAGTCTTTGGAAAGAAGCAGAATCCTTTCCTGATGCTACAACATATAGGAACAACATATAGGAATGATACAGGAAACAGAAGACCTGTGGTCCCTCTAGCCTTGGGCTACGCCTCTTCAGGGCAGCTTCCGTTAATCTCAGTGGAAAGACTTTGCCTCCTCCACAACCCCATGAGCTGAACCATGGTCATGCCTTTCTGGTTCCTACAACGTCGGAAAAATGTTCAAGGGTTTCATTTGTGAAGAACTTGCTCAAGGTCCTGCCCTTAGACACGGCTCCTTCTAAGTATGGAGCAAGGTAGGTTCCCGTAACACAGGACTGACATGGAAGAGAGAGATCTGGAGGGTACACCAAGACGCCTACGTGGTTTCTGCACTGGCTGCAGTCACAGCACTCCCATAGAGCACTCTCATCAGAAAGAGGTTGCAGTTTGGAGTCACATGCTCCTCTGTCAGTGCTACCCAGCACAGGATATATACAAAACTTGGTGGCAGCAGCCAGACAGAAAAAGCTACAGCCAGGAAGAACATGTGATTAATAGAAAAAAAAGCTAATGTTTGACACAGAGCAAACAGGCTCAGGATACTGGACTGCAGGACAAAACAAAAACAGAAAAAAAGCATTAGCACTTGCACAGAGACAGTGAAAACAAAAATAGAGTCTGCACATACAGCTGGCCATAGGGGATAAAGATGAGAAAATGAACTGAAAACCTTTTTTAGTGTTTCACTGGGGAAAAATATGAATAAGAGGGGGTTTTTTGGCCAGAATTAACCCATAGGACATCTGCTAGCAGGGTTCAATGGGTATTGTTATCTTGAGGCTTGAGAGATTATATTTTAAAACTTTACGCCTAAAACCAGCAAGGCAATAGAACTTACATTACAGAGCTACAAACTTTGGCACCCACATGTGACTTCGCAGACATTAAAGATTTTCTAATTAAAGATGAGACCATTTGCAAGACAGACGATTCCAGTTTACTGGCAAGCCCGTTGGGAGACATGACTGAACCACAGCTAAAGGCATGCAGGGAGCAGCTCGCAAGCAGGCTAGACCAGGACGGTCAGTCTGTGTCTCTGGACGCTAGTACAAACGGTAGGGAAAAAAATCACCGAGTTGTAAGCACTGAAGACCAGAGTAGTTTGTGTCCTGATGCTGTAAGCAACTGAAGAAAAGACCGCTGTACCTACAGTTACAGGGTCATAGAAATGTCCAGTCAGAAGAGGAAAAAACATCAGCCTGACATTTGCAGGCTGCAAAACTCTTGGTGTACATCTGCTCGGACCAGCCCCTGGGGACCAGCTCTCCTCCTGGAGCTGCTCGATGAGTGGTTCAGCTCCAGCTGCAGCGTACTCCCAGTCACTGATAAGCAGCAGTATCACACTGCAGAAGCAAGACTTAAGTGCAGATGATGTACAGTGAAACCACTGCAAGGCCAACTGATTAAAAAAAAAAAAAAAAAAAAAGGTGCACATTGTAACTATTAAATATTTCTTCCCGTATGGAGAAACTGTTTTGCCCCCATCCAACTGATGCCAAAGTCTCTGGTACTGGACCCTCGGATGCAACCCAAGAGCTGCAGAGTGAGGGCTCTGACTGGGAGGCTGCCACCAGGCTTCCAGTCAGGGCGTTGGGGAATACATTTACATAACGAATAGACAACTACTGAGAAAGGGAATGCCACAATTCTTCATTATTACGTATTTTGAGAAAAACACATTAAAAAAATATACGTAAAATTCTCAGCATGTGACAGGTACATCAGTCCAGAAGAGAAAACTAGTTTCATCGAGACAGTATTATTTAGGCTGTGTACTAGCTGACATACAGGATTACCTCCAGTGGCCTGGGAGGTCAATCAATGGATTTTTTTTGCTGTAGTCTCCTGCACACATTATCTTCAAATTTATGCCCCATTGGCCATCACAAATGCAGCCTGTCCCAGCAACCAAGGAGGCAGCTTACACCAAACTGTGCCTGGGATGCTGTGATCCCATCTTCCCTCCCATTCTCTTGCACTCATATTAATGCAATTACAGCATCAATCAGTTCAGAGAACTGATCCAGCCAAAAACCTGATTCTGGGAAGAAGGGGGGGATATCCATTTTCAGCATCTGTGTATATTGTGTGACCACATGAGTGCCAGAAGGGTAAAGATGGAAACAGGATTGTAACAGCTGGATCAGTTTAAGTTGCCTTTGACCAACACCTTGCAGAGGAAGAATCCTAAATACGTCCTCTCACACGAGTGGCAGAGACTGGGGAATCCTGGTGCAAGCGGACAGGCCAGAAAAGCCCATGAATGTGCCTCCACAAGGCACCTGAAACAACCTTTCAGCCTCTCAAAGGTTGGCGTTTGCTCTGGGGGACTCGTGATAGTTTCCAGGCAGGGCATGTGGGTCCTGAGTCCCCTCCTGACAGAGTCCCTGAGAAACTGCCATTGACCAAGAGCATCCCCAAGTGCAGCAAGTCTGAAAGTCCTCTGCCTCCTAGGAGAGGCCACCAGGCAGTAGCTGGAAAACAGCACAGTCAGCAGAAGGCGTGCAAAGCTCTAACTACTCTGCATTAACCTCTCCTCACGAGCTTTTTTATAACTATTTTTAAACCACTAACCACTGGTTTTAACAAAAACTGCAAACTGGGTCGTGAGACTTTCACACAAGGAATTCACGGGGCCAGTATGGCACTCCTCCTCGATAGATGCTCCTTTGGGGACCTTCTCCCCCTTGGCCCAACAGCCCACTCTCTTCATTTCAGGCTGTAGTGCTGGAAGCTCTCAAAGAAACTTCTGTGCCTTGAGCACCACAAAATTTAAATTTTTGCTTTAAATTTTAAATTAAAATTAAATTTCCCTAATCTGAAAGATTACAGCTTCTGGCAGGGACAGTTGAGGTTCTGGGTTGTTTTTTTCACCCCAATGATAAAAATCCATGTCCTAAACATGCCATGTCACACAAGCAGCAAAGTCTAATGACTAAACTACTAAATATCTAACTCTTTCCTTAGTCACTTAGGGTCACCATGACACATGGACGTGATGGCCCTGCAGGTCGAGCCTCACCATTTTTACCCCTGACCAGACCCTGTACCTACAAATAAGTTTTACAGAGCTTTGTTTCTTCACCTGTGAAATGAGGAAATCTGTGCTTACTCATCTTTGTTAATATTATTCTGTTTGTGTTTTGTAAATGGTCTTAAAGAACATTTATCCCACTAAGGAGCACTGTGCAAAGTATTTAAAAAGTTCCTGCAAAGTACACTGCGTAGGATCTCTAAAACAACACTGCTTTTATCTCGCTCTCTCTCTGCACACCGCTCCATCTCCCGCGTTAGCATAACAAAGACGATGATGTTTAGGGCATCAAAACAGATTTTTGGAGGGTAAAAGAACAACAGCCAGTGGCTAAATGTATATGGAAGCGGAGTAACCAAAGCGAAGGAAATAGATCGGTGGTATCTCAAGTGAATTTCAAAGTTTTCCAAATGAAACATTCTTGAAAACTGATATTCTCACCCTCCTAAATCATTGCTCGTGGCTGGAAATCTTGCTTCCAGAAAAACATTTGGCGCCCCTTTTTGTGCAGTGAGGTATGCAAAGAATAAAAATCCTGCAGCCCAGCGTTTTTATTGTGGTTTCTAAAACGCTGCACTGCTGGAAAAACTCAGTGGAAAGTGCAGTTTTCTGTGGATAGTAAAGAATTATTTTTTCCACGCACACATGCAGAGGGTTTTGTTTGCAGGCTCCGAGTGCAACGGCTGGGGAGGAGCGGCTTTCCCCCTGGACAGCAGGCAGGGTGTGAATGTGGAGTCAGTCACTCACCCACGCGCCGCTCTATTTCCTGGATTTAGTGAGTGGTCTTTGTTGGAGCTGAAAGGCTGCAGCTGGGGTGGAGGATACAAGTTCACCAGGGGTTATGCAGCTCCAGACAGTCTTCATAAAAGCACAAGTAAGTCAGAGCAAACTTTCTTAATTTTTTTTTTTTTTTTGGCCTCCCCCAAGCAATGAACTTCTGAACTCTGTTATTGTGAGTCAAGATATGACAGGACAGTAGAGGACTGCTAATTTGCACTTCGCTGATCTGCACAGCTCATAATTCACACAAACACACACAGAGCAAACCAGTTTCTCCATATTTCTCGGCAAAGATTTAATAGTGGAGCATATGCCGAGGTCTCCTATTACTTAGACAGTTACATTTTCCAAAAACACACAACAGTACGTCTACTGTATCTGGAAACAACTAATACTTTAAAGTGCCCTGTATGCATCAAGCCCAGGAACAAAATACATTAGGCGATGTATTATCCTTTCTTTTTTATTACGTACCTTTGCTTCATCACTAATGAGTGGAACTAAATTGTTCTTACAGCTGTGAGTAAATTCACACAGGGGCAAGTTTCAGAAAGGGGAAAGCTCTAAAATACCAAGGTCGCAAAGCAGAAAGGGAATAACAGACATTCCTGGTTTATTGACTACCTGCTGACAACTGCTTGGGCACCTTCGTTTAGCTCCTATCCAAACAGTGACCTTCGAAGCAGCTTCCCTAACTGAGCTCTTCTGCTCCAGCAAGACTCCACATCTTAATGGCTTTACACAACCTTGTTAGCAATATGGTACACATCGCATACGCACCAACACGCACATAACGGAGGTCAGGAGCCTCCTGTCGCAAGAGGCTTCCAATGGAAAGCATCAGGTTGTCTACACTGGAAACGTCTGCGGCTGTGCATCGGTTCGAGCTAACCACTGGTGGGGTGGGTCAGAAAACTGCCTAATTTCTTGCCAGCTGTCTGGGCAGACAGTCGAAGCCTCCAGCTTCTGCCATTCCCAGGCAGCCCCACCTCATGGGCTGCCTTCTGCAGCTGGGAGCCCAGACACCCGTCCCAGGATGCTGGCAGGAGCAGAAAGCTTGTGAGCTCCATGAGACCAAGCTCTACATGAAGCTTAGGGGGGCTTTAAGGCCCCTGCTCCGGGACTCAAGGCAGACAGCTGCTCTCTTTCATTTTGGAATAATCAGCTAAAACAAGTTCTTTTTTTTGCTTCCAGAACAAAAAAACGTATGGAATTTCCTTTCCTTGAGACACTTTTAAGAGCTTTGTTGGGAAACAGAGTGAATTTTCCCAAAATATTTCCCCCAAAAGCATAAATATCAGTTAGCACCAGCTCCAATTATATGACAATTCCTTTCTTGTCAGACAACCAAATTTGAGATCCATCTTATCCTTGGGCAAGTCCCTTTACAACCTTTTTTTGCTCCCCCTAGCCAAACACATGAGCTTCCAAAGACTGAAGAATCCTGCATGTGAACTGCCTGGAGAGAAGGTGGCGATTCATAACACAAGGGAAATGTGTGATAAAGCAGAGTAGCTTATCCCAGCTGTTGAAAGGGATGTGTAGAAATCCATGCAGCACTAAGATGCCAGGTTTCCATCTTCTTCATTCAAAGGGAGAGATGAAATCTTTGCATCCTGCCAAATTGTAGCCCAACTGGAATGTGTGCTGTTGTTTTGACAAACTGCAGCTTACTAGAGAAAACTTAATTTTCACATCATAAAGTTTCCTTAAGCTGGCTTCAGGCTTCATACTTGCAAAACCTCAGCTAGAAAAATGTTATTCAAAACCAGGAAAGTTTAGGGACACCACCACAATTCTGTGTCTGAACCGCACCTTCAAACTCTAAGGCCTGGTTCGGCAGCTCTCAATTATCCCAAGCAGCACTTAGATGCATGGTCTACCCAAGTCCCATGCTGCTTTTCAGTGCATGTTAAATATATATGATTAAGTGATTCTGGCTCAACACAAACCAGAGTTTAAGATCCAGTTTGATCAATACTGGCAGTTCTCTCCTCCTCTTCCCATTCACATAAACGCATGCCCCTGCAACAGCTATCAGGATTTATGGATGTAAAACATAACAAAGGAAGACCGATTCAGGGGACCGGCACTGATTAGTTGCTAATTATTTCACCTTCATTTCTACATTTCCAAGGGAGTTTTACCCTGGTGAAAGTCCCCAGCCTGGCAGGTCTGGAAGCCATTTGCAGACACGTCTGTGCTGCGAACGGAACATGTTGGACACCTCCAGGCTGGGACCGTCCAGTCCAACACAGCCCTGTACTGGTCTGCATGACCTCATCAGCGAGCTGCCAGGACATCACTAAACCTGCCTTACCACTCACTTATCTGATACTAACTTAGAGGTGCTGGAGCTGCATTTCACCACGTGGCACAGACCGATGGAGCCCAGCTCTAGCGCTGCCCTTTCCTCCTGACCCTCACGAGAGATGCTGAGGACACAGCTCAGAGTCACAGCCGTTCAGTTTCCTGTCTTGTCAGAGAAAAGTGACAAGAAATCATTTATCCAGGGTGGACATACTGCAAAGACAGCTGATTTCTCTGGACATCCCAATAAATCCTGGGAAATTTGTTCTGCATTAGACTACAGTATCCTGCAACGCTGGCAGGTGGCCGAGACCTTAAGAGACATGTGTCTCCAAGTTCTGCAGGACATGGTGCGACACAGGTGGGGACCATCACTCACCAAGAATCTGACCTCAAAGGAAACTCAATGCACACAGCACTGTGAAGCAGTGTTCCAATTCCCAGGACAGGGAGCTACAGGTCCCCATTCCTAGACACTATTATCAGCTGTCCCGGTACCTCCAACTGTCCATCTGTGATTCAGCTTCTTAACACGTGCATCTGGCATAATAACGCTCAGGCCTTTTTTTTAAAGCATTTTGAGAGGTGTGGGTGGAAAGTACTTGTGTCAGTATTGATGGGCAGAGCAAACAGCCCTTAGTTATCACAACCTTCAGTCACTACTGATCTGGATTTGCTGTGCAATGGGAACGTAACAATGGAAAAACTTCCATCACCTATGGCTGCTGCTACCTCCTCGATTTTTCTAATAAATGTGCAAAGTAAATGAGTGAATTATGCACCTCCAATGATGAGCTAGTTCATCTATAGCCTATGGCAGCTAACAATAAATAAAGTATTAACTTTTGCCAAGGAAAATAACTGTAAAAAGAAGCTGATATAATTTTTTTCCTGCGAAAACAGAACACAAAAGTGACTGAGAGCCATGTCAGCACCCAACAAAACAGAAAGCAATAACAAACTGTAACAAGTTAGAGTACTTCCTACTCTAGCAGGTAAATAAAATAAACTTCTGTTGACACAATGCACCTTATGACAGAATAACTCTTCCATTGCTTATTTATTCCTTTTTAAACCCCAAGCTTGGCCTCCGACAGATCTTGTGGGGAAACATCTTATTTATATGTAAACAAAAATAGGTATTGTTAGTATATGCTGCGAGTATAGAAGGCCTAAATCCACTCTTCTGGAGTGCTTAAACTCAAAATCAGAGGTAGCACACAGTTTTTACACAGAGTTACAAGGACACTGAAGTATAGCAATAGCACATCAGCAGCACTTGGACTCCTGAAGCCATTAGTTGAACCCAGGGAATTTCTCCTATTGAAAGTTTACATCTGTGCAGACCAAACCAAAGAGCTTTCTTTGAAAGTTGGAAGAGATTTCACCGAAAGCTAAATGAACATTATAAACATTTACTCTCAGAGGCCCTCAGTGCTGGGCTGAGGAGCAGGAATTGCAGGACATCAAGGCAGGGCACTAGTAAGGGAGAAATGGAGGGTAAAAGTGCAGGAAAAGACACAAGGCAGCAGAGAAACTCTGCAACCCTCCAGTACAATTAATTAGTTAAAACCTCTCCAGCCTTTGAAAGCTGCTAAAGAAGACGGATAGTGTATTTCGAGTCAAAATAATCTGATTCCATAGTGCGGCTTTCATGCACACACATTTATGTGTTTTCCCATATGGTAGAAGAAAAAGAAAGGTGTGTTCCTTGCATTGGGCTGACTCCCTCTATTTGAGCTTCTCTTCATGTCCTGCCGGAAGGTGAGTTTGGGTGCTGGTCTGTCCCTTTGAGGGGTAATCAGCAAAACATCTGTTGCATGGTAGAAGGAGAGCAGGAAAGGCCGTGCATATCTGAAACTCTTTTGCAGTTGCTGTGGAAAAATGTAAGAAGATAAACTACTACTTTATTAATCAAACATCCACACAGGTCCAACACCGTGAGCAAATTAATCCTTTCACTGCACAAGCTGGCTCAAGATTTTTCATTGCCCTCAGCAGATAAGGAGAGAGGGCAACTTCTTTTCTTTCTTACGCTGATAGAAGTACACCTACTGCGCCTTATAGTCTGCCACACTGCACGGGTTGGCTCTTGCAAGCCAGGCCCCTAGGAGCTGAATTTCTGCAGCTCTTGCTGGGACTTCATGGCTCCCACCCATCTCCCTGGACCTTCATCTGCAGATTATCAACCCAGACCAACAAGGTGGAAATACTCCAAATGCCCCAGGTCATAATCCAGGCCTGCTGTGAAGGATTAGCTCTAAAATACCAGCCTGGGAACTAGGTGGTACAGACATACCTGCAAGGGGGTAGAGGAAGGACAGGAAGCTGCAGGTACACATTGACATTTTGCAAGGATGCTCCAAGACCTCCATGACCAAAGAAAGTGGCCTGGGCTCCTATGGTGACCCCAAAACTTGCTGCAGTTTATTCTGAGGTACCCTTTCCCACAAGCCCTCGTTCATGACCCCCCAAACACTTCCCTCGGTGTGCTCCAGGCCATGGCTTTGCAAAGACGTACTTCACTAGTGGGGTTCAGAGGAGTCTGCAACAGCAGTTAAAAGAAACCTGACCGTGTTTGCCCCGTCCTCTTCATGCAGAGTGCATGGCTGGAAAGCCTGCCTTGTAAATGGGTAGGGCCCAAGTCTACTAACAGAGGTGCAAAAGTATCATGAATCAAACTCCAGAAAAAAAAACAGTGATACCTCCTGCAAATGCTATTAGTGACCCCCAGCTGCATAATTAAAATTCCTTTTTAAAGCAGCCTCAGAAATAAGGTAGGGGAAATAACTGATACTTCCACACAGTAGTGAAACCAAACAATTTTTTAAAAATAATTCTGGAGTCATACTGCCATAAATGATTTATTTCTGCTGAATGGAAACCACTTAGATTAAGGTGGCAAACTTGAGGTAGCTTAGTGGTTATGCTGCTCTCCTGAGACGAGGGAGCCTGAGCACACATCCACCCTTGATCTGGATATGAAAAGTGGTTCAAAGCAAAGCTATCCAGAAGTGTGCTCTCACCACAGCCCTCAGTGACAGGAAGGGCTGCAATGAAGACACAATTGTTTTGACATTTCCCCACATACAAAATTTCCTATGAAAAGCACTCACCAAATTAATCCAGTTCTGAGGAGACCAAAACTGCATTTTTCAGCAAAGAAAATAGTCATCCCCATCCAGAGGAGAATGAAACCCTTCAGAGGTTCTTTCTTCCCACAGACTGAGAGAGGATATAATTCAGAAATTTCCCTGAAGCATACAGACACAGACCTCTTCAGGGACAGCACGAGCAATACAAAACACATTTAAGAACAATTATAAAAGACACTTTCAGCTCTTGTCTCATTTATGCTCCAAGCATGCCAATGCTTTAAAGTTTTCTGTCCTCCCTCTCTTCAACAGAATAGCTGAGTTGCCAGTGTATGTTAAGTGCTACAGCTGCATTTGTTTCTCTAATTACATGAATCTGCCATCTTCCCCGTGCTGAAGATAAACTACCATTTTAGTTGAGATGCTCTAACTTGATTTACACAGCTAGTTTACCTAATTTTCTAATTTAGCCCTTCAAGATAAGGAAAAGCAAAATGCATTCAAGAGAGTCACTCTTAAGCATAAAGAGTAGAGAAATGAACCTTTCCTCAGTTACTGCGGAGGACATTTTAAAATGACAGACAATGCAGTGTGTTCTGCCAGTAGGAAAGTGATCCTTTGACCTTAGTTTGCATTTCAAGTGAAGTGAAAAGCAGGAGAAGAAATGGGAGTTTCTAAAGAAAAAGTTAAGGTACAGTATTGTAGATTCCTAAAAGACCATAGACCATGTGCATCAATGGGATCTTGTTTGTCCTGATTTCTTTGAAGCAAAGTGGGAGATTTCTTGGTTTTTACACAGAGCTGCAGTGTAACTTTGATGTCTATTCCAGAGACCATAACTGAACTAACCCCCAAACGGTAATACTACAACACCCGGATGGGGAGAAGTGCAGGAGGTAAAAGGAGGTCCTGATCAAAGAGCGGACACTACTGACCCAGACAAACTTTCCATGCCAGCGGGGCCATCTGGGCTGAGCTGCAGCTCGAGGGGCTGCTCGGACCCATGCCCTCTTCTCCACTGCTGCGATACCGAGAGCTGCTACATCACACCCAGACGCAGTGCACATGTTGAGGGGCACGGCAGTTTTGGTGTACGGTTTGCATGCCTCCACATCAAACACATAAAAAACAAAAGGCATGATTTGAAACTGTCCTTAATAAAGACTCTGGAAAACTCTGGCTTCTTAATAAATAGGGTTGTGCCCTAAGTAGTGAGCAATAGGACTACTTCTGGAAGAGCATCCCATGGCCTAATACATCACACTGTCAAAAAGCTTCTCCCATTATTCAACTGAAATTTGCCTTCTCTTAAATTTAATCCCATTACTTCTAGTTACACCCCATTGTACCACTCTAAATAATTCTTCATAGCCTTGGTGTTTACACCCTTCAGATATTTGTAGATTTATATCTCAACCACCCCATTTGTCATCCTTTAGCCAAGTTATCCATATTCAGCTCTTTCGGTCTTCTCTCGTAAGTCAATCCCTCAAGCTCTCTTGTTACTTTTTTTTTTTCTCCTGAACTCTCTCCAATTTGTCAATCTCCGTTGTAATGGAGTGAAGCAGACCTGAATGCATTACGCTTCCTGCGGTTACCAGCGCTATGTCCTCAGTCCCAGCTGCCTCCTCACCGCAGGACAAGCACCCAAACCTTCTTTGGGTCTTTTTACGTTACCAAAAGCAGCAAATTTGCAGCCTCTTCATACCCAGCCATTGATTCCTGAGGACCCTGGTATCCCAGTAGATGCTTCTTCCTAGAGGTCTACTCCTCTGGTTTTTCCCCCAGATAGCCTAGGTGTTTTTCTTACTTCAGTCCCATTTTGAAGTGCTGTGCTGCTGCTTGCATGCTCTCCACAAGTCACCTGATAACTTCACCAAAGGCTGAGTCCGCCTGCCATGCTGCTCCCAGCCTCCAGGGTTTACCCCTCCATCCCGGAGGCCATGCTGGAGCACTCCCTCACCATCGTTTCCACTTGCCTACCAGGTGCCATCACAGAGCATTTCTATGCACCACCTCTTCCACCAGAGACTTTCAACCCACCAGGAAAGGGGAAACCGCACCAGGGCCTTCCCACCTATGCACTGACTGGGATTACATACCTCTGTGCTAAGCCAAATACTTTGCTTTTAAAAACAGCCTGGATGGTCACAGAAAACGCAGCGCCCCGCAGAAGCCCAGTGCAAAACGAAGCATAAACAGATGACATTCCTCCAACACCTGCGTCTTCATAAAGCCAGCACTGTTCTTCCCCGTCCTGTGAACGTGTCCTGCTGCACAGTTCCTCCAACAAAATTGTCTGGACAAATAAGAGGACGACTGCTGAAAATAGCTGACAGGGGGTAAAACTACAACTGAACCGGCTCTCCGTTGTGCAAGCACAAGCCTTGCAGCAGGACAAAGGCCCTGGAGAATAACCCCGGGCAGCAGAGCTCAGTGCCGGGGAGGTGCCCGAGCCCCCTCCAGTGGCAAGGAGAGACCCCTCAGAGGGAGGCGAGCAAAGGCACAGGTGACTTCAAACAGAAGAGCTGCCCTCCAGCTTTCCCAGCTAGCACACACTCCTGGCTACTGCTGGTCTACCTGGAAGGAGACTGTGGCCACTGAGCGCTTTTCCAGACCATGGTTTGACCTATCTGCACATCCCCAGTTTGAAAAGATACCCCGTAAATCTTCGGTTCGGACTCAGAGCAGATGGGCACTCACTTATCTTCAACACATTCACTCTGTCTCATATTAACACCATGTTTTCACCACATGACTTTTGAAGAGGAAAGCTATTTTGTATACCTATTAAAAATAGTAATTTTCCCCCTAATTTTAACTTCCATTCAGCATCTAAAATCATCACAGCCACAGTGCTGCAGACAACCATCTAATAGTAACTTAGACACACTGTATTATAGGCATGGATGATTCATTCTGCTATTAAGATAAAGATTACATATACACTCACATTATTATAAGCCCAGCTTTGTACAGACAACAACAAAGCAGAAGTCTTCGAAAACCGTGACAGACACTTAGGTACTGAAGCCATGTCAGAGACGCATTCAAAGCCAGGTGGGACCGATCAGCTCCAGCTCAAGGCCTCTCTCCCTACAGCAGAAAGTATGGTGGGGAAGGACAAAAGCTGACCCCTCAGGGAACAGCTAAAAAAAGCATCCAGAAACACACAGCAAGCTCTGGCAAGAAGTTTGCATTTGCCATCACTTAAATTAACAGCAAAGGAATCCCCAGGAGGGAGGAAATTTGGACTCTGTCCAATGTGCAAGTGTGCTGCGTGAGGAGCTGGGGGGTGGGGGGAAGAGCCACACACAAGCACTGTGGATTCAGAGGAAGCCAACACATACATCTCCAGCAACCCTGAACCCTAATAAAGGGCAGGAGCTTCAAGCTTGGCTGGACTTGACTATGTTGCCGGGTATCAGGAGAGAAGTTTATTGCAGGTGACCTCAAACAGAATTGCCACTGTCAGTCATCAGTTTGCCATGAGCTACCTTCAGAAAACAAAGGCTTTTACATGTTCAAAAAAACTAAGTTATCTTAAAGTGTCTCAAGAGTTTATGAAAACTGAAATAATCTAAAATATCGCAGTTGGCAATATAACTAACATAACATTGGGAATAGTTCCCTCGCTATCTTACCCACTGGAGTTGCTATCAATAACTACACAATGTGTGGGTCACGCTGACTTCCAGAAGAAGGCTCAAATGCCCAGTCAGCATCCTTTAGCTTATGACAGAAAGGATAGCTGCTCTACTCTTCCATAATGGCCTAGAGAGTTATGATGTATTCTGGATTAAGTCCTCCTAAAACACCTAAACAGATGGTTTTTTCCCCACAAAACTCATTACTAAGTTAAGAAGTAATTCAGCCATGTAAATTTAACTTAAGCTAGTA
This sequence comes from Pygoscelis adeliae, assembly GCF_000699105.1. Lineage (NCBI taxonomy): Eukaryota > Metazoa > Chordata > Aves > Sphenisciformes > Spheniscidae > Pygoscelis > Pygoscelis adeliae. The sequence continues at coordinate 4,373,805 of NW_008825100.1, forward strand.
AATCTAATAACATCTTTCTAAAAGCAATAAAATGTTCAGACCTTAATCCTTTTAATTCACTGTTTATCCCCTTGGCACCTAGACTGTTTTTATTCTCATCACTTTTGCCGTAATAAAAAGTTAATAAAAGAATGCAAGTTGTCCGATGGGTTGCAGAACTAATGAAGACTGGTTTCCTACAGGTTTGGTATCTTACGTTCCTTCTTTCCCCAACAGTATTTACTCCAGCTGCCAGCAGGTTGTGTGGGAGCCTGTCTCTTTGGGACTCCTTCATGTCCCTTAACTACACGTGAGCCAAAAGGCAGCACATGCTGCGGCTGGCTGTGAGCTAAATGTGGTTTTGCACTAGCCCGCAGGTCTAGCAGAGCAGAGAGCTGATAATTTCACATTCCAGCCTTCTCCTCCACAGGGCACTGGCTCTTCCACTGAAGATCAATAAATTTAAGGCAAAGATCTCCCTTAAAAAAGTAGGCTGTAAGAGGTCTATGAACTTCCCACATAATAATGCAATAGTTCTTCTACCTAAGCATATGCCCCTTCATACTTATATGCAGACAAGGCACGCTGCAGCATATGTGTATCACTTGTTGTCTATGGAGGGCTGCAGGGTAAGCGGCCATTCTGCTCTAGCACAAGCTCTGGATGGTTTCAAGGCATAGCTCCATGTCTAGCACATTAGTACAAACAGGTCACAGGGGTCCGCGTGAAAGGGAAACAATAACACACATGAGGCTGGAAGAAAGGCCTCTTGGTCACACTTGATCTCACAAAGCAGCCATCACTCGCTCGCTCTTTGTTATGAACCTCTGTTATAAAGAGCAGCCATGCTCCCTTGATGAGGGTGCCAGAGCTGCAACATTTACCGGTATTTCCAAGGGAGTAAGTCAAGCTACCCTCTTGCATATGCCTATCTTGTGAAAACACTTGGCCACCCATTCTCCTGCCTCTAGAAAGATATGTTAGATACTGATTCAGGGCTTCATGCCTTTGGTCTTGCAAACATGCTCCAAATGGCCCTACACAACACCCTTACCCACGGCAGCCCAGGGCAGCAGGGAGGAGAGAGCAACCTGCAGCACTGCACCTTAGAGGCTCTTCGGGGAGCAGACATGTTTGAGAAACTGCACCTCTGGGATTTCTCCAGAAGATGAGACAGAGCCCGCACTGTTAAATCACTCCAGAGCTCAAAACCACCCTGTGAGATGCTAAAGGTGGGTTAGCGTTAACAGCAGTTGCACTGACTCCTCATCCAACTCTGCTGCCAGATGTAGGCAACCAGTCCATATGAGCAGCACAGTTTTCTGCTCCAACTCCTCATCTCAAAACCATATCTCATAGAATCATAGAAACATTAAGGTTGGAAAAAACCTCTAAGATCATCGAGTCCAACCATCAAGCCAACACCACCATGCCCACTAAACCGTGTCCCTAAGCGCCTCATCTACCCGTCTTTTAAATACCTCCAGGGATGGTGACTCAACCACTTCCCTGGGCAGCCTGTCCCAATGTTTAACCACTCTTTCAGTAAAGAAATTTTTCCTCACGTCCAATCTAAACCTCCCCTGGCGCAACTTGAGGCCATTTCCTCTTGCCCTAAAGGATCTAAATCTCTGAGGACTCCGGGTGCCTGGGAATTGTACCCTCCACCTTCCTCTGCAAGCTCTCCCGAGGGAGGAAGACTGCATTTGGATGGCAGCAGGCAGGAATCTTTTCTTGAGATCCCTTCAAATTACTGATAAAGGCAACCAGTGCCACCTGACTGCACATTTGGAAAGCTGTAGCCTGACAGAGGCTAAAATGCTTCCTTAGATACATCTTTTATCCACTAGGACAAAAACTGGCCTAGCTTCAAATATGGCCCAAATTCCCCCCTACCTTTTCTCAGTGAGCAGCACTAGCCTAAGATCAAGCAGTTTTAGAGCCTTGCTATAATCAACACAACTCAGTCCTGAACTGAAAAAAGATCACTTAAAAATTAACAAGTTGTTTTGTGAGTAGAGGCATCATTCCTCCTGCTTTCTCATGGTTTTCTGTCACCTTTTTACCTTGATACCACGTGGTCCTCACACCCCACTGTAGCCCAGTCTGCCCCCTGTTCTCCAGCAGTCTCCCCTGTGATATCCCTGGGTGGGAGATGAGGATCTTCCTCTTCCTCCCCATAAACACAAGCTATATATTTCAGCCGGGCAGGACTGAAATAGAAGGAAAACTGAAAGAGCACTTGCTCTCCCTTAGGCTGGTGGGCCCAGCACGGGCACTTGCCATGTCCCAGCAGTATTTCTGCCACTACAACACAGCTGGTTGCTGAGCCCAGTTTGAACACTGCAGTTCCCCAGTAAACATGAGGAGCTGGTGAGGAAGGAGGCCCCAGTCACAGCGGGATCTGTTGAACTGAACCGTCAGAGACGTGGCCTGGTGGAAACCCTGCACTCGCATGAAATGGTGCCAGCTTTTTTTCTGAACACTGTACACCTCATCATTCAAGCATCGCACTCATAATTACACCTAAATGTGAAACACAAACTTTCTATTATTGTCTGGTTTTCATAGAAAACCAATAAATCATTCATTTCTACTGGAGAGAGAACTCTGAGCCCAACACCCAAGACACAGGCTGGGATCCAGCCTTTCAACATGGATTCAAATCTAAGCTTTTGAGTAAAATAAGTATGCAGACCCATCCAGCCCCTAGTATGGCCAGTATGGTTGCAAACCGGGACACCAGCACCTAAGTCCCAGGCTGGCAGGAGCACTACCTACAGTTAAAAGATACAGATGGATGCAGGCGCTTGCATAAATCCCACTCATGGCAGTGTTTTAAAAAAAAAAAACAAAACAAAAAACCAAACCAAAAAAAAAAGGAAAAATAGAAGGAATACAAATGAAATATGATGAATTTTCAGCAGAGGTCTAGAATGTACCTATAGCTAGCACAGAGAGGTATGCACGTATGATCCCTCGTACTGGCTGTCCAGATCTTCCCAGCCCTCACCATCTATCCTTTATTTTAACATAACTCCCCAACAGTTTCTTGCTTATCAGAGATGTGAAATCTTACCACCGGTCTGACTCAAACGCTTTTTTCTGCAGAAACCCAAGCAGCTGGCTTTCCCAAGCCGCGGGTTTTTTTTGGTGCAGTGGACTTAATAGAGATGTCGAGCGAAAGCGCTGGCTGCCTCCTGCCCCTGCTGAAATCAGGAGCAGACCTCCTGCGGAAGGCAGCCCTGGGGAACTGCTCTAATGCGAAGCAGCCTTTACCACCCATACCAGCCACAGCGCCAGGCTGCCGGTGCCACCTCTGCTTCTGCCACGTTCATCCCGGCACAGCAGATCAGGAGAAGGAGCGGCATCCCGTGGCCGCGCTGCTGGAGTGACACCCAGGTATCCAATGGGTGGCCGGACTCTGACCTCCTGGCTGTACGCAATTTGGCCATCAGTGGGAAAGCTCTGCATTGCTGCGGGTTGGGGGGGGAGGGGGGTTGAAAGAACGTTTTAGAGGCAAATCCCCTGGGAGCCGCCCTCACCATGGGAGGGACCCAAGAGATCTGGATTAATTTGCCTGTTTGCTTTCAGTTTACTTCTTGCAACCTCGCAGTAAACTGCTTAACCTTGTAGGCAACAAAGCAAGATGCCAGCATTTTCAGCTCATACTATTCACACTGTGCTCTAATCTAGTTTGCATGTCCGGTCCTGTCATTAGCTGGAGGAAACATTAATCCAAGACAGTAGAAAAGAAGGAGTAAAAAAATGGTTTCTGGAAACGCAATGATTCTAATGGCAAACGTTCGTTATCTAGACCCACAGCCGAGTTAAACTGAAACATATTATATTCCATGCAAAAGAAGTTTTAACCATATGTTTAGTCATTTGTGAGCTCTTGATCCTAACACACAACATAAGCTGCAATATTAGTGTCAAAAGTGCCTGATTTAAAGCATGAGAGGCAGAGTTACACTAAGTCAAGTTAAAATCACTTCTGCAAGTTCGTGGGCAGAGACCTTCGCATGGAGTGACAGGTAGGGGGGGAACACATCCCCGGGTCTGTGTGGGAGGGGAGGAAAAGGAAAGTTTGTTTCATTAAAAGTTTTTCTGTGAGATTGGCTGGGGAGAAGATGATATAGCTGGGGGGAAGGACTGAGACAGCTAAAGAATAACACATGGTATGCTTTCAAAACATACAGCAACATGTGACATTTGTCTGCAAGTCTGGCACTGAGGAGCCTGTGGTCTGGCAGCAGTGAGGATTTCTGCTTTTTATTTCTTAAATCATCGCAGGCATTTGAACTAAACCCCCCACCTAATAGTCTGAAGGGAAGAACATAAAATCAGATTTTACGTACCGTACTCTCAGTCAGCCATTGTTCTCAGCGGATTTTTATCCTCCAACTCAATTCCCACATCATTAAAGTGACGCTGTCTCTTTAAAACACAACGCGGTGCCGTGCCAAAGCCTGCAATAAGAATCACTGGCACCAAAACAGTCAAAGCACAGAGCTTAATTCTCTACTTAATAAGACAATTAAAGAAGAGTATTTGGATACAGCAGTCTGCAAGTACCAACACAGAGCACTGATGTCTCCAAAGGCATGTTGATCTGAAAGCTTTATCAGAAAGCATCTGTCACAACCAGATGCCATCAACACCTGAGAAAAGTGGGAAATAAAGTGGGCTAATGTGGCTGGGATACACACAAAGGTTTGCACTGCCCAAGTCCCTATTTATGACCATTTTAGAGGGTGCATGATAAAGTGCCCTGATGCAAAAATGCACGTACGCTAAAATAAACTAAAATATATGTGCACAGCTGCCTTTGTTAAAAAAAAAATCTTGTGGAAATAACCCAAATTACAATGGAATTAAAAGTGCTGTGTATTTGGTATCTTCGCTGCCATAACCATAGGAAGTCTTATAGGAAGGCTGCTTTTGAACAATGTGCTTTGACGGATGTCTTAATATACATGGATGAATTGAGGTACATAGACGAACACAGTCACCAATGATTGCTCATATAGAGTCTCTTGACCATATCTGCCTCTAAATTTCCAACCAAATAATTCTCAGATGTCATCTCCTAGCAGGCTTCATCTTGCAGAGCTGAACCAAAGCTAGAGAAAAAGATAACGGCAGCAATGTAAGATATAAGAACTAATTAGTCATTTGATTAGCTGGCGAGAAGACAGGGTGCTGCAGTTCTGTGACCTAAAAATGCCACAGATGACCTTAAAACTCCATCTCAAGGATGTCCAGAAATCTGCAACCTCCAG
>NW_008825100.1:4379101-4383795 GCF_000699105.1 Pygoscelis adeliae
ATTAGCTCGCATGAGATGTTGAAATAGCGTAGACGTTAAGTCGAGGAGAGGTGTGACATTTGAAGCAATCAGCGAGCAAAAGAGCACCTGCAGCACTGCACTTTCTTTGAACTGCTGCACCAACGGCTCCCAGTCCAGCCTACACGGGAGGCTTGTGGGGATGCATGATTTAGTACACCCAGAAGGCACGCGAGAAGCGCAGACCTCATCCCAGCAACTAAACAGGTAGCAAGAGGGGAAAAAAACCAACAAAAAACCCAACTGCTCCCCCTTCGTTACAGGAGGGCTAACACCCAGCTAGCCCCAGGGTGGCAGCCCCTCAGCCGCACCATGCCAGGAGAAGAGAGTGGCCAAGGAAAGGAGGGAAAGGCCACTTGAAGAGGACATCCTGAATGGTTGCCTTCTTCACTTCCACCAGAGGGTCCTATGCTGCACTGAGATCTGCTTCTGATAAACCCCATGAACATGCTGGTTATTCCACATGCAGCAACAGGAGGGGGGACTGGGGTGAAGCCAGAAAGTCCCCTTAGGCTGCAAAGTTGCATCTTCAACAGCAAATTAATGTTGTACCCAAGTTATTTTGTGCCCCTTGGCACGTTGAATCTGGGCTGACAGCTGGAGTACATCGTCCTCTGACTGCACCCAACGCACTAAAAATTTCCAGCCTGATCTGAAGCAGTGCCTCCCCGGCAAACCATCAGGCAGTGTGGAGGTACCCAAGGTGACCTGAAATGGGCCAGCCCAGAACGGGCAGCAGAGAGCGACACTGGCTCACTCTCAGTGAGTTCCCCCCACCAAGAAAGCCCTGCTCATCTCCCACCTTCAACAGCTTAGATGGCCTCTGGCTCTTGGGTATCTCTACCCTGAGAAGAGATTAAAGGAAACGAATGCCTTGGCAAAGATTCCCCTGCCATCTGCACCGCTGGAAATGCCCTCTGGAAAGCAAAGGAGAAGGATCCCTCACCTTGCATGCTCCTGGGAGAATGGTGCAACCTCCAGCAGCTGCCGCCGCTGCCCCGTTTCATCCCCGTCCCCTTGACACAGATCCAGACCTGCCTTTCACCGCCCACCTCCCCCCATGTGCTTTGTCCCAGAGGAATGAACTCACCTCCAGCACCAGTGAATCTCTCAGAATAAGTCCAACTCAGTCTGAATTTTAGCAAGCCCTGCCAGAGGCCTTGGAGTAAAATGCAGTAGAAGGAACATTTTCTCGAACAGAAAATAGAGATTAAAAGTGCTGCAGCAGGGTCAGTCGTTAGGTGCAGGCTTTGCTGAGACAATGCAACCCCAATATGTGCAATGTTTTCCCCTTCATTCCCTTTTCTTTAAAAAAAATGAGGAAAAGACCCCAACAACACACAAAATAAATCAAAGGCAAAAAAATTAGCCATGGACATGGTTCGGTAACACAAGTACTATGCTCAGCTCTGTATTCCCTTACAATTCTGAGAAGGGAAGAGCAAAGTTAGGAATACAGTTACTGCAGTTTACAAAGGAATTTAAGATTTCCAAATCTGACTTATTGTGAATTGGAACAAAACCCCAAAATGCTGAAATTCTCCACAAAAGAAATTTTAAAACAATCACACAATACAACTGGAAGATCTTGCTACTGTATTTCCTACAATGGAATTATATTTTAAAATTCTAAATAGAAACTTAGTTCAACACAACACCTGTAAAAAAATGAATTTTTAACACTCTTAGAAAAATCCCCCATCTCTTTTTTTCCTGCCACTTTTTGACAAAACTGACCTGACACTAAAGGTTTTAGTGTTGATGACGCCAGATATTGGAATATGACTCCATCAACGAGCCCTAGTCAGGAAATACCAAAGCTGTGGTTGCCAAAGCAACATAATTAACTTGATCACGGTACATACACTGTGCACCACTTCCCAAATGGCCCTTTAACACCCAGCTAAATCCTTGGCTTGAATGGCGAATCATGATGAATTTCTCCTCCGAGTTCTTCAAGAACACACACAGCAAAAGAAGTTGTCAAAATTACGAAAAGCCGAGCACCACTCTGCTCCCTGGCCAACGGTCCCCTGGGCTTGAAGAGGTCAAGGACCGATTCTTGAGCCTACTCCCATGACTAACGGCTGTAGCAGTCATGGAAACACGTGGTCCTGTTGCGTGGAGCAAATGCATTTTGTAAAGCTTCATTTTTAATTCATCTACGTTACCAGATTTAAGAGGTTTGGTTCTTTTGTGGCATAATCAGTACAATTCTTACTACTTGGGCAGGGAGGCCTAGACGTTGATGCTAAACCTTGACCCTGGGGCCACAAACTTCAAAACCTGAATATGCTGTCACTAACTCAATGTGTACAATGTATCAAAAATAAGCTCCTGTCTGTTCATTTGAAAAAAAAAAAAAAGAAAAAGTAAGAAAAAGAAAAAAATTGAGTGATGGGCTTTCAGCCTGTCATCAGACCACAGTGACCTCAATTTTTTGAGAAATAAAGTCAAAATCTATTCTTATCTTCAGAGATTCAAGATGTATTTATGTGTCAAACTTTCTCCCCCTTGTCCTTAGCCTTTGGGAAGCACACTAAAAATGATATCAAAGCCTGAAAACCCTGCGATCACATTCGCATTCACCTTTGACCCAGGACGCCTATAGCTCTCACCAGCTCCTCGGCTCGGTGAGGACGGCAGGTCTGGGAGCAGCTCGCAGCGAGCTGTTCAGGATAAAATAAAGGCCACTTTGCATAGCAAAACCGTGCTGCTCTGCTTAATTTTTAAAGGCCGAAAAACTTTACTTTGGCAGTTTTCTACTTCTTTATATCCTCAAAGAATGTTTTACCAGCATCTTCCTCTCCTTACACACAAATATTTGATTATTCTCTTTGAAATGTCTCTGTAACATCTACAGGAATAAGATGCCGAATGCAAACACTGATTGATTCTTTCTTAGCCATTAAATGTGCTTACACAGCAACTACACACAGCAAATGCACACAAATCTCACATTTCATGTTTAAAAATATGAACATGCTGTGGTTTTTTTTTTACTCAAACATAATGAATGAGCTTAAATATTAGAACTTGAAATTATTAAGTAAATCATAGCACCTGTAAAGCTTCTATTTGCATAACATTAATTCATGATGGCATGTAAAACAAATTCATCACTCTCACTATATTGTAGTCTGATTTATGTTGGAATTGGAAAAAATAAAAATCATGAGCACAAAATTATGTTGACAAGATGTACGTGCTCTTCGGAGCCCAAGATTTTTCTTCTGATGCATCAAAACAACTAAATTATGGGAAAGAGGCCTGGAAGAAAGCATCTTTAAAAATGAATAACACACTAGCATCACATATACACACTCTCCAGTTATTAATGTCAAGCATGGTGAAGATACTCTAGAAAATCATTACCATTCATAGCTACTAACAGCCATTAAATTTCAATCAATTCAACTTAACACAAGTGTACTTCAGTAGCCCTTACAGTTCCTTATAGAGGTGGCTCAGAAAGTCCTGTCTGACTTATTGCATTGTCCACTGCACAAAGAGGCATTGCTGAGGATTGCTCTGAAAAGGAGCTATCTTGGTGTTGGGAACTGATGCTCTTTTAACACCGTCGCAATCAACAGACCTTGCTTCTAAAGGCGGCGTGATAAAAGGGGCTCTAACGGGACTCCATAGGTCAGTATGGAGGGGAGCAACATACCGATTTTAGCCAGGGGTGCCACTTTCCAAGCTGAAAAAAAATTGGTGGGATGTTTTCAAGGGTTTTTCAGTGAATTTTAGTAACTGAATCGAACTGCTTAACACAGTGCTAGACAACTTTCAGGTGATCCACTTGCTCCAAGAGAATATAATCACTAAATATACAGGACATTTAAAGAAAAAAAGGATTTAACTTCCAGAGAGTGGATATTTAAATCTCCCAGTGATGAGTATCACAGCGCTGTGATACTACAGCATCTCCTACTCATCTGAATTGCATTTGTAACACTGGAAGTTTTTCCACTGCTACTGCAGGAATTAAGCTGTGCAGGTGACCACCCCTTGCAGATCCTGGGGAGGACAAGGCAGTCCCCCGCCGGGGGTACTTGGCACCTCATGGCAGGGGTGAGGGACTGTGACTGCAGGGTGCTCATCACCGAGGGGCTGGACCCACACTGGCTTCCGCTGTGCAGCAGAGCATCCCAGAGAAGGCATGTTCCTCTGGAGAGATTTCATCAGTTTCATTTAAATGAATTATCTACAGTAAAATCCCACATTTCACAGGGGATAGAAGACTTTTTTATTACTCTTTTTTTCAAACAGGAGCCCAGATTTTCCCAGCAGGGTTCATTCTGCTGGGCACAAAGTCCTTTCTCTAGATTTAGAGGCAGTTTAAGACTGCAGGTGTATGTTCCTACAGAATGGAGAGTCACTCAGCGCTCAGAAAAACAGATGCAGTCACAGATGTGCCATCACTGTAGCTGAAATTACAAGCTCAAGTACGGATGCCCTTTCGTCGCTTTTAGCTCATCCCTTAAAAGTATGAGCATTGATGGTACTACTCATTACGGGACTATCTGGGACTATTCCACAGAACTGTGGTTTTCCTTCCCCCGGGATTTACACCTTAGCATTTAACATAGAGTAGCAGTGAAGTTCTTTGGAATTAAGAAACACCCAAGAAATCTCTCAGGCAGATATATGCTCCATTTTAACTCATTTCCCTA
>NW_008825100.1:4383806-4388323 GCF_000699105.1 Pygoscelis adeliae
ATGAAATGAAATTAATGTTAAAAAGGGCCTTTATTGAAAAATCTTCCGGTGACAGGATCAGAAAGTGCCAGAGTTCAAGTAAATCGTTCCATGGAAAATGTTAGCAAAGCTTAATCATACTGGAAGCCACATTTAATTACAGCTTTTTAAGTCCATCTGGGAAAAAAGAAGAGACTTAAGTATGTCACCTGAGATGATCTAGATACTGAAACTATTTGTAAGTTAACAAAACCATTTGCATCACAAAGCGCTCTGGGGCAGCACCGTGGCAAAGCAGATGTGTAATGAACAAGGATCATAGCACCAAAACAATCAGGATTGTAAATAACTACTACTAATCTGCAATCATTTAAATTTGGGTTTAATTGCTAGGCAGCAAATACATTTCATTCTTGAAGAGGTAAATTGCTCTGTCGAATACACACTTTAAGGTATTTAGCAGCAGAAGCACCACAGTCAAGAATCTGAATGTCAGGAGGGCAGAGAAGAGACAAGCAGCAGGGCTGGATCTGCCATGAGATCACAACATTAAACAAACTTTTCCCTGGAAGAGCATTAATAATGCAGCCATCCCCACTGTATGTACTGTAAGTGCTGCAGGAGTGACACAATGATGCACATGGGAGGCAAGAGGGTAGTGACTATAGAACAAAATTCAATCTAGTGCTAATGAATAAAAAGTTCCTTTTATTTCTCTGTTGTTTTTGGTTCATTAAATTTTCCACAGATTTGCAGAGAAGAAAACATGATCAATAAACCTTGACAAAAGTGAACATGTGAAAAAGGCGAGAGAAAGGCACAGGAAGATAAAAGTGATATCCCGATCACAGATTTCAGAGGCAGATGACCAGAGCTTTGGGCTGCTGAATAATCTGAATAGACCATCATTTCTTTACAGCCTTTTACTTTCTTTTCCCTGACTGTTGGAACTCTTCATTCAGTACAATAGTAAATGCACTAAAACTTTTTTTCTTATGCTAATGGTCGAAATCGGGCGCTCACAGTTAAAAACACACTTCCCACCAACTTGTTTTCTTTAAAAAAAAAAAAAAAATTAACCTATTCAAGTTAAACTAAAATGTCAAAGACAGCTTAAGGCTTACCCTCACCATTCCCCAAAATTAATGGTTTTCTCCCCAGCAGATACAAAAAGAAAAGACTTGAATAAGGATAAAGCTGCTAAATTCTTTTCATATGAAAAAGAACACTTAGAAAGTAAAAAGAAATACGTCCAGTACAAAGATCCTGGTACCTACAGTTCTGATTTGTATTGTTTCCTCTTGGAATACTTATAATTGCAGAAAGGTGACAGCAAATCACAAAAAACTGTGAAACGATGAGAAAAGATTCACCAGTGACTAATGTCTTTGGGCAGCCATGCCCATGACAGTACCAGAAACGCTTCCACTCATTACAATAGGGGCCCGAAGGAGCCTATTTTCAAACGTTTTCTAATTTGGGTGACCACTTCCAGGCACCAAGGCCTCTTTTTCAGCGGTACTGAATATTCACAAATCCCAAATAACTTTCACAGCTTTGAACTTTTGAATTACAGGACAACAACTTTCCTGTTCCCTTGGTGCAGCGCATTTCAGCTTTTGTGTATTTGGTTTTGTTTTGTTTAAAAGAAGTTAAAGGGTATGGGGTGCGGTTTTACAGTAGGCAAGTATGAATGAAGAAAAGTTCTGTGGCCTCTTCTGGACTATACACACCTAACAAGTATTCACTTCCAACTGGAACTGGCCTGCAGAAAATTAGACGGGATTACCCAGTATTTCCATTCCAGTCACTGGTTCACAAGGGAAACCTGCAGTTTTGCCTCTTCAACTATCAAGATTACCATGCAAGATCCAATTCTCATTACTTGTACACCGAATACCGGTTAATTTCTAGAAGATGCACATATATGGGATCAGCTGTATACAAGTGTACGTATTACATGCATACACACGTGTGTGTGCGTGTGTACATATACGTAGCGAAGCACGGGCACACGTATTATTTACCTCCTAACACAATGCCTTCTTGCCGTCATTCATACTGGGATTCATTCTTTGCTATTATTTTATTTAGTGTTGTTCTAATTAATTCCCAAATACCTCCCGTTGTTTTGGTTTTCTTTAAAAGGGCCCTGGGAACCGAGCTGAAGCAAATCCTAAATACCACTTAATGCTTTGTGGCAAGTTGTCCAAATGCGCAACTGTTTAAAATATTTACCCAGGTATATAAGGGGGTTGTGCAGCTCTCGAACAATGCCCTGGAATCTTTCCCATCAGTAAAAAAGCAGACAAAAAGCAGAGACTGCTTAACCTCAATGCCTCAGCAGCAAGTGAGAAGTGCAAATATCGCATTTCTATAAAGCCCTGGAAGCTTCATAGAAATGGAGTGGCAACTAATTAGTTTGATGCTATAGTCACATCTAATGTTCCTAAGTAGCTTCTTTGAGAAAACTCGCTGCCTTGAAATCCTTGGCCAGATTATTAAGTGGAGGCTTTGTGATGGAGCACTAGATAGGTGTTTGCAGCACAAATACATACAGATTTTGGTGACTGTTTACTGAATCCACTGCCTTCGCTAATCTGCACTGGAAACTTCACTATGAACAGAGCACTTCTCAGAGTACAAAAGCATGAAGTATCTGTGTACCTTTCAGACTACAGGGCAAACAACTGGCTTACAGTAGGCCACCAAAACCAGGGGGAGGCGGTTAACCAAGTGTCCTCCGTACTTACAAGCAGAGAATGAGGATAGTGCTATTGATATTAGCCCAGATGCTCTACCATACCCTTAAACAAAAAATATGGGGCCAGAGGACTGGAAAACTCATTAGAAAAAAGTCACTCTCTAAACAGAAAAAAAGTATCAGGATCATGAAAAACTTACTTTCAAGTTATACAATGCTGTGGTGATCACATAACCCTGCCCCTGTACAGCTGATCACATAGCCCCAGAGCCTGTACAGCTTCTATACAAATGTGTCACTGAAAGGGAAGTTGAGGTATAAACCTTTAAGGTCATTAGAATGACAGAAACCATAGTCAAAAATGGTTCTTTGCCATAAAAGTCTAAAGTGGTTTTCAAAACAATGCCAAAAATCCTGGTCATTATATATATGCCACAGAAAGACTGTCTTTTCTAAATGTGACTCAGTGTTCAGTGTGACATTAGGGAATGCAGGCTGCTGTGTATTGGATATCTGAGGTCAAGTCCTGGGTTTTTTTTATGCAAGTATAAACTGGAGCAGCTTCAATGAAATTACGCTAGATTTATACTGGCATATGCACCTAGTTCAAATTCTTCTACGGCTCTAATTTTTCTCTAAATGAATGACCTAACACAAACAGTATTTGTCCATCTGTATACATCCCCTTTGACACACTGAAAAAAAGACATTGAAAGGAAGTTGGAAACAGTCCTCGAGATCTGTTTTTCTTTGAAGAACAGCAGTTGCGCTTCTGGGCACTTCAAAGTCACATACTTTAAGCAGTAACAACATTCAAGATCAAGTGAATCTTACTCACCTTGCTTTAAAGATTAGTTCTTTCACAAACATACACTAGAGGCTTGGATATACACGTACCCGTAGATTAACAGTTCATCTTCAGTGGGTCAGGCACTTTTGAGCGCCACAGATAGGTCATGTTTTCAATCAAATGACAAATTTCCAAGAGTTGTTTACAGTGGAAAAGCCATAATGAATTTCTTTCACTGCTTAAAAGTTGTCAGTTTTGCAATAACGTTCAATATGACATTTTTATTGCAATTCAAAGTTTGACAGGTGTCAACATTTCCTGAAGTTCCAGCCAAAATACAAATTACCATATCTGCCCATCAGAAAAGTTGAACCAAACCAATTCACTGTAGTTGCTGTATACCGCAATTACCATGCATTGCGAACATCCCAGGAGCATAAACAATTATTTAGCAGGATCCTCTTTTCCAGGTGAATGTAGTTTCTTTTCTAGTGAAGTTAAGTGAATTAGGTTTAGAACTAAAAAAACACAAACTTTTTTTTTTTTTAAAGCAAGGTAGCTAGAACAAACAGATCAAATCAGCAAGTCTTAAAACAAATCAGTCTATTCCACTTCTGTATATTTTGAATTTCATGGGTTATTTACTTTACTTTTTTGGCACCAACTCCACAGTGCATGCCAATACAGTATTTGTTTAAATGCTGTTTTATGCAGCATGCTGGTCAAACGTTTACTTTCAAATTCTTGTACATCCCAAGAGCCACAGTTGCAAAAAAATAAAATTAAAAAGTGAAGGGGATTGGCAGGGGGCGGACAAAGTTTTAAAACTAGCCCCTTTGTCTATGGCTGTAAAAATATAAACACGATACGCCAATAAAATGCGGATTCCTATACGCACAAAGGTGGGCACACAGGCTTCCAGTACCTGGAGCTGTATGAAATACGAGGGCATCTATAGGAGGGCACAAGTTTTGCTGGCTCAGCCCGCGGTGACCCCCACGCCTGGACATTCGCGCACTCGCACACGTGTACCGGGAGGCCAAG
>NW_008825100.1:4390367-4400954 GCF_000699105.1 Pygoscelis adeliae
CCGGCCCGGGCTGCGGCCGTACCCCGGCCGGGAGCCGGCAAACGGGCGGCTTTAGCCTTCAGAAACATCTTAGGTGGGAGAAGCGTTCATCAAAGATTGTTCCCTGAACGCGGTAACCAACCTCACCAGAGCGTGAGAATCTATTTTAATCGTCGTGTTTGGGGACCGAGGCTACGAGGAGAGGAAAAAGAATCTCCAAAAAGTGCCCCGCTCCCACCCCAAACATCTTCACTTTTGCAGTGATCTGGTGCATTAACAGTAATACCAATGAGGAATGCAGCAGTTTTAACTTGGACTTTGGCCAGACTGGGCTTGTTACTTGATTTGTTTTGATTTCTTTGGCTATGGAATTTATCAAAAGTTTAAAACATAACCAGATGCTGCTGGGGAGGGTCACCGCGCTGTACCCTAGAGCAAGCTGAAACTCGCCGTATCATCAGGGTATCTGACTCCGGCAGGATTATGGCCAGTACCATGGCAACCGCATGCCACATCAGCCCCCGGCTTCACTTTAAGTCCCTTGGGCAGTGTTAACATTTGCCAGTGGATTTGCCCGACGCGCAGCCCAGGTCCGGGCAAGTGGAAAATGAGCTTTATGCCACTCAGAAACCTTCCTTTTCTAGCCTGTGCAAAGCAACCTACCTGGCTGGACCCCCAGGCTCGATACCACAATTTTAATCCTAAAAACCTGCTACTAATTTGTGTGCCTTCTGTCTGAAAGTTTGCACACCTCTTTTTTTTTTTTTTTTTTTTTTTTTTTTTTGCATGGCATTAGAAGGCTGATGTTTGAGGGTGACAACTGGCTCCTCATGCACCCCCAAATCCCATTTATTCCATTCAGATAGCTTGGGGAGGACTGCGAGGCAACGAGTTATTTTGCCAACCACCAACATTGCAACTTTTTTTTTTTGGTCAAAGACTGGCACTAGCATGCACCCACTACCTCATCCGAAGAAATTCCCTCCTCTCGCCATGGTACGCACGCAGTCTGTGCTGGCACAGCAGTGTAACCTTACCCCATGCAGATGCTGAGGGGAGTTTCATTGCACCTACTACTGAAGAGCACTCCACAATGGAGAGAGGGGCTTTGGTTACCAAAAGTAGGAACAAACCAAGTCTTTAATCTCCAGAAAACAAAGCCCACTTGTATTCCCAGGTTACTTTACTGGGGAAAGACGACCTGGCAGCTTGGGAGGTGGGTTAGAATAAGAGGGTTTTGGATGAATCAGAAAGAGAAGCTGGCAAAAAATTAACGTTAGATATGTTCTAAATTCTTGCTGCGTAGTTACAAACACGTGTACATCCAGACTGTTGGCCAACCACATTTTTAAAATCAAAAGAAGAAGGAATGAAAGGATTAATTCAGAGCAGTTATGTGGTTAAGAAGAACAGTTTTCCTTTCTAGAATTTATACGTGTCAATCCTTTAGAAGATGGCGATTTTTAAGCCTGAACGGAAACTCCTCCTTTTTGTCAGAAGGATGATGGCTGGCGACGGCTGGAGTTTTTCTGAGAACTTTGAGTTGGCTTTTACATTATCTGACTGCTGTAGCTCATCTATCCTTCCCTCTCCTGCTCGGCTCATTGAACTGCCCTCTCTTAATCTTCCATAGGTGTCCGAGATTAAATAGATGACAGAATGACTGACATTTGGTATACATAAAAGAACCAAAATATGAACAAGGGGTCAAAGTGCAGCTCTTCCCTCTGGTCTTCCCTCCTGCTCTTGTACAACTTGATGGGGATGAAACCAAGTAGGGATATAAAGATATGTGACAATGTACACTCACTATACTTTGCTGTAGCATGAGTGTGTGGATATAGAGGATACACTCAAAAATGTTCTGGACTAAGAGAAGAGGGTTTTTTAATCACAATTTTAAAAAAAGCTCTCACAATGATAAAAGATTGACATACCACCAGGTCCAGGATTGCTAATCTGGGATCTGTCCCACTTCTGTTAGGTCAATGGAATGAATCTGATTAACCACAGAGGAAGTTAGACTAGCCTCAGAAGGTGCAAATGGAGTTTTTAAAATGTTTGATATAGTTCTGAAAGAGGACTGTAATTTTTTGTAAAAGAAGATATTTAAAGAAAATGGTTGAAAAACCAATGGGGGATGCTCCATTCTGTTCTGTTCGTGTCTATAGGATTTACTTCTATAAATCTTCATAGATCCTCATGATAAATTAAAAGGCCCATTTGAGTATTCCAAAGGATACACATGGGTGGAAGCTACTAGAAAAAATTCACATTTAAATATGCTTCTTTTTTAGAATGAAGACATGTAGGATGATCACTAGGAGATAGAGTTTCATGCAACTCATATCTTCACGATGTCTGGTTTAAGTTCAAGTGGGAAGTAGTACGTGATCAGTTCTGCCCTGATTTAAACAGCTGTACCAGCTCTGGGGTCAATGAAGTTGCACCAAGTCTGAATGCACCTCGAATCTATAGAACATGATTAATCACAATGATATTTAATAAATTAACAATGTCACGTGCAATGCTGGCTCAGAATTTTCTAGGAGAATGGGGAAGATTTTTTGGCACAATACATTGACTTTTTCTTTAAAGTAGCCCTGTTACCTGGGGGAAATCCTAACTGTGCGTAGACAATGAGACAATACTCATCGGGATGATATGCAGCTCTGATTCCTATCTGCCTCCATGTATGTGTTGTCTCTTGTTTAAAGCTTCAGTGGTAAGTTCCTTGAGGCAGGTGCCATCTTCCTGCATTCTACATTTTGATTAAGCCTTATTTTATTTTCCCTCTCTCCAAAGTATATCCAAAGTGTAACTTCAATGCTAATTTCCCAATAGCTGCTTCTTTTTTGTTTGTTTGTTTCTCCTTTTTTTTTTTCTTTTCTTTTTTTTTTTTTTTTTGCACTGGAAGGATCCATTCTTGCCAGGTTTAATCTATATTGGATCATGAATACTAAGCTCATGCCATAAACTTTTCTAAGGTTTTTCCGTGATTATGAAATGATACTTCCATGCTACATCAGCAAAGGAGATGGTACTTTTATTTACTGCAAAACTGGCCTGGAAGCCTGCCTTTCATTTCAGAGAACATGCAAGATCTTACTCAACTTTAAACACAAATTAAAATGTCAACTTTAAACACAAATTAAGATATGCTGCTGAAACAGGACCTCATTCGTGTGACTACTGCAATTTTACTGCTCGTAAAACGATAAGCAAACCATTTCAATGTGCATTCACCACGAACTAGGAATATACATGCCATCCGTTACCTGTCTTAGCTGAAGGACAAAGGTGCTTCTTCAAAATGCACAGAGCCCGTCATGTCTGCACAGTTCTCAAGAAGTGTCACACTTGTGGCTGCTCTTGCCAGACCCAGCCCGTTCTCGAACGGTGAGAGGTCCCTTCTCCCTTTCAGATCTGAAACAGAAAGCACATTTTGCTCTAAGAGTAGGAACTCCAAGCTCCAGCGCCCAAACTACAGAAAGTTTAATGTGAAAAGCTCAGGTCTGGGTCTACACTTCTCATGGTGTTTCCAGCTGTAGAAAAGAAATGGTACATCGTGCTTACGTGAAGAAAGGAAAATAAGCGGCACTGCAAAAGCATTGCTCTTTGGCATGGATATGAAAATAAAATGCACGGCTTCTGAGGGTCGGTCTTTCCTCACAGTCCTGTGCAGTTTCTCAGTCTTTATTCCTCTTCTCCCTGTCTTTCTAACTGCAGCCCCCTCTGCCAGCTAGGGGATGAGCTGCAGGGCTCTGCCTACTTGGGGGTTTGAGAAACGAGAAGGGCAGCACAGCAAACCTGGCCGGACCCCTTCTGGACTTCGTCCGTCCCCAGCAAAGTGCTTGATTTGATGAGGAGCCAGATAACAATTTTCTTGCCCAGGGTTGATTGGGTTACTCAAAGTGTGTTGTCTCTTTAGAGGGAGGAGAGGAGAGCAGGGGGTGGGATGCACACAACAGTAACTGGGGTACCTGTATGTGGCACTGTGTGAAAAACTGCAAACAACTGGAGTTGGCAATGTACAGAAAGAAAAACTCGGCCATTGGTATGAAGTTAATGAGATTTGTTGGAAGCTATATTTACATTTCATCAGGGAAAACTACGGAAAAAACTTTTCATTCACTCCAGGAAGAGAAAATTTGTTGGGTTTTGCAGAAAAACAGAATCTCTATCACAACAAAATGTATAATCTGGTGCTTTACACATTATACTGTATTGCATGTACACACTGTGTATCAGTGTATATATACCGATTAATAATTTGCACTAATTTGCCCTGATATTAGACTACTAAAACATTACCTACAGTGGCCAATGATTCCAGTAAAAGTTTTTGCTTTCCCCCCCACCAAAAAACCTTTATCCATTTAACATTTACAGTTCCAGAAATATAAATATTAATTAGGGTATTGAGCACTTATCCAAGGCCAGATAAAGAGTCCCTGATAACGCTGGAAGGGAAATCCCAATTCCTAGACCCAAATTCAGGCTACTAGATAGTGCTGTTTCAAGAAGAAATCTTTTGTCAGAGCTCAGACTTCTTTCCGCTGCCCTAACTTTCAGGGTATATAAAGTGTTTGAAAACATCTCACCTTATTTGCTTTTGTAAGTCACTTTTCCTAAGTCTTTTGGAGGAATTGCAAGTCTTCTAGATGGCATTTCAGCAAAAGCACTGACTGTTGCACTAGTCATAGTTTTAGGAGGCTGTAAAGGAATAAAAAGATTAGAAACAAGAATATGACCATACCATCCACATCTCGGAGTTCTTGTGTACTGAGGGCCCCTTTCTCAAGGTAACATCTCCAAGGGTTGCAGAACGACAGCCAAAGTTGTATAAATGCTAAGAGTTTTGGAAGGGGCTCCTAAATTTCAGTACTCAAATTTTCAGAGGTAGCCTGCCTTCTTTGAAAACCAGGTGTCTGCGAGGTATCTCAAGTCAGGCATCCAAAACACCGATCCTTTACTGTAAATCTTGACTAACATCTTATGATGATGAGCAAAAAATGTGGACATGGGTGTATGAAACTGTTGAACAGCATGAGGTGTCTGAAAACTCTATCAAGCCAATGTGAATTTCCATTACATTTGTTGAATAAACGAGTGACAGCAACATCTGGAATCCGAAGGACCCCAAATCCCTAAATAATAGCCCTCCTCAGTACCGCCCACAGAGGTCCAGCCTGGTTTTGCTGAAGACACAAGTAATGTTTGCAATCATACCTAATATATTTCAAATCGGTTATATTGTTTATAGATTGCTTATGTCAAAACCAGTGAATTCTCCAGTGTGCTTTAGGATTTATGCATTCTAGTTCTTTGCAAGGTTTGTTCTTATTTGTTGCTACCCGCAAAAATATATCTCTTGGCCCCAATTCACAGTGGAACAATGTTAGGTCATTATTCCTTGAATTGTTAGGCTGTAAAGAAGCAATTTCTCACTAACCTGTGACACAGGAAATTGTGATTCTGATGTCAGGTCATTTCTGGAGTTCCTTTTACAACAATCTGTTTTTCTGTCAGCAAATGACATTTATGTATTATTTCCAGAAAGTGTAGGCTTCAGTATTTTTGTATGTATACATTCAATATTTCTCTTCTGTCTCTTATTCTGCATAGCCTACAGTTTTAATATATGATTCAACTGATAAATAAATATATTTTGATTGATAGTGCAAATACCTGGTAGCTGAAACTAGAACTACTTTAAAGTGCTTCTCAGAATAGTTGAGTTTCCTGCTTTTGTTTTCACTGAGATTTCTTTTATGAAGCACAGCAATGAATGACTAATGCTTGGATACCCCTTTTCTCTAGATTCTCTGCTGAACTTAACGCATTGCTCAGTGCTCCTCATGAAGGGAACACAACCCAAACTGCCACCGCGGCAAGATTTTATACCACGTTTAATAGGGTTTGGTGTTATGAACCACAATCGCCAGTGAGGTTCAGAACTTCCTCTTATGATAAGAAAATAGACATATTTTACCAATATACTGCAGCCCAATGCAGTTATTTTATTCTACTCATTTGAAATTGGGTAACATGTAAAACATTTGACAGATGACAGCGTGCATATGTTTTACAAATAAATATGCATATTGACTACACAAGAAGTGGTTTACTGGCAGAATACATTTTACATATACTTAGGGAACCAATGCTATAAAGTTACACATGCACAGAGACAAAAGTTATTTCCACTGAAACGCACAGCATCAAACCTTTCCACGGAACTAAACCACTTCTCACTCTCTTTTCTTTGATATTGGTTTTTAGGGTAATACGTATGGATAGGTAGCCCTGTAACACGAATATAATTCCTTTCTTCCAGAAAGATCCCAAACATTTCCAAAACAGAGCCTAAATCTTGCTGGCATTAGACACAGGAGATGATCTGTGCATGTCTCATGGGCTACGCAGATGGGATATAGTCCTCAGTGGTAGTTAATATGCTAGATTATGTAGCCATACGCAAGATAAACGTGCAACTTCTATACATTAGAATCACATAGAGCACCACTGCAATGTAAGTGTCTTTGGCGTACATGCAGTGGCTATTTAATAACCCGAGAGATTTTAGATCTGTTAGTATATTTATAGAACAATGGCACCGGGAGAAGATGACTAGCAAGGACCACATAAACTTTCACCGAAAGTCTGAAATGCATTTCTACCACCTTCTAACCATTCACTCATTTCAATCCATTGTTTCCCATGCATGGATTCAAATTGAGTTTTCCAAAACAGAATGAAAATTACAACATTTCTACTAATAAACAAACCAAAACCAAATAAATTCCATCCCTAGAGACTTACAAAATTTGGAGTAGACAAACCCTAGAAAATATACTGTAGTAACAATCTTACATGCAAGGAGGAGTGAGATTATGTTACTAATATATAGTTTATTAATCCTCAATTTCCTTAGAACCAGCAGTCACAAAATTGTTTAGCATAAAACATGAAAAAAACCCATGATATTATGTTGATATAAAAATGTGGGATACGGCTGGTTCTGTGGTAATATGACCTATTAATAGGCCAATTAATCTTCTAGTATCACTGCAAAATTCTCAATTCCAGCTGGCAGAGTCAATACGACATAACCTAAATGCTAACTGTAACGTGGTGAGAATGACAGAAAATGTGGGCACCACGCTGAGCATCTTAATCCAGGAGGGTATTGCTCTAGGTTTCCTCTGTATCAATGCAGAGAGAGAGACTTGTGCACGGGTCATGTCAGAGCACGTAAGTCAGGCTGTTGCTGTGAATCCCTCTTTGGAGAAGCTGTGCTTTCCCCCAGCCGCCCAGGCAGCCCCAAGGGGAGCTGAGCTTCCCCAAGCCAGGTGCTTACGGTGTCAACACCTCCATACTGACCATACAGATTGTAATCAATGAAAAGAACAACATTCCTCTCTGCAAAGATCATCTCGAGATGCTGACAAACACTGAATACAGCCCAGTAGTCCTGACTTATCAATAAATTCCAAATATCAGAAAGAATACTGTTTAAAGTCCTTCTGTCATTCGGTCCCAGCACCCCTAAGCAGTAGTAGGGTCCCCCCAGAACAGGGCTGGTAACTCACAGGATCCTGGTGCGGCCCAACAGTTTGCCCCATCCTGAGACTACTCTCAACATGTTTCCTACAACTTGTCTGAAAAATGTGCAATATTCTGATATGAACATATTTAACCCGGCAAACATTTTCTTACACCACTAAATTACATTTTCCCCTTCTGACCACACAAGAATAAATTGTGGTAAAAATAATCAGGTACACCCTGAAGGATTATGCTTGCCCAGCCTTTTCCTCAGCTTTCAGAGAACATTACAGTTACCATCTAAAGTGCGCGCCGCCTTTGAGGACTGTGACTTGTCAGTAGACTTACTTGTAGAGTGAGTCTACAGAGCATTACAGCGCTTTCCATCAGCCTGCGTTGGATCCCTGACCCTCTTCGGGGTGTTAAGCACGGCCCACCTCTGTGTTTCTTTCCAAATGCTCTCTGGCCGATGCCCATTTTCTCCAGCTTTTCTAAAGAGTTAACTGCCCAGGACAAAGTTATTTAATCAGGTTCTGGATGAGTCCAGAGAAAAACCCAAAGCAAACATGGAAAAAGGAAAAAGGTAGAGCTGATGTAACATGAGACAGCGTATACCCTGTAGTCAAAAGGTAGAAAGCACAAACTGTATTGTGGGAGAGTAACACAATCAGGGAGTGATGCAGGCAGAACCACGAGAAAACCCACAACAAACAAAACCTGCAGTTCAGAAGACCACGGTGAGCCCTGGGTCTTGCATGGGTACAGTCCCCAAGGAAATGGGCCATCCCAGCTACAACGCTTTCCTGGGAGCAAAGAGCCCCAACCACAAGTGTGGTTCAGGGCATTGCACAATTTGCAACTGAGCTGCTGAGCTGCGGTCTCCTTCCCGCCACCACCTTTGAAGAAAGTTGTGAGCTGCAAAACACTCAGCTTCCATGAAGTGACTTGAGACAGCTGAGCAGAAGGTACTACAGAGGCTCAGAGCATTGCTGTTTAATTTGCTCTGGTGATTGTCACTGGAGTTACTGAATAGTAGGAGAGGGGCTCACATGCTTCTAGTGCAGTATCAACAATACAGTCACAGAAATTAAAGTCAAAGAGCAGCTTTGAACAACTCTAATTAACGCTGGTAACAGTTCCGCAAGGGGAACTCAGCCTCATGAAGTGCAGCCAGCAAAGTGGAACGGTTTAGTGACGTTCAGGAGCTCTGCATGATGCTGTGGGGACTCTTACTGCAGAAAGTCTGGAGGAAGAGCTGGGAATGAATTACGTATTTTTTAAAAACACATTTCCCTGGATTTGAATTAGTAATCACATTTCTTTGACCACTTCAGTCTCCAGAAAGGATACTCCAATTTTTGATCCTACAAAAAAGGTTCGTAAGATCTTTTGGAAACAAAGTGGTCAGAGTCCCCACCTTGCACTTCGTCTGAAGGATGTCCAAGCAAACATTGCCTTCTCACGTCACGCTGGGACATCGGCTCAATGCTGAACCAGTGGGAGGACTGCCATCAGCTGAGTCACCAAGACTGCTTCCTGCAGCTCCTCTGTGGTCCTTGAGGGATCCAACCCCAGAGTGGCGCTGACCTTGTCTGACCTCGGAGGACTTTTGAGAGCCCAGCACAAAGAGATTTGTGTGGGCTGTTATCTGAGGGGCTCCTTCATGCATGCTGAGCTGCATGGTTTCACTGCAATGGGTAAAAGGTTATGAAGAAAAGGAAACACAGTAGGTAACTCCCTGCTATGGAAATCACACATGTGAAGATGATTTTACAGCACCCAGCACAGACACACTTAAGCAGCAGCTCAGTTGTGGTGCAGTGCATGGGAAGAGTACAAAACCCACAAGAGGCAGATCTGATGGAGTGAGCTATGGTGACGCTCTCAGACAAGCAGCAAGAAAATCCTCTGAACCCCTTCATCCTGTGTTCTCTGTATATACCACATCTGCTCCAGACCGATGAAAGACTATTTTAGGCACGTTTTATGGAGTTTTAAAAAATGTTATTGGGACTATATTTTGTATCCCTTTGCCAGTAAAGCCAGATGACTGCACCATGGGCTAGATCTCCAGATGGTTTAAATCACTGGTCTTGCTCTAATTTGCTCCAGCGAAGGATCTGGCCCCATGAGTCTAACTACACAAGGTAGATGGAGCTATAAAGAATGCACCAAATGAGCTAAAATAGCTTTTCTAAAAATAAATGCCACAACAGGACTTCCAGTGCTACACATATGTATTAGGTCTGTCAAAATAGTGTTGCCAATCCCAAGCATTCAAAAATCATGAGTTGGGCATGAGGCTGGCTTTAAAAAAAACCCACAAGATTAAAAAGAAACAAGCAAACAGTAATATCTATGTACCTCTTTTGGTTTGCATTCTTGGGTTTTTTGAGTCTTCAAGACAAACCCTGGTCATGGTTTAAAGCTCTGTCATTTTTTTTTTTTTTTCCTTTTTTCCTTTTTTCCCCCCTTGGAAGCAGCAGGGCGAGAAACTTGCTGCTAAGAAAAGAATTAAAAAAAAAAAAGAGAGAGAAAGAAAGATTCTCATGTAATTGCCTGACTCCAGAAACTAAGCTTTTAAGAAGAATATCATGAGACTCATGATAAAATCATGAGAGTTGGCAACACTATTAGTGAGCTGGAAATGATATAAAGCTCCCACTTCTGCAGTCTATGAAGTATTGGACTTTTAGTCACAAGCTTTTTATGCTCAGAAAACCTGTCACTGCTGTATGACTGGTCTTTTCATTGCTACAGGTCTTCAGATTTCCATTAGATCAATTCACATAGTTTCTAGGGATCTTCTGTTTATGTGTAGTCAAAACAATATTTGGCAACAAGACTCTTGCAGCAAATTACAGATGGACACAAACGGGAATGGGCTTGAAGCAGGCTGGGAGCCTGAAGGAATGGCTATGTCTGGGGAAAATGAAATATTTTCACACGGCTGTACTTGCTGGACTTGTACAGCTCTCTGAAGAACCAAACCCTTCCTGAGAGATGGATCTGCAAATCCACCTTTTACATTAACAAAATAGTAAGATCCTGGGGCAG
>NW_008825100.1:4400988-4402706 GCF_000699105.1 Pygoscelis adeliae
TGACATCTACAAAAGCGCACAGAAAAGATTACCACGTAACAGGGGTAAGGAAGCTCCCGGCAGCACGGGGCAGTGGGATTGTCCTGATTATTATGTCCAATCAGTGCTAATCCACCACGACAGGAGTCATTCACATTGGATGTGTGAAGAAGCGAGATCACCACCTTCCAGGACACAGCCAGCTCCAGGCATCATTTACAAAACCTTTGTGTGCCTGACGCTGCCCCAGTCCAGCGGGTCAGTCCAGCTGTAACAGGCTCTAATTAGCACTGCAAGACACCAAAGTCCTTACCTAGGTTGCAGGAAAGTGGGAGGTCACTCCATGCCTTTGAAAACCTCTTAAGAAGCATTGATCCTCCCAAATGAAAGTTTGAAAGACTTGCACTAGACTTAGGAAAACAGATACAGATAGGTGTGAGTACATCACACCTCTCCGGGGCTGTTAGAAGGCCCCCATTGCTGAGGCAACAGCACATGACAAAGCTGACACTTCCAGAAGTGTAATTTGTTATTTGCCTTTGTATGCAAAGCTCACACATTTTCCTTCAGAAGTGGAATTCCAGGTGCCAGTGGCTGCTTTGCGACCAATGGAGCTCAAATCTCCATCGCTCTTTGAGCTGGGCATGCGAAATCTTCTGTGCTGTGGTTTTAGATGGAGAGACCTTGACACTTAAACAGCTAATCTACTTCCTTAGCACAGACTGCGGAGTCAGGAGAGCACTATAGCAAACTAAGTTATTGGTAGGGGAGAAATCCATGGGACCGCCTCTGATCTCTCTCACACCAAAGTAAAGCAGGAAAAAGTCCATTAAACTCAGTGAACGACACTAGCACAAGCCCATCCCCAGAAGAATTTATTAAGGTTATAAATAACAAATCCTAGAGGAGAAAACCTGTACCCAGCTGAATGGTCCTGTGACTCAAGGGCATCTTTCAAGGGGTCTGTAACAACTCACGGGTTTGAGTGGAACAGGAAAAATAGTAGCTATAGTGGAGTTTGCTTTGAATTTTGAAGCCAGAACTGGAACCTGGAGAATATCACGCAAGCACAGGAGCATCAGGACCACAGATTTTATTTCTGGGACTTCTTGAAGACCTGGACCTGCTCTAGTGAAGGGAGCTCACCACTTGCAAGGGAAGCAGCACTGAAAAACTCTGCAATACACAACCAGGAGAGCTATCAGCTCTTAGAAAGTAGGTTCAATTCCTTCAGGGCTCAAAGAGGAAAATAAATTGTTTTGTACCATAGTGCTGGACCATTTGAGATGCCCTGTGTCCAGAGATCCCAGAGAGCCACAGCACACGTCCTATATTTGTACAGGAGTGGTTTCACCAACACACTCCTTTCTGAAGAGCCCCGAAGTAGCAGTGCAGGTACTATGGAGCTGCAAAGCACATACATCTGATGCTCTCAGGACCACACGTCCTGCTGCATATGTACCGAAATGTCAGACTGATGTATAGTAAGCTCTATAAATCAGCAAACGAACTTGTTGAATTTTAAACAAATTGGTGAAGAGTCCATCACCACATCTATTCTGGTTTTAATGTTTTCTTTGTACATGACACAGTTCAGCTACAAAGCTGGCAACTAGACGATGCTCATTGACGTATCAGAACAGGGATTTCAACTATGACAATCTGCCATCTAGTGGAAAAGTGAAAATCGCACCTCAACCGGGCACTGAAAGTGCTAAAAAAATTTCCCGAAACCTGGA
>NW_008825100.1:4402769-4408887 GCF_000699105.1 Pygoscelis adeliae
AAAGGTGGGAGATGCACAGGCAAGGCTGTCTATGGATAAATAACCCTACATTAGAATTTTAATCTCCAAGGGGCAGTGTATCTGGCCAGAAACTACATGTATATATACATGTATGTATCACGTATTTATACCATATATGATGCTCATAACATTACTTGTGTGTGTGCGCGCCTGTATGTTTACAATATAACTAGCCAGAAGTTTATTAAAAGTCATCATATCCCATCCCATCGATGTGATAACTGAGCACAGCCTAAGTTATCTTCCAGCTACCCAACAACAAAATTTCACACAGCTAAGGGAGACTGCACGTGGTTTCAGGGCAGTCCTGAGGTATACAGGCAGAGACAGGTTTCCCCATAGGAGTCTGTATCGTTCTGCTGTCAGCAGCCAAGCAATGCTGACCTGTGTTTCCAGAGACCTGGGCACATGTTGCTAACTTCTTTCCTAGTACTGAAGTATCTCCATCACTTCCACACGCCCTCTCCTTACCTTATGTTGGCCTGCAGAAATGGCAGGGACCTGGTGTACAACATGCTGGTGGTTAGCATCTTGGGGATCATACGATCATTTTGAAGCACAGGAAATCTGATTCTCAGGATGCCCCTCAAGACAGCAACTTTACTGGGTGGGAGACACCACAGTAGCTGTGGGAAGATATCATTTTTGGAGGGAGCTGCTTAGCAGGGACAATCTATAAAGGCCAGCACTTTCCAAGAAGTGTGCAACTTTCTCTTTACAGTAAGTGTATTCATGAAAGTTTAATGGTAACACTGTCTGTTAGCAGTGGGCCATCATATGCATTTCTGCCATCTTTGGAAATCCGCTTGCAGCTGCTGCTGGCTGGCTTTTTGCTTTGCCTGACCCTGGAAAAATTAGAGGTACCACCAAATCACTCCTCAATTCTCTTACACATCATGATCCAGGTAATTCCCTCCACTGTGGCCGGGGGTATTCAGAAGGGAGCCCACATTTCAGTGTCTGGTTTTAGGTCTAGACAGAGCTGGTTAGTTTGCTTGCTACTATTAGTTTTATACAGATGTACTATTCCATGCCATGGGAAGATGTTTCTTTAATGACTGGCTCTCGTTTGTTTGTTCTCTACAGGATACAAAGACATTTTTATGATATGAAGTTTCAGTCATTAGTTTACACAAAAATGTAATTGTTCTAAGTCCAACTCTGCCATCTCGTGGTAGATTTTAAAAGGTACTGTTTAACCTTTAATAATTCCTGTCGATAACTATGTATACTGGATATAAAAGATTTTTGCTAAAGACCCATAAGCTAAAACAGTTATGGTAAAGACACTCTTCTGTATTGTTAGGAATACCTCCATCCTTCAATGAGATAGGTTAAAAAGTGAATTACCTCTGTAGCTGTTTGCTTTATATTTTGTGTCGGATAATGAAAGGTTGACATTTGTTTCACATTTGTGAGGAGCTGGCTTGTAGTCAGGTTCACTTCCCAGTTCTCACACAATAGCTCCATGCTGCAGTGTTTGGATTATAAACAGGGGAGCATTTAAACTCAGGCAATTTCTTTTCCTCCTCACTGAGGTCTAGGTAGGAGCCAAGTTTTGAACAAAGCAGTTCAGTCAATTATATGCAAAAATTATTATAAGGCAAAGAACCATTTAAACTTTTTGGAAAACAGATATTTGCACAGTGCCAAGAGGCAACACAAAGTGCTATCCTCGCTGAAACCAGTGACCTAGCCTGTCTCCCACACTGGGACCAGATACTTCAGAGGAAGGAGTAAGAAACCTTGCTTTCAAAGAGTGACTCACCTTGGTCTTTTCCTCCCTCCCTGTACAGCCAGCAGTTGGCAAGCCATGGAAAACAAACACCTTATTTTCACTGTGACGATGCAGTCATGCCTAGCGTAGCAACATGAACTTCCCTTCACCCTGTCTCACCACTCAGATTTCAAGTGACCACCTCTTGAAATGAAATCTTAGCTTATTCGGTATCTGAGAAAGCCTCAGCCTGGTCTCACCCACACCTGAAAAAGGGTTGGAGTGCTGGTGCTCTGTGCATCAAACAAAAACCCTGTACACCAGCAAGGAGCTGAGCTCTAGACACAGACCTGAACATTGCCATGCCATGTCGAGCTCAGGTGAGTCTCCAGTCACCAGGTCCCCAATATGCAGGGTGGTTCAAGAGACCACCACCTTGTCAACCTTCATTTTCATCCTCACTGTCTAATGCTCAGATATCACTAATGCACAACTACTTGCCCCATCTCACTTCTTTCTGCTGACACCTTCGATATTGCTGTGCACATCCTTTTCAGATGTAGCAAGGCACTTGGATTTGGAGCTTTGGTTTGAAGCCACGTCAAATTATCCCAACTTTATGAATATGCAAACATAGATTAAAAGTTCTAGTGCAACCATTCCCATTCCTTTCTTTCGCCTTTCCCTTCTTCTACTATCATAATTTATGCATCTAGAACTGCAAAGTCATGAGCAAGCCAGTAGAAAATGAAAGGAGTCACAAAGGGCTTGCAAATTAGCACCTTACATCCAGCCAACCTTGTCTCCTACCTCCTGGTCACATCAAATTGTGATCTTTGTCCTCCCGGTTTCCTACCTGCTGCAGCGACTTGTCTCCTGTGGCACCTTGGAGGAGGCCAGGCTTGGCAGCTGAAGAAGCCAGATGTCAGGATCTACAAAGAAAGTTTTCAGCAGTGGCAGCTGCTTGTCAGATCACGTTCCCCTGAAGGCTTACATTTGGCTCTGATGGTGTATCTGTTGGTGGCCATGGCTGGTCCTCCTGAAAGCCATGTGTGGGATCAGCTCCCAGTGGGAAACTCAAGTTACTTCTCCTCAAAGGCATTCTCCACTGATTTGCAGCTCTGGGAAAATGTTCTTTCTTTATTCTCATATTCTCAGAAAGAGTTTATATTCAATTTGTATAAAACTGAATTAACAAAAGGCTATTTTCCATAATTTCTAAAGAATTTCCCTTTTAAAAGGAGAATGAAACCCCTTTCATTTGTGTTTTATTAAATGGTAATTTCCAGAATAACAAAAATATACATTCTTATCTATAGAAGTTTTTATTAAAATCATAGAATAGTTTGGGTTGGAAGGGATCTCCAAAGGTCGTCTAGTCCAACCCCCCTGCCGTGGGCAGGGACATCTTCAACTAGGTCAGGTTGCTCAGAGCCCCATCCAGCCTGACCTGGAATGTTTCCAGGGATGGGGCATCCACCACCTCCCTGGGCAACCTGTGCCAGTGCTTCACCACCCTCAGCGTAAAAATTTCTTCCTTAGATCTAGTCTAAATCTACCCCCCTTTAGTTTAAAGCCATTCCCCCTTGTCCTGTCCCTACAGGCCCTGCTAAAGAGTTTGCTGCCATCTTTTTCATAAGCCCCCTTTAAGTACTGAGAGGCTGCCAGAAGGTCTCCCCGAAGCCTTCTCTTCTCTAGGCTGAACAACCCCAACTCTCTCAGCCTTTCTTCATAGGAGAGGTGTTCCATCCCCCTCATCATTTTCGTGGCCCTCTTCTGGACCCGCTCCAACAGGTCTATGTCTTTCTTATGCTGAGGGCTCCAGAGCTGGATGCAGGACTCCAGGTGGGGTCTCACCAGAGCAGAGTAGAGGGGCAGAATCCCCTCCCTCGACCTGTTGGCCACGCTTCTTTGGATGCAGCCCAGGATACAATTGGCCTTCTGGGCTGTGAGCGCACATTGCTGGCTCATGTCCAGCTTTTCATCCACCAGTACCCCCAAGTCCTTCTCGGCAGGGCTGCTCTCAATCCCTTCACCCCCCAGCCTGTATTGATACCAGGGGTTGCCCTGACCCAGGTGCTGGACCTTGCACTTGGCCTTGTTAATCCTCATGAGGTTCACATGGGCCCGCTTCTCCAGCTTGTCCAGGTCCCTCTGGATGGCATCCCATCCCTCTGGTGTGTCGACTGCACCACTCAGCTTGGTGTCATCTGCACACTTGCTGAGGGTGCACCCGATCCCACTGTCTATGTCATTGATGGAGATATTAAACAGCACTGGTCCCAGTATGGACCCCTCTGGGACGCCACTCGTCACCAGTCTCCATCTGGACATTGAGCCATTGACCACTACCCTCTGCATGCGACCATCCAACCAATTCCTCACCCACTGGACAGTCCACCCATCAAATCCATATCTCTCCAATTTAGAGAGAAGGATGTTGTGGGGGACCGTGTCAAAGGCCTTACAGAAGTCCAGATAGACGACATCTGTAGCCCTTCCTGTGTCCACTGATGTAGTCACTCCATCAGAGAAGGCCACTAGGTTGGTCAGGCAGGACTTGCCCTTGGTGAAGCCATGTTGGCTGTCTCGAATCCCCTCCCTGTCCTCCATGTGCCTTAGCATAGCTTCCAGGAGGATCTGTTCCATGATCTTCCCAGGCACAGAGGTGAGACTGACAGGCCTGTAGTTCCCTGGCTCTTCCTTTTTTCCCTTTTTAAAAATGGGGTTATGTTTCCCCTTTTCCAGTCAGTGGGAACTTCACCGGACTGCCACGACTTCTCAAATACAATGGATAGTGGCTTAACAACTTCATCCGCCAGAAGTTATTATTCACATTATTCAAAGATAGGAATTGGCTTTGGGATATTTATGACAAATATTGATCTTCATTTGAAGCAGAGGAAACTGAGTAGAGAAATTGAGACAGATCCTTTTGAACCCAGGCACTCCATAAGCACTTAAAAGAGTCTTTGGTTATGAGATTACCTTGTAATCATAATGATCAAGTGAGGCTTCAGAATAATGCATTAGAAAACTCAGCATTTACCCACAGATTGAAAAGATTTGAGACAATCTCTGTCACAAAGTAAACACGGAGACCTGTGTCATTAAATGAGACTTCACCTTGAACTGTGAGTCAGGCAAACACCATGTCTGTCTTCAAGTACTCTTCCACCTTTTCCTCTGGGCAGGTCTTTGGAAGATGGAATTTGCTGCTGCTGCTGGCACCACTCTTGTCGCTTGGTTACTGGCTTGGTAGCTGGTCACAAACCTGGGATTCAGGATTTTGGCTGCTATTGCCTGTAAAAGGAGGATAGCACACTCATGAAGAGGGCACAATATATTGAATATGATGAAATCCTTGACCACAGCGGTGTTAAGGACCTTGTAAATACCCACTTTGACAGCTCTTAAGAACAACAAATGCCGTGGATTGAGAGGAACATTAACCCTATTCCTGTTCTCCAAGGGAAGGATGCCAGGTCCCACTCCTGATCCCTGTGGCTGTCCCACCTGAAGGGAGCACCATTACCAGCCCAAGCAATTCCTCAGGAGCTGGATGCTACAGTGCGCTCCTGAGCATCAAAGTCATTTGGCCATCAGTCATACCCTCTGTCCCTCTCAGCTGCTTCTTTGGACAGTGAATTACATCAACAGTATGTGATGTAAAGGCATTTCTTTTCAGATTTTAAATTTACTGTCCTTTAATTTTATGAAGTGTTCCACCTTAGGATTTTCTGAGGATACAAGGCACAAAGCATACCCTGCTGAATTTCCATTTGCTTAGGTCAGACCCTTCTTCTCCTGGGAAGTTTTAACTTTTCTTTCTGCTTCTCTCTGTCCTTGTCATATCTTTTGGATTTTTTGTCAGATGCCACTGCTCACTGAAAACACCACTGCTGCTGAACGCGAGGCAGCATATAGGCTCTTAATAAGGATCCTGTAGGTCAACTCAACATACATGCAGATATTACTAAAGTTCAATATGAATAATTGTGCTAGATTAAAAGAGGTTTCACAATTTCTATGGCTACTTAAGGACCCAACACCTGACATATGTGAGGAGCTGCCTAGTCATTATTCAGTCCCCTGATAGCATAGCCCTATGTACAGCCAGAAACTTTCACTTTTAAACATCATTCTCCTGCCTTCCCTGCACACAAAGTTTTCTGGAACAGCCTCAGTCAAGTTAACTGTGATGATGTGAACTGTGCTGTACAGCTCAGACCAGCTGATTGAGACATCTCTACATGTATTAATTTTACAGCAGCCATGAACAGCAGCTTAAGGGATCACCACGAAAGCTTTATGAGTGGGTTTATTGTAATGGCATTAAAAGAGAGACATAAACTACAGAGAAGCCCTGGCATGCAAAGA
>NW_008825100.1:4408935-4432370 GCF_000699105.1 Pygoscelis adeliae
CACAGTGGCTGTGGGGTGTGAGCTGGGGGCTATCTTCTACTGCCAGGCTTCTGGCACGGATGCCACATGAACCTCTGCTTTGACACCAGGGAAGCAGCTGTATTTCATCAGCATTGTAAAAGCTGCAGCACCTCCTCCCCTGTCTCTCAGGGATACTGTCTCACTGCTGTTGATATTTGCTATGGGATCAAATGAGACTTATCATCCCCTAGCATGTGGACATAGTTAAGGAATCCAGTTGACTCCTTCTTGTTTCCTCCAGGCCAGAGATGCTCACCCATGGTTTCTGTCGTACCTCCAAAGCCAGTGAGCTGTATTGCTGGTTAACAGGTCTGTTCTCTTTAAATCAGTGCTGCTATCATCATGACAGATAGTTACATTTTTTCTTCTTATGTCGGGGCATCAACAGAGAATTGTAGAGTTTTTCCTACCTGTGTTGCACTTTTGGTACACGTAGCTCTGGTGATGCTCACAGAGGCCCGGGCAGGGACAGCCACAGGCCAGGCAGTAGATGGCACCAATGTACAGCAGTTACAGCGTGTGCAAAAACAGACACAAGGCAAAAAAAAAAAGCTTCGTACTGCTGTCGCTGCTTCCAACCCTTCTGTTTGACCTTATCCGAGCTCAAAAACGTCTTTGTTAATGATCATTTCCCCATAGTAAAACCCAGATCTCTGCACCCTCAGGTGTAACCACAATCACAGCTCTCTGTGATCAAAGTTTTTCTCTTTTCTTCTTAAATTTACCATTGTAAATTCAGCACAAGAGATAGGAACTGGGATCTCCTCATCTCTCTGCTTCATGCCTGGAGCAGATCACTAACATCCTGTACCCCTGTCTTCCCAACTGCTAAATCTGATGCGTAGTCAGGGTATCCATGCACACACCCAATTTCAAGCTGACAACCGGATTTGGATGTGGAGGGAACTTCTTTGGGAGGGGTGCTGTTGGGTCCGTGTCCCCCCCCCCCCTTCTCTGTACCGTGGACCATAATCTGCTTCCCAGAAGTCATCGTCAAGTTTTCTCCAACAGATTTCTAGCTATCACAGGGACCTTGGACATCAGCAGAACTGTCTCTTTCTTGCTCTTAGCCTGCAATAAATCACAGTTTCAGTTTCACATCTTTTACTACTGCTTTTAAGTTTCTTACAATATTTTATGGCACATGATGTGGATTTCTATACAGGAGAAAGAGGCACATATAGACCCTTAAAACCTTGATGTATGTTAACATGGTTGCCTGCAATTGTTGAGGTCTGCCATGATCCAGTTGCTTGTTCAGTCCTAATTTCTTGGTGCACCAGATATTGCCTTGCACTTTGCTTACCTGTACTCATAACTTGCCTTTAGATCTGCAGCGGGATGAGGAATTCTTGTCTTCATGGCTATGTTTACAAAAGGGAGCACAAGCCGATAGAGTCATATTCCATGGCACTACCTTAAATACCTCCTGAATTCACTGCCTTTACCCCCCCTGCTGTAGTCCCCCAAGGTTCAGATCCACGCTGCCAAACCTAGCTAAGCATCTCCCAACTCTGTAACGCCCATGTTAAACAGGCTCTTTGTACTGTTTAACAAATAAACTTACGAGGAGGTTTCACCTGAGACCTGCAGAGTCACAGTTTCTCCAGAGACAGAAAGAGCAACACTTCTAGAGTTGCAAGAGGCTTTACTGGCTACCATATATGTTAAGGTATCTCAAAGCATTATTTCTATAGAACAGATCATTTTTGTGAAACTTTAAAATAGTGATAAAAAACCCCAAGAAAACCTGGCAAAGCTGTCACTGTCCTCCTACAGCTTTTAGCCAGCTTTTCTTTTTGATAAACTCATTATTGGCCCTATATAATTCTCATATTCCCAGCAATTTTTCAGGTTGGTCTGCCCCCTTCTCTCCTACTCTCCTTCCACTCACAAAGGAGTTTGTTTCAAGGAACTTTAAGTTTTAAGAGCAAGTTTTAGTTATGGTGTTGTGTCCACCTGAGTTCATTAGAAGGAGAGCTCCCTTTGCTTAACGGAGTCAGAATAACCTTATGCTGAATAACATCAAGGTATTTGAGGGGAATCTCTTTGGTTCAGGAAGACAAATTGTAAAAGACTTCAAGTCTCAGTGGCCTCTCCAATGGTTCTAAAAATCCCGCTCTGTGGTGATTACGGATGGGTCCAGTAGACACTATAGAGAAATTTAGGAGACAGAGGCTCTCCAAAAGCACTGATTTATTTTCTGTCCTTGTCAGAATTGCTTAAATCTCTCCACTCTCTTTTCCTCATCTCCCCTTTCTTTCCTCGCTAGGGTGGAGTTACGAGATCAGAAGTAAACAATCATATATTTGCTCTGTGTTAGTAAAATCACATATAGGTTCCTTCATCCCCAGTTCTAAGAACAATAAAGTAAAACATTTGTGAAGAATTAAAATCTACTTTGTTCTGAAACAACCTTGAAACGCAAAGAAGGATTTCACATTGGCATGTAGCTTTACACCGACAGGCACATTTAGAACATTATGACTCATATAAGTATTTCTGGGTCAGAGGAAACAGGGTTATTTACCTTTTGCTGAAGAACCACAGTCCTTCAAGAGAGAGGAAAAACAGAATTGGAACAGTCTAGCTAGGTCATCAGGACCAGGTCTCTACAGTCCCTGCCACCATATATGAAAGGTTAGTAAGGAAAGGAATACATGTTCTCCTTTTACCTCCCCCCCCAGCCCTAGACATCTCTAATCACAAAACAGCTCTCAACACCCATTTTAAACTTTCAGCATCAAAGATCAAAAGCTTCAGAGACTGGACCATGCAAGAGGACAAGACTAGGATAAATTAATGACACAGCCAGTTGGGGGGGGGTGAGGAGGGGCGGGACACTGTGACTCATGGGCATTTGTGGGTGAAACTGTGTGGGTGATCTTAGATTAGTAACGTTGATAACTTGTTATTTGGCCAGTTAATATAGGTGGATACAGTAGACAAGCTTTGGGACATACAGTCCTTGGAAAATGGACCGTGCACCATGCTGCAGAAGAGGACAAAGCTATAGGAAGCAGAGAGACAGACGTTGGTACCTGCTGTAGAAATACTCTTCCCTCAGCCCAAATCTGGTGACTGATTTAAACCTGGGTGTATGAGGAAAACATACCAAATAGGTACGTTCTTCACAGCACTACAGTACCCACTGAATGTGCGCTCACATCCTTTGGCACTGTGTATCCCTGGGAAGTGTCCCCCTCTCCGAGTCACGCAGGTCCCAAAACAAAAACTTGCCTTCTTGCCATGCTGAGCAGGATCTGCCACTGCCAGGGTGTAAGAGTGAGTGTCATCAGGACTTTGTGTCATTAGGACTTTCTGAATACCAGGGAGCTCTGCTGCAGACCAGTGGAGAGCCAGCAATGCTAGCACATTTAAAAAGACAGCAGACTCTTCTTTAGTCGACACTGATGAAGTTACACTTCTTTTCAGATGTACAGCCTAGAGTGTCACGAGAATGCTAATCTATGGATGTCTGATGCTAGAAAGGTACATATTTGAAGATGTCTAGAGGATATATGTCTTGGTAATACATGATATCCTTTGAGTCACATATGTGCAAGGGTCTACCCACCCTGGGGTAATTCCTCTCCATCATCCCGACCCAGCAAGCTTGAGGGGGTTACAATTTCCCTTTCAGACGGTTAGAAGTTATTTGTATAGAGGATGCTAAAAGGCCTGAAAGATCATGCTGGGCAGGGAACATCAGCTAGTTTAGCTTTGTCAGAGGCGGAAGATGAAATAAAGGCACGCAACTACTATTCTGGCTCCTGCATATGCTCAGTAGCTAGACCTAGTTAGAAAAATCTACTCTGACGTTCAAGGCAATACAGTCTATTTGTCAGCTGATCAATTTGATGAGGACAGTCAAATCTGACAGCAACAGATGCAGCGGAGTAAGGAATATCCTTCATAGCCCAGGAGTGCCATGGCAGTTCATAGGGAGCATGGGACTTGTGGTGTTCTACCAATATGGAAAAAATACCTAAATTAGTATCTGTAATTGTGATAATTCCATGTCACTAAGGTATCCTGGGGGATGGTGAGAGATAGATTAACATCTAAAGAGATGTTTTCCATAAGATTAAAAGAATAAAGCAGAGCACTACAGCTCTTCCCATGGGAAGACAAGCAGTACTGGGAAACCTAGCATGCTTGCTCTGTGCCACCACAGTAAGATCGCCTAAAGATGACATAACATCCATGTCCTAAAGACGTGGACATCAACATCCACATTTGTAGGAAGGCAGCTGGGGAATACTGGATCAAATTTGTTTGTGTGCCCAGCACTAAAGTGTCTGCTGTAATTGATATTGAAGTTAGAAATTGAGCCCTCCTAACGAAGTAGTAGAGCGCCTAGTCCCCACTAGTTTTGAGTGCCTAACAAAAAAAGTCTAGGTGAAGTCCCTTTAAAGAAAGAGTTGGTATGGAAGTGACATATTTAGGAGACGTAAAGTCAGACTTTCCATGCACCCAGGGTCCTGGATCAAGCACATGGTGCACTGACTAAATTAGAACGTAAGAATGGTTAATAAGATCAGGGTTGGATCAGAGGTCCAAAACAGATCCCTGTAGAAGTCCACTGTGAGACTTGCCATTTACTCTTCTATCTTACATATTTTAATCTATTTCAATTAATGCAATAGCCTTTCCTCTTCTCCAACCATTACTCTGTTCCCACAAAAGCATTATAAAAAGCTTTTTAGACATCCAGGTAGTCTAAAATTGGCTTTCCCTTATCCACATGCTTGCTGAGCCCTTCAAAGAACCCCAGTAAATTGTGATGCATGAACAAAAAAAGTTCATTTAGGTTCCCTGCCATACAATTCTCTGCCCATCAGACACTAGCCAGGTGCCTTATCCTGATCTGTCTGCAGCAAGATCTGCTTTTATTCTTGATGCCCTTTGATAATGGTTATTAGGATGTTGAATTGAAGTATGCTGTGGTCACTGTTACAGAGCAACTCTTTGACTACTCCATGATCTATTCCTTTAGCCATACTTCCAAGATATTTAAATTCCCAATAAATTTGCAGATGGTACTTTTTTCACTTCCTTTTCTGAGGCAAATAAGATACTTATACTCATCAGTTGTGGGCAGACAACTTGACATAAAAGACAGGGTTCAAAGCCTGAAATTTTCTGCATTCTAATTGCAAAATTGCAACAAAAATAAAAGATCTTATCTGAGATAAATTGCTGTTACATAATTAACACTACTTACATGAAAATATGTTATGTTCTAAAAATGCTAGAGGGTAAAAAAAATACAACAACAATGATGAGATGAAGGAAAAAAACAGTGTACTCCAATTTTCAGGCACGAGTGGGAAGGAACTGCAGAATGCTGGGACAAAGATGTGTAGGACAAATATATCGCCTGCATGTGTACTGTTACCAAAATACTCACTGAAACACATGGGGCATAAACAACCCTATTTAGAATACAAGATTGCACACATAGTTAAAAAGCTGGGAAAATAACTTGAAAACCTAATGAGCATCAAATGGATACTGTGGAGGAAAATGCCAGAGAAATGGCAGGTGTGAAGGCTACGTAAGATCATCTTCGATGAACAAGTCAAGAGGGTTATGAGTACTTAAGATTTGTATCACTTCTTCAGATTATAGATGATAGCTCTTAACAGGAGGACGCTACTGACGAATTACATTGTCAAAATATTGTTGTTATATAGGCATGAAGGGTAAAATATGTTTGAACACACAGTTTTGGATATAGTGAGATATCTGTTCAGCTCAAAGGAAAAGATGCAGATATTGCTTAAAAAGTAAGATCCTTTCTGCAGTCAGAAATGTGCATGCTGGGATAAAACCAGTCATGTGAGCTGTGGACAGGACACTTCAAGAAAGATACAGAGTCTGAAAAGAATAAGCATGAAAGGTCATGGATTATAGACCTCTGAGCAAGAAAGTAGTGTTGACATTACTGTATTTGGAAGAGGCTGGGGATGCACAATGGTCTGCAAATACACAAAAGATTGCTTTACAGAGTGAAGTCAAAATTGTATTTAACTGCTTTAAACTTGTGGCAAAGATTAGGTTGATATCAGAGAAAACTTACTAACCGTAGGGGTAGGGAAACTGTAAGATCATCTAAGATGACTTGGGAATCCCCACAATGGAAACTTCTCTACGAGCATGTTAAACAAGTATCTGTTGGGGGAAATTCAGGTGTAGTTGGTCTTGTTCTGTACCAGTGGACCTCTCTAAGTCCCTCCAGCCCCATCAATGATGTCTGTATTTCTATGAAGTTATGTACAAGGTTAGGTGTTTATGAAAAGATGATGATAACTTAATTCACCATAATTTTTTTTTAAATCAAATCTGTATATTATAAGACTGATTAAAAAAAATGTTAAGACTTTAAAAAAAGATTTTCCCCTGAAAAATAATTTTCTTATCAAAAACCAAACCCCTTCTCAAAATATGTCAAATGAAAACAAATATTCTGATTGAAATAAAAAAATGCTCCAATTTAGAAGTGTTTCCCTGGTAACCAGGGACACTGTCATTCTGTGGTCTTGTTCTTTCCGTTCTCCCTCGTGTGCCAGGCTTCCAGCTTGCCCAGCACTCCTGCAGCTAGGAATCCTGTTAGGGACTGCTTCCCCTTCTCCCAAAGAGTGGACCGTGAAACATCATGGTATATGCAGCCCAAAGTGGATGCACAGCTGGAAGAGAACAGGATCAAGAGGAACCCACAACACAGTTTCAGTGAAGCCACATGGCAAAATACATAAAGAGAAATAGGTTTAGTACAAGTTAATCATTGTTTTTTTAAATGAACCTATTTGGTTTTTTTAGGAAACAAATAGCTGCCCCTTGTCCCCCCACAGACAGCTTGAGGACCAAAAAGCAATATCTGAGAAGCTCCAGACAGCAGCCCTCATATCTCTATTGCATCACAGGGAATTATCTGATTCTGTTTTTTTTGACAACTTTGGTCTCCCTCAGATGAAGGGAT
The DNA here is from genome assembly GCF_000699105.1 of Pygoscelis adeliae. Classification (NCBI taxonomy): domain Eukaryota; kingdom Metazoa; phylum Chordata; class Aves; order Sphenisciformes; family Spheniscidae; genus Pygoscelis; species Pygoscelis adeliae. The sequence continues at coordinate 4,415,942 of NW_008825100.1, forward strand.
TGCTTTTGCCAACATTCATTGCAGCCATCGGAAGCGTCAACATTGCGAGCTTCCCCTAAAGCAAGATTCAGTCTCAGCCAGGCTGTGCTCAGGGGCTCAGCACTGGGCTCAAAAAATGAGAAAACAAAACACTGATAAAATAACCATACCTTTGTCCCAATTCAGTGGGAAGTCTATCACTCCTTATTAATAATGTCTCTTCCAGATGAACGATCCGGCGAGACAGCAATTTCACTGTCCTGTGTTCACATTTCAGAGGGGGGCTTTAAAAGGAGCAGCTGGTCCACTTCATGGAATAGGCCAGCAACTCCAGCAGAGCCCAGAGGGGTATTTTAGGCAATATACTTCAATAACAACTTCATGTAGTGCTCAGGTGAACGGCAGTGCCCCACCTAAATATTTGACCTGAAGTTGCCACTGAGCAGGCTCTCCAGGCTGACTTCTTTGATGGATCAATTTGGAACGTGTTAATGGCATTACTCAGCACAATAAATAAAATGCGACTCACCTTAATGTTTCTTGGAAGTAGTCATGGAGTTTATGACACCCAGTGGGAACAGCAAGAGAGGGTCATCTGGAAGGAACAGGGAAACATGCCGAGTGCTCACAGGGGAAATTTCAAGAAACAGATGGAGAAAATATCAGAATTCTCAGCAGCCCCCAAGGAACAGATGAAAAACTTTTGGGTCAATAAGCCAGAGAGTGAAAGGCTCAGAAACCAGGTTTGTGGTCGGATTATCTAGTCCACGTACTGGGAAATGCTAACGATCCACTAGATCCTCCGGTCTTTACGGGTGCAAAACTTTGAAAACTTCTGAGGTAAAGCAGTAGGGAAGATGTTTCTCATGTTATTTATGGAAAATCAAAAATTATTTGTTAAGTGGAAAGGAAGACTTTCTATCCTCTGTAGAACCTCAGAAGGAATCTGAATTTTCCTTTTTCAGTTGATAAAATCAGTAGGAGACAGAATTTTCTAACCTGATCATCAGATCTGTTACTGAAGACCCAACTGGTGCAGAAACACAACACAATAACAATTTTAGATGGAAGTGCCATTTGTAGCTGTTAAATTACCCAAAGGATCTTTCACATGAACGCTCTGGACTGAATAGCATGTGCGTACCCATTCCAGTCATGGGTCCAAAACAAATTAGGAAGCTAATACAGACCCTCCACTGGGATTTAATTGACCATTAGTTTCCTAGGTTCTGAAGAATCATGTCGTTATATCTAACTTATTTCTACACTGCTTTTTACTCCCATAGGACCCTAGTACTATATACATTAAAAAAAAATGCATCCTCCACCACAAAAATGCTGTTGCCTTTTGAGAGTGAAAGCTTCTGCCCAGCAACACTCCACAACTGGTGTGGACATTTTTACTCAGGAATTGAAAAATACCATATCTCGCTACAGTTACACAGAAGAATGTGGGTCAGACAAACATAATTACCAATTATAGAGTTTAGGCGAAGATGTGGCAGTAACAAGCTCACTGCTGGGAAACAGTATAGCTAGTTCTTAATAATAAATTTCCTTTAGACATCAGCTTCTCCCCAAAGATTCACACCAATAAAATGAAGCAGAAATATAACAAAATCCCTTCAAACTTCTAAAGGGAGTTCATCTTTTGGGAAGAAAAAAAAAAGATAAAAATTGAAAGTAATTATAAATTCAGGGCTAACTGTAGCCATTCCAAAACACCACCTTTCATGAGCAAGTTCTTGGGATTTCAGCAGTGCAGCCAGTTCCACAACAGGCAGCTCAGCTTCGTATTTGAGATGAACGACAACCCCCTAAGGGTATGATAACTCTAATAACGCCAAACTGGTGGCTCGGTTCAATATTGACTTGTAAAGTGCCAGTACGGGACTCAAGTGTGTAACTTGCAGTAACTTGCAAGTTACACACTTGCAGAAGTAACCCAAAATGTTCTTGGCAGATCATCTCTGCCATCAACTCTTTGATCTCTGAAGCTGGTTAGCCGTGCTGTGGGGTAAGACCGAATCTGAAGATGATAAGTCTAAGGAAGAGCTGAGCTTTGTGGTCTGTTTGTGAGCTGTTAACCTCCCTGTACGCAGGGCTCTGTTTGGAGCACGAGTCGGCAACATATTGCTTGGCTGGTTTCCTCTGAGCATACGATTTGCCACCTTCTGTATTCTGATCAGTGGTGAGCCAGCCCTAAATACCTGTTAGCTGCAAAGCACACCCTTTATGTGGCAAAAACCCTGATTTTATGGTTACTTGTATTCTTCATGAAACAGTTAATCATGTAACTCTCCGAGTCTGAAGATTTTGCAACTGTCACAAGGCTGCACCAGACAGGTACCTCGGTCAGGTATTTGGACTTTCTTTAAACTCCATAAAAATAACAAACCAAAGGGTTGACCTTGTACTGTACGTGCATGAACGCAGGATTTAAACAGATGCAGAAAAGATCAAGAATTTCAAATAGGCCCAGGAGAATGCCATTCTGCAGGAGTATATTAGGGTTCAGTGTAAAATCTCACCACAGAAAAAGAAATTAAATGAAATGAAAAATAAGTGTAAAACCCAGGAGTACTAGTAAGAGGTTGAACACTCTACCCTAGTTCCTGCTTTCTGACACTAATCATAGATACAAAAAGATACGTCCCTTTCACAGAGCAAATGACAATGCCCTCCTAATTCCAGCAGCTGTAGCTCCATCCTCATTTGAAAGACATTACAGAAAAGTGAAACACAGCAATCAAAGAGATACAGACAGTCAACACACCCCTGCACGTGTGTCCAAGAAGGACGTCACCACAGGTAGTTAGATTCTTTTGGGTTTTGTCATTCATCTTTCATTAACCATCTGTAACTCTCAGTGGTTTTCAGATCCCATGTTCATGCCTAGAACAATATCCACTTGAAAGAAACTAAGGGCAGTATTTTAGGTAGGGAGAAGGCAGGTGCTGAAATACAGTTAGGACTATGTCACTGTCGCACACTTATCAACAGCTATAGGTACTGTGATGTCTATACATCACCAAGATGCTAGATTTTATTCTAAATAAGGAAAAATATCCAAGTGACAGAGACCTTACATGTCTGCGAGATGCATTTCTAAAAAAGATATGCCGTGTTTCAAGTATGAGTTATAGGGACAGATACTGCAATCCGGGTGAAGAATTATAGGCTGCGTTTATGGGAGGTCAGGTTGGGTAACCACAATGGCCTGAAAAAATTATTAATCTCATTTGAAAGATGGAATGCAATATTTAAGTTAATATAAATACACCATCTGCAGCAGTGAGCCCTGAGGAAGGCATCAGGATATGGAGCAATTTAGGCAGAGAGGAATGAACCGAATGTGAGATAAGGCCGGAATGAAAAGCAAAGTCTGATGTCTGTTATCCCCTGGAGAAGCTGAGGTGCAGGCCTGAATCCAGTGCGGAGATTCCCAGATCTGACCTGTGTTTCTGGAGAAATCTTAATAACCTTGTTAATCCTGGGTGCAATGCAGTTCATCCAAATGAGAGTGAGGAAGTGATCTGACGAGAACATGCACTTACGCATTTACATAAGGAAAAGATACTGCATCCAACATGAACTACTTATTTTGCAGCTCATTCTGATTAACAAAGAATATATCAGTCATACAGCTGGAAAGTGACATTATCCTAAGAGCTAGTAATTAAAAGTGGACAAAATGAAGACAATTGTAGCTGGTGCTTCCCAATGGCTAACATCCTCCAGCTGAGGAAAATTATGAGAAAACAGTGAGTGGGAGGAAGAAATCAGAGAGGAAAACATGAATGAAAATCAGAAGTTCTTTCAGAATAGAGTCAGTCCATCAGCATCATCAAGGACAGACTGGCTAAGGCCCAGCTACTTCAGTGGTAAACCAAAAGTATTTTAAAGATTCAACAAATGGGAAAAATACAGCAACTGTCTGAAGTGCAGAGTTGTGAAGTAGAAGAAACTGATACTGGAAAATAAAGAGATTGTGAAAAATCAGTCTGTGGCGATGCTAAGCAGGATTTTTTGGAGAGTGTTCGAATTGCATAGAGTAAAATTGTGAACAACAATACAAAAAGCCAGACTTGTTCAATAAATGTTTCTGTTTGGTATTTTGGAAAGTAATAGCATGATGGTGTTTATACAAGACCAAGGTTGAATAAATACTTTCCAGCCCATTAGGAAATAAGCAGGATGTTAAACATCATCTAGTAGAGATAAACATTTTTAAATCAGCAGGCCTGGATAAATCACACCCAGGGGTCCTAAAATATTTGACTGAGGAGAACTCTGGCTTGCTAATGTTAATTTTTAATAAATTTTAATATCAGAGGGATTGCAGGTGACTGGAAGCAGGGTAGTAGCCTGGAAAAAAAGAGAAAGCAAGAGACAGAGATAAAGAGAGAGGGAGGGAGAGAGGGAGAACAGGAAATCAAGTGCAATTACAGGGGAGTTATTGAGCAGTTAACCTCACATCAATCCCAGGTAGAGCAGTGGAAAAGCTGAGACAGGACTGAACTGCCGAAACATGAAAGAACAAGATTTTAATTACTGCCAGTCAACACGGGTTTATGGAAAATAGCTCTTCTCGAATAAAACTGGTTTCATGTTCTGCCTGCAAAAAAGCTAACTGTACAGATGTAGCAGGCTTTCTCAAGGCTTTAGACTTAGTGCATGACATACTTACTAGATAAACACTATATAACATCAAGAAAACGTATGTTAAATGGCTAAGACACTGCTATTTAGCATAACTCAAAACTGTGTCAATCAGACCATCATCAAATGAGGATGCTTTACTGGCTTTCTGCAGGGCTTTGAAGTATACTTGGTGCTATTCAGAATTTTCACTGATGCTCTGCAAGGGAATATAAAGTCAGCACTGATAGACAGATGGCTGACACAAATATTAGCAGCCTGGTAAATAACGATGAGGAGAAAATACTCATGCGGAGAGTATTTTGGGTCACTTGTTAAAGGGAGACCATTTGAACAAAATGCAGTCAGTGCAAAGGTGGTCCTATAAGGCAGAGAGCAAAATAAACCTGATGGCATCCCGGAAAGCTGTGATTTTGGGGAATGATTTGGGAATCTCAGTGGGCAAGTAAGGCAGTATGAAATTACTAATTCCAGAAAGACAAAAAAAAAAAGGTAAATTGTTCCCATGATCCATACACCTACAAACAAGGGAACAGTGAGCAGTAATGTGATTTTACCTCCTCACAATACAACATCTCCCAGAAACCCGGAGTCCGGTTTTTACCAACCTCTTTTAACAACTTAAATGGCAACAAGAGAGCAAGTGTTAGACTGATCTGATGAATGATGGAGACACCTGACCGTGAGAGGTTTAGAGACCCATCTACTGAGTTTACTAGGAAGAAAAAAATGAGTGATGTCTTGATTACACTGCGTAGTTACTTCCAGACAAGAACGTACTGGATACTAAAGGGTTCTTACATCTGGCAGAGAAAAACATAATGAGAACCGGTGACTGGAAGTTGAAATCAGAAATTCAAAACGGTCACAATTTTTCAAACAGTGACGATTAACCACTGTGACAAACTTCTAAAGGAAATGATTGATTATCCATTTCCTGATGTATTCATATCAAAATTAGATGCTTTTCCAGAAAATATATTTTAGCCAAAATAAAAGCTATGCTTAATTCAAATGCAAAGTATTGGGTAACAGCATGAAATAGAAAAGTCTATGGCATGCAGGAGAGAAAATGTGATGACTGCATGGTCCTCTCTGAGTGCAGAAGCTCTGGATGTCTGCAAGAAAGATACCTCTACTCTGATATAGCAATACAATCCAGTAGGGAAAAAGGTTTTAAAACCAAACTTGAAAATGAGCTAAAAATATTAAAGTGACTCTAATTAACCACTGGACATGCTGATGGTGCTACAACTCCAACAACTGTACATGTAGGCTGGATTTCTTAAAAAAAAAAAAAAAAGAGAAAAGAAAAAGGAAAAAAAAACAGAAGGAGAGACAGAGAAATAATCTTTTCTAGCTGTAAGCATCACAGATTAATTATCTGGGGAAGCTGTAAAGTCACCATCACTGGAGTTTTTAAGACGTTTACACAAATCTCTGTGAGGAACACTTTCAGTTTCTTGGAGAAAAGGAGGATGAGTGTTGACCTTGTTGCTCTCTACAGCTTGCCGAGGAGGGGAAGTGGAGAGGGAGGTGCTGATCTCTTCTCCCTGGTATCCAGTGACAGGACTCATGGGAGTGGTTCAGAGCTGCGCCAGGGGAGGTTTAGACTGGACATTAGGAAGCATTTCTTTACCGAGAGGGTGGTCAAACACTGGAACAGGCTTCCTAGAGAGGTCGTCGGTGCCCCAAGCCCGTCAGTGTTTAAGAAGCACTTGGACAATGCCCTTAACAACATGCTTTAACTTTTGGTCAGTCCTGAACTCGTCAGGCAGTTGGACTAGATGATCGTTGTAGGTCCTTCCAACCGAAACATTCTGTTCTGTTCTATTCTATTCAGTGTCACTGATTCTGCTTAGGGCAGGGATAGGACTAGATTACCTCCTAAGGTCCCATCTACTGCTATCATTTCTGTGCCATGATTCAAGTAAAAGTCACAGGCATGATGCTAAAACTAGCGGGGAGGGGATAGGTCCTCTGTTATGTAGAAGGCCTAATTGAAAATTTAGGCCTAACATTATGTGATGTTACAAAGCTTCCATATCTGAATTACTCTATTTAGAAGGTAAGTCTGCCCACTTTTTTATTATTCTTCTTTGGATACGCTAGTGTCTGGAAAAGATCAGAAATGGAGGTTCTGGTTATCTAATACCTATCTCAGTACTTACCTGCCCTGAAGCCCTGTAGCAGTTCAAGTGCTTTTTGAGAAATGGTGTTTTTCAGGCCATCTGAGGCCAAACTGGAAAAGCAGAAAATCAAAAGCACCATGCAAAGGTGGCAGGGGCTAACGTGTCCTCCCCAGCAGGGACACATCTGAGTCAAGATGATTCACAACCAGACCTGTACAAATAACTAATTTTTCAGTTTGCCAGGTGAACTTGAAGGGAGAAAAAACACACGCTGCCCTGAACTGAAGTTCATGTCTGTTTCTTGATGGAAAGAACTATGAAAAAAAAAAGCTATTTTCATCAGGCTGACTAAACCGTTTCGTTTTATTTGAAATTGTTTTGTCTTTGTGGTCTGTTGCATATAAACATAAATTTATGGAAAATTTTCTTGAAAAGCCAACCCATAGCAGAATTTTTGAGTGGTGAACAAATGATTCACCCCCCAAAACTTCTGTGGCTTTGTTCAGACCTTTCTATGCATTTCAGCTTCAACAGCCACACTGCTGGATGCAGATAGTATCAAAATACATCAGAGAGTCATGGCCCTTCAAATTGGCCAGATGCACCCTGCAATCAAAAAGCCCAGAGAAACTCAATGAAAGGAATTAATCTCTGGAAATTTCCCTAAAAAACATCACTCAGGTGGAGAAAGCTTTGTGCAGACAGACCTCCTTCAAAGTACTGGACATGACTAAAAGAAAATGGAAAGTCCTGCCTTTTTTCCCCCTCTCTGATACTGTCCATTTAGCGGGAATTATTTTGTTTTCTGTCTGTCTCACCTCCAACTCTGCAGCTACACAGCCCCCAGGACCACAAAGCCTGTCACCCACCTTTCTCCAGGTAGTGGACAGAAAGCCTGGTACCTAGAGGGAGTTGAGTTGCGAGACCATGTATGGAAATCTCTCAGCCAAAACATATAAAAGAAAGATGTTATTTTTCATAGAGAAGAATCTATATCATTAGGCTTGTCCATATAGTGCTGCAAGACATGTCTTTCAAACACGTATATTGAAGAAAAGGTAATACCCTAGCAAGCACCTACCACTTCAGCTCAGCTTGGGATATAGCTGTGCTATATATAGTGCATATATAGTGCACCCCCCAGTTCGGACAACCACACGGGACTTGATGGAAAGTTCAACACCTTCCCATGAAGTACAAACAGCCTCTGCAAATGCAGCACAATCAGGGCTGGCTGAAACTTACTTAAAAAAAAAAAAAGTTACAAAATTGTCAGAAAATGGAGAAGACTCAACCTCTGCAATAGTCATATCTTACTCATGATAAGGGAACAGATATTTAACAAAATGGTCAGAAACTCTTAATCAGTTCTTTTTGCTGTGATTAAAAAACTCTAAGTTTGTGAAAATAAGTTTTTTTGCAGAAACATGTTGGTGTCAAGGAAACTTGCATCAAGACCAGAGCAGAATTTTTAGTCCAGAGACAGGAAGATTTAGCCTTATTTCAAGCAAATACTGTAACCAAAAGGCCTCAAAGTCCTTGTACTATCTTTTTCTGCTCTGGTGAATATCATTAAAAAAAGTGGAGTAGCTTAACGCAGAGATGAAGAGAGACAGGTAGCCCAGACTTAGGATGCCCACCTTTAGGGAGCTCCATTTTAGTTTGTGTTCAACCGCATATCATCTGTGCTCAATCCAAAAGGCTAAAGGGTTTGAGTCTGGAACAGCCCCATACAGTAACTATTTTGACTTACTGTTTCTGTGGGCAAACACTGCACAACTTAACACTGCACTGGTCTGTCCACCTGACCGTGCTGAAATACGGTGTTGCCACAGACGCCAGCAGCCTCCGCACCGTCAGGCAGCCCCCTCTCTCTCCATGTAGCGCAGTGCTTAGGGACAGTCTTTTGTTCCAGTGCACGATGGGAACATTTTACAAACTGCCAAGTTTTATTCTTGAGATTAAATTTTGGTTTTCCAGCTACCCCTCCCCGCCAGTAGTCCCCGTAGAGGATGACATATTCTTATCTACATTCTTTGAATGATTTGTATTACATTATTCTTTGGTTGGCTAAGCATCAGGCCAGCTTAAAAAGAAATAAAAAATTATTTCCTAAGACAATGTATTCCCGTGATGAAGTGCATTAGATCATACTCCTGAAAGACTCTGCAGCTAAACTTTGCTACCCATTCAACTGCAAGCGCATTAACCAGACTCAGCTTCAGTTTACTTTCACAGAGCTCAAATGGATTCATAATGCCAAGAAGAAAAAAAAAAATATAACACCTCCTTTTTGCGCAATGAAAACAGACCAACTTTGCCATACACTCCAGGTGCACAACCCCTGAAAAATGAAGGTGCCATTTTTTTCAGTCTCTTCCCTGCCTGCCGTGCTTTCAGAGCCACATTTTGAGGGCTGCACCAGGAGGGGGCAGGAGAAAGCCGTCCGTGCCTTCCCACGTAGGGAAACCCTGGCAAAACCGATTGAAAACTTCCCCAAGCTCCAAGTTAGCTTCTGTGCTCCTGGCACGATCCCTCTTTTACACACATCAAATGATATGTGCAGAGCACTCCGAGCATGGATTATTTGCAGGCAGAGATCCTGCAAATCCGGGTTTGTAATGCATCCCACAGTGCGAAGGGCAGGCTTTCTAAAAGCCTCCCGGGTTGGTCCAACTTTGCTTCCTCCCCAGTTAGTAGGAATTTTGACATTGAGATAAATGAGTTTTGGCTAATTTTCTCTTACAGCCCTTTGACGTAAAGACCATCTCAGCCTCGGCATTTGAGCAGCACCTCAAAAGATCCTTACCACGCTCTGTGCAATAATCAACAACAATAATTGTGCAGTGGATGAGATTGAATGTGGTCTTGTATAGCTCAAGGCAGGGTAGATAAATGCTGATAAAGCACGTAGTGGTTATCTGAACAGAGCAGCCCTGATACACCTATGAGTTGCTCGCACATCATGTTCAACATGGCTGGGCAGATCTCAAAAGGTGCAGGGTACGAACCGCATTTGGGTAAATCTCAGTCTTCAGAGAAAACTGCTTCAGACACCTACATTTGCAGGGGGAAACTGAGAATTGGGGATGGTGGGGAAGACTCTTACGTGTTTCAAAACTTCCAGCTTTTGGGAGGGTCAGGAAAAAAAAGTAAAAAAACCCAGTCTTGTCTTGTGGTATTTTGGCATTTCTGCTTTCAATCATAGCCAGAAACCAGAAATGTGAAGCCTCATGAGAATTAAATATGTAAGGAAAAAAATATCAACCAACCTTTGCTGAACAACAAAGACAACTTGGCTCATGTTGGTTTCCAACTATGGGTGAAGGTTCAAGTCACTTACTTCAAAAATACATTACTCATGAATGAGCTTTATTAAGAAACCTTGTGCTCCTATAACTCTTTCCATGTGAGCTTTTCAAGTACTTTATGGAATTAAGCAAAACAACCCTGGGAGGTAGATTAGTTCTAACATCCCCACATTACAGATGGGAAAACTGAACACTAAGCACATCTGTAGGAGAGCCAGAAATAATATTACCTAACTCTCATGTACTGCTTTTCAGCAGTAGATCTCACATCTTTACAATGGAGGAACCATTACCCTTATTTTATAAAGAAGCAAAGTGACTTGCTTAGGCTGGCCAATAGCCGAGCGGAGCGGAGCGAAGCAAGAGGAGCCAGTTCTTCCCAGGCCTGGAAGTCCCAAGGCCTGATTTTACTAACTAAATGACCAAACCACACTGTCTTTCTTTAATATTAAACAATTATGCAAATGCAAAAAAATTAAACACAAAGAAAATACATCAGGGTTGATTTTGGGAAGCTAAAAATCTGTTTTCTAATACTGAGGAATTTCTTGATTGACTATATCTCATATCCCACTGATGCATTGCATCTTTGCCTTGCTAGTGAACATGGGAAAAGAAGCAAAGGTCAAATCTTTTCACATTAATCATGTGGTATTACCTGACCACAGACAGCATCAGCAGAAAAATTTGACATCAAAGAAGTCTGTTCTATGGTCCTTTTGATGTTGCAAACCCGAACACAAGGAAGATAGTTTGAATTTTCACAGAAGTAATGAAACATGAACGCAGAAGGGGTCATGATGTTGCTGTTTTACAAAATAATAATCCAGCAACCCTCTCCCCCCCAAATAAAACTTCCGTTTCCTTTTGATAACCTTTTCCCTTCTTACAGGAAAAACAAACACTTGAGCTCTTTTACTGTAAAGCTCTCTTGCATTGCACCCAGTTGCTTTTTGGCAAGATCTCTTATCCCAGAGCAGGCCCTCAGTGAGCTGGGCACTCAACAGCCAAATCAGGAAGATGGCGATATCCCAGAGAGCTCTCCATCTAGATGCATCGAAGACACTGTTCCAACCCAAGAAATCCCCTTTGCTTCCCCTGTGCAATCCCATTATTTCGAGCCCAGAACTAACAGTCTAAGAGCAGGCAGCATAGAGGCTTTTGAACTAGCAACTAAAACAAGGAGAGCTCATACACAGTTCTGGGAGGAAAAATTATGACAAAGAAACTCATAAAGGCAAGCTGAAGTTGCTGCTCTCAAAGCCGTTGCTGAGGTAGAAGAGTGACAGGTTAGAGGATGCTACCTCGGCCCAGCTGTAATTCTCTACATTGGGAAGCACTGTGGTGCTTGTCTGCAGAAAAATGAATCTAGAGCAACCACATTAGTGCACTGTAATTATATAAATTATAAAGATTAAGATCATTCCACATAAATTATAAATATCACCATATAAAGAGACTTCGTGAATCCCCAGAATGGGCTGAACTTAAGTCAATCTTTAAAATTGTTTTGGCAAAGTTGCCTGTTGACAGAGCTTCCTTCTCTAATTCAGTCAATCAAACATCCTTCCCAAAGGCTAAGCCAAGTTAGAGATGATATTACACTAGAGGGAAGGATGCAGAGTCATTTGCACATGCCTTAAATTGAAATTCAAAGGGCAACAGAAACAAATCCCCAGTTTTATTTTATGCATTTATTCTTTTTTGTAAGATTAGCTTTTAGCACAGGCGGGCAACAGAGTCAAGTTCTTTTGCTTTTTGCTGTGCCCCAGCTCTCCTGTGTATATCTGATGAGTCACTTCTTGCTTGTGACATATCTTTGCCACTTGCAAAATAGTCACACTTCTCTGGGGCTCAATGACTGGGTGGAAAGTGTTTTTTTTGAGGTCTTTTTTCCACTTGCAGAGTCCTTTGAGGTCACTGGAAGAAAATTCCGTAAACCTGTGTTGCTACTCCTCTGAATTTCAGATAAGAGATCCAATCTGAGTGATGTAGACATTATTACTGTTGCTATTTGTCTACAGAAACCGACCTTTTACACTGTGCTGAAAAGAGCCAGACACTGCAGAAACCGATGAGGATGACACAGTGGATCTCCTCCACTCTGTTGTGAAGTCTGATAAAAAGAGGACTTCATGTGTGCCTGACTGCGTGGGCAGACAGAAAACAATTACTCCTTTTTCACTTGTGTTAATTTAAGAAAAAAGGTAATTTTGGACAGCTAAGAGAGTTGCTGTAATAATGATATTTTACTTGTTTAACCAATCCTCAGCTTTAACAGATTTATATCTCAATGTCAGCACCAACCATCCATTCAAGGACCAGAAAAATGCTTTTATGTCCAAGTGGTATTACTTTCCCTTAAGTACAGATGTGGAAATGGAAAGACGGAGGTATTTGAAGATTCTTCTCTGACTTGGGAACAGCACTGAGATCTCTAATTTTCATGTGCTCTTCCCTAGTCCCTGCATTGTGTATATGCCCAGATTTAAGTTCCCTAAGCCAGTGCCAGCTGAGAAAGGCTTTTGGGTCAGTGCCATGCTGAGATCCCTACCAGACTCAGCATGGCAAAACTGTCCCAGAGACTCAACCTGGACCTCCGTGTTGCACAGCGTAGGTGCATCCCTTTCCCTCAAACAGCCCTACTCTGTATAGTGCAGAGAAACGCGCTCATGGGTTAGCTGTCTCCAACGTGCAAAGCTGTGCTCTCATTTGGCTCTAAAACACCTCGCACTGGTAGTAAGCAGTGACTATACACAAGGTGGAAAGTGCTGAGGCTCCCAGCGGTGTTAGGATCTCCCAGAGCCTGGCTGATGCACTTATTCAAACTCTCAGGGTTAAACTAATTTTTACAGAGGGTTCAGGTGGAAAAGCCTGCAAAGAAAGCAGGGGACAGGGGAATTTGCCTTTCTCTGTACACCATGACCCAGATGGTCCTTTCCAGCCCTACGTTCTTAGGCGTACTGTCACTGATAGCTGCAGGACAGTCTCAAAACTAAAATATGGTCCCTTTTTATACTAACCAAAATGCAACCATAAAAGAAATCTCTCTTGTTTAGTCATTTGGACTGCTGCCGGAGAAAAAATGAACAAGAGGTTTCCTTTAAGTCCACTGAGCAGAACCTTGCAATGTTCACATCCCTGAAGGTGATATGCTCTCATCTAACTAGAGCATCTGCTCATTTATTGTCCCCAGGAGTCATCACCTGGAATTGGGAACATCAGGGTTCTGCTTGAGCATTCAGCATTAAGTTGTTGGCAAATCTTCACCGTAACATTTTTTCTTATCTAATGATAATTTGATGTATGAGAAACCTGCCGAGTGAAAGCTTGACTATTATGTGAGCAAACAATACAGCAGTATGTCCAGTATTATCTGTGAATTGTATTTCAATACCTGTGTGATTAATAATGGATTTGGAAGCACAGTGAAGTATAAATAATCCAAAGCTATATGCAAACTTCTGTGAAGGAAAGGGATTAATACTAGAACCAAATGAGGCCCTGGAAAATGCAGCACTCAAAATAAATTGGCCAAAATGCAGGATCATCCCTCAATGTAATTAAACAATAACATAAAACTCACAGGTCAACAACCCAGTGGTTTTCTCCAGTAAATATAAAACAAAGAAAATCAGCAGCAGCCGAGTTGCTTCTTAATTAAACCGACCACTTCAATAGGAAAACCCTGTGAGGGTTAGGAAAAAATTGCTGCTAAGGCTGGGTAGGGTTGCTCTGTTGTGTAGCATTCCAGGGAGGGAGTTTGTAAGCAGAGGGAGCAATTCTGTACTGCGTATCTTGGTCCTTTTAGCACACATACAGGAAAAGAACAGTCTTTAAAAGAGGACATCATAGTTCTGCAGCCTTCCAAAGAGGACTTGAGAAGAAATTTGACCTAAGCACTTACTAGCGTAAGACATTCACGTAAACTTTGCTCTGTTGCACACTTCAGCTCCTCAGAAACCCTGTGATCTTTCTAGTCCAAAAGTCAGTCCTGAACATCTGCGCTAAGCAAAGTCTTCCTTCGCTGATAGATTTTGTCTGCTTTGCAGGGTGAGGAAGGCTGACCTGTTCCTCTTCCGTCTGCAGGGCGGCGCAGCACATTCGCTAAACAGTTTTCGAACACGTCATCTCTGAAAACATCTTAAATACCATGAATTACACGAGCGCACAGAACAGCGGGCTGTTCTGACACTGAGAAAATGGTGCCAGAGAGGATGCTGGTCCCTTCCCTGATCGGCAGCCAGTAAGATCTAGTGATTATTATTAGCTATTGTTTTAATTGCCCTGGATGATGTGAATTTGCTGGCTTTGCATGCTTCTCTTTTCCTTGATTTGACTCTTTTAACACACTCACTGAAATACCGGTATAAATTAAGGAGCTACAATTTAAAGTGTAAAAAACTGGTGTGACAAAACAGCATGTGCACAAACTAAATTTTTTTTAAAAACTACCCAAGAATTGCCTCAAGACAAATCTTCTTTCACTGAGTTAAATGTTATTCACTAAAGGAAAAAATACATAGTACAAGAGTAAGTCCTTGAAAGGAAAACAGCCTCCTAAACCCACAAACCCAAGCAAATCAAAAGACAACTTGTTCATAGAGATAAAGGGATAAAACAGAGAGGAACGTTTTTAACAACGACTTTTTTCATTCTCTCTTTTTAATCTAGTATCAGTATCAAGAGCTGAATGGGGAGGGCCTTTGAACAGCACCTGCATGGGCCAGCAGTGAAGGTCACATACCAACCTACAAATCTCTCCTCCCTGGCACTGGAGAGACAGTGTTACATTCCTCCCTTTGTACTGACATGAAGTGGCTTCAAGTCCATGTCCAAGTCTAAATAGTCATGAGCTGTAACCCAATCATAACTGGTGACTTGTGTACGCCGGCCGACAGTGGAAACGGGAAACTGCGGATCCCCTGCCTCCTGCACACCCCTGAGCATCCTCCTTCAGCTTGGCTTTTTCCCTTCCCTGCTAGCAACGTCAGCTCCGATTCTCTCAGCCTGGCACTGGTTTGTTGGGAGACCTGTGCAATTAAGTGTTCAGAAAAAAAAACAACTTCCAGCAACTTTATTAAGGAGGGCTGTGGACTGGAGTAGGGGAGTAGGTTCCTTTCACCAGGTTCAATTGCATGAGAGCCTTGGAAAACTTTCTGGCAGTTTGCTGCAAGGTTATTAAAGCAATTGCTGCATGCTTCAGTCCCTTCTCGCTTCTTTTTTAAGCAAAAGCTTAATGAAGGCAAGCAGGAGAAAGAACTTTCTGTCACCCTCACTGACCTGTTTTGACTTTTAAAAAGGAAAGTGATAGTGCCGTTGTAGGGTATTTTAACCATTGCTGCTGAGCCACTCAGCAAAAAGCTGTACATTTCTTCTAGAGCTTTAAATCACAGGCAATGACATCCCCAGCAACATACAGGGGAGCTGCTAGGCGCTTGTCCTACCACAATTATTCTGCAGTGGTACACAAAATGTCTTTCTTTTTTTCTTTTTCACTATGCTGAGACTCACCACAGTAACTCCCTTTGTTAAGGGCTGTTGGAAATACCACAGGTGAAAAATACATACTGTAGTACTCTATCTAGTTTTCTTAATTAGCAAATGATGTAATCTGGGGTAACAGATTGTATTCAGTTTAAAAAGAAATGTCAAAGATGAAGGGATTAGTTCATATTAATATTTTGGAGGACTTTATAACCAAACAGAAATACACACACAAAGGGAACAGAATGCTAATTGGTTCCAGCACGCTCACAGACCGTGCTGCCTTCCTCTGCTCAGGCTCTTTTTGTAGGGGACCGCACAGAATATGTGTGCCCTGGGAAAGGAAGGGGACCTGGAGCAAACCCTGAAGAAGCTGTGAAAGCCGTTGCACAGGAGTGAGGGCACGGATTTATCGTACGAGTGCGAAGAGCAATAAGCCATCTTCAGAGAGGGCTGGATGAAAGAGTTACACATGCTACGGACAGTCCGTGCTTAGCAAGATACCATTGTGGACCTGAAAACCTAAAAACTGACCTTTAAGTGCTTGCCAGCATCTGTGAGATAACACTTATTCTTCTGACAGCCATTGCGCTGAGAACGTTTTACCTCGAGCAGACATTGTGCTCACACAATGGATCTCCTTGCCCAAAACGCTGGTGCGATGACGCTTATTATGGGGTTGACAGTCCCATTATAGAAACACAGCCAGAGCTGCCAGTCTTTAAAGGAAAGATGTTCTGTGCACTGCACGCATGTGACAGGCGTTAATTCCAGCCCTGAGAGGGCAACATGGTTGCACCAGTGACTTCCATGGGTGCTTGTGGTTCTCCAGAGACAAGGCCATTCAGTTTGAGTAGG
>NW_008825100.1:4432414-4451028 GCF_000699105.1 Pygoscelis adeliae
CCAAGCAACTGACTTGTGCTTGGAGCTGTACTGTTAAGTGGTGACGTTACAGAAATTCTAGAACATGTCAGTTTAATCAGCAGTCCACAGCTAAAGCCCTCTTTAATCTCAGTTATATATTAAAACATATGTATTGGGTATTTAAAAGATTGCAATCCAAATAGCAGTGCCTCCTTGCACCACAGAGGTTTAAGGAGGATGTTTAAGACCACTAAAGACCACTTAAAGCTAACACAGTTTTTTGGAAGTGTTTAGATAGTCACAGCACAGGAAACCATGGAGAAACCAAAGATCAGCAGAAGAGTTTAAAGACAGAATTGTACTTCCAGGCAAACCACCCACTTCCCAAACATCATGGAGGTACAAGGCATCTGCTGTGCAAACTTTTCCATACACCCCTGAAAGAATTAAATATACGGCCACATATAACAATAGAGCATCAAAAAAACAAGCACTTAGATTCCTCACTCCGTAAACTCCCAGTCAGCTAATGAGGAGCTCGCAAAATAGGCCAGAGACGCTATTTTCAGATCTAGATGCTGTGTTTTACTTGGAAGGGTTTAATATATCAATAGGAAATGACAGAATTTTTTCCTTGTGATGTTCTTCATCCCAATAAAACTACATACAAATATTCTATGTGCCAAGACTTATTCAGGCAAATTCTGGCTCATCAAAATCCCAAATCCTATCATTCAATTAATATTACTCAAATTAGCCATTATGCAGTGGGTGAGGTGGCAAAGTATCTAACGTCATCATGACATAATATTGTCAAGCAGTGTTGTGACAACATTTGCATTTTAGAAAAAAAGAGCTTAGCCAATCTTACACTGATTGGAATGACAGCAGCTAATTATTGGCTAGTCAGATAAAATCTGAGTGTATCCAGATGAAACTGAAGTAGGAACGGCAGCTATTAAAAATAGCTTTAAAGACAGCAGCAACTTCCCAAGTTATTAAATAAGAAATAACAGTTATCTTCTGATGTTATTGACAGTTGCCTTTATAATATGAACAACCATATCACATCGTTAGAGTGTAATGCTTTTCAATATTTCAGAAGATATAAATTAGCCTTTCAAGAAAGGTTCATGACCCTAATTTCATTTTCTCCAAATAAATCCAATGCAATGTCCTCAGAGAAGATAATGAAGATCTAGAGCTCACCTGAGGAATCCTTTAAAAGCCCATTAATCATCTTTAAAATACATTGTGGTGACATGTATTACCAGATTGTTCTTCTAAAGAACTGTATGCAAGATATTCCTGGCATGCAGTAGATTACACAATACTGCCATCAAACTAGGTCTGTCTTTCTTGGAAGATGTGGAAACTGGAGTATCAGACTCAAGGGAACAAATCTTTGATTTGCAGTGTCCCAGGATAACAGTCAGGGGAAGCCAAACATACAAGGAGAACAGAAGAGTTGAGATAAGGATGACTTAGGAAACAAGACATACAACATATGCATACGGTCCTGATGGGAGGAGAAATATTTGTTGTGAAATAACATGTACAAAGGCACATTTAAAAAATCATTACCTCGATCAATCTCTGTCTGTGCAAGGCAGCTCTCAGCTGCTTGAAAGCTCCTGTCCATTGTGTCCAGAAAGGGGCCCCATCAAAAACATTTAGCAATGGCATAAGTAAAGGAAACATTAAGTGTGGAACAGAAGCTAACTTACTTCATTTCATCAAAACTGGACAAAATTAGTCATAATGCAAAGCAAGTTTCTAATGAGTAACAAATGACATATATTTGAAATAATTCTAATGTTGTCAGTTAAAAATATCTTGAAATTAATTCCTTTGTAACATCAGTCATCTGTAAATTATCTGTTTCAACACTTTTCTTAAGTTTATAGTTCATACAAATTCGGTAGCGATAGTCTTGTTTTGAACTGAAGTTATGTTTCAGTACAAAACAGAGCGCTAAAATTATGTACACTTACAGCATCATTTGTTGATAGTTGCTACATTTAAAAAATATTAGTAGCTGTTACTAAATGCCAGAAGCTGTCAGAAGTGATGAAGATGTTAATTTTTAGTCTTCACCACTTCAGATATTATCTGATATTCATTTTCTCTGACAAATGCAGATATTTATGAACTGACTACAGCGATCTTCCAGAACTGGAAATTGGTCTGCACTATATGATGAAGACTAACAAGTTGATCATGATTAAAAGCAGAGTGCCGTAACTAAAGTTAGCCTTGAGCTTAACTGAGGGGCTGTGGCTGTTCTAACTTCCAGTAAGTCATTCTAAATGCCAGTGAGATGAAAATCATAAAATCATTTACTTCCAAGCTGAGGTATTCATCAAATTCTTTTGCTGTATTTAGATGATTAGCTTCCTCCGTCCTTATCTGCCTTTTTATAGAAATTTCTTATCCCTCTGGAACTTCAGGCACTTTTTGTCCAACTTCAACATTTCCTGGTGAACACAATCGCAGGTAACTACTCAGATCTGATAGACTGTGGTCAATTAAACATCATTTCCATCTGGTCTTCACGCATTTATGCTCCATGTGCCATTGATACTAGGTGTCTGACAGAAATGCAAGTGTGGCTAGTAAGATATTGAACATAGGTTCATCAGGTGAACATTCGTAAGAGGAATGAACCTTAAAAGCAGAAAAAAAGGAAAGGAAGGAGTAACCTATTGATATCAAAATTGACCAAGGAGGATGAGAAAATAACCAGACCTTCAGTTTTGGCCCAGGAAAGATGATCAGAGACTACGGGAGGAAATGCCTTGTGGAGTCAGAGGCAAAACCTTGAAGACTGAAAACAGTACACTCAGTTTGCGCTTCATTGAAGCATGGTTTGGTTTGGTTTTATAAAAGTTAAACCTGGGGCTGTGCACTCAGGCCATTTCTTTGTGTCTATAGAGAACACCTGAACATAAGTAAACTACAGAATTAATGAGTTTCCATTTTGACACTGCCTTAACTCCAATGATTGTTTTCAGCAGACCTGAATTATGCCTCATTTTCACAGGTCCTACCAACAAACTACCTCCAGGCAGGAGTTATTCTTTCCTTCAGATAAAATATTATAAAACTGTAGGAGCATAAGGCATAGATTTAAAGTGGAAAAAAGATTAAATTCATATAGAAAGAAAACCACATATCGAGATCAAGTAGGTCTGCTATAGGCTGGACACTAGAAGCTTTAAGAACTGTTATTCAATTACACGTTTCTAACTATCTCAACAGTGTCACTTGCTGCTGTATACAAAGCAAATTCTCTGTTTGGTGAAATGCACTGGGGGTCCCGCCTGAACTAGGGGTGCCAGAACACAGAACCTCAGTGGAGAAAGGAAGCAGATCTCCTTGAAGGTTACATCATTACTGTGTTATTTCAGTAGATGGCTTTGTGCTCCAAAAACATCATTTAAAAATTACCTAATGAATGATACACAGTAACTGCTCATCACTGAGAAATGGGAAAGGTAACATTTTGCACCAGTGATAACAGATTCCGATAAAGATTTTATAGTTTATCTAGGTATCAGCACAGTAGTATTACAGAAGTAGACAGAAGTAATGTCTCAAAAGCAGAGGCCATGTCTGAAGGCTGGATATGCAATGTCATAATTCTGATTTCCTGGTATAATGAGCACATATGACTCAAGCTGAGGCTGCTTGATTTTTTTTTTCAGAAGACCACAACTGACACTGAAGAAAAGCCAAATTTCAAAAGATGGAAGAAAATAATAACCAATTACTGTATGTCAATTTGACGATCCAGAGCTCATCCTGAAAATAGATGTTATTGAGCAAGTGAAGCGTATGCTTTTACATGAAGAGGATGACAAACTTTCTTTAGCTCCCTTGATTGCAGATGGAGGTTTGCTATAATTTTTCTAAGTAGCCAAAAGAGTAAAGACAAAATGACAAGTCCAGTTATTCAATATGATAACGGAAATCCTGGCTTTTTAAAGCAAAGAGAAAACTGAGTAAGAAATAAATAATTTGGAGAGAGAAAGCCACAGACTTGCTGAAGGTGAAACAAGAGCTAGAGCTGGTGCAGCAGCTCAAAAACTCTAAACTTTCTCTTCGTGCTCTGCACAGTCAACTGCAGCAAAAACCAAACATCCTCCTACAATATCTATGTCAATTTAAAAAAACTTAACTTACTTTATTCAGATATTCAGATACAGGTCAGACATCAATCAGCTCATTTCCCAGTTTCATTTTGATTATCAGTTAGTCAAAAATCAATATTACGGGCTTGCACTTTTACTGCCAGATAAGGCTCTGATGCATGACTGTGGAAGGAGTGGTCTGGGTCACAAGTCTGTGCCTCGCTATGGCTAACAGCCATACCATATAATCCATTTTAAAAACTGTGCATTTCCAGCTCAAAATTAGTCAGGCTTTAATAAAAATAGGGGGAGAGAAGCTATAAGATTGTCACTGTTGTAACGGAGTCACCTTCTCATTTTCAGCCTCCATTTGTCTATGTCCACTTTTTTACTCATTCACTCTTAGCCAGTATTGTCCTTCAGCTTCAATTGGTAGGTACTCACGATACATTTATGGAGAGAAATTGCTTAGTGAAACTAAAGCTAAGGGGGGTTGCTGAGAAATCCCAGCTTGGTAACCTCCTCTTGTAATTCAGACTCCTTTTCTCTCCGCATTCTGCACTGAGACATTTTGGTACCCGTAGCAGCAGGAGAATTGCAGTGTGGTACATGTGAGGGACCCGGGGACTGTGGCTGGCTGGGGGAAGGATATCCTGCTCCACATACTTCTTCCCTAAGCCCCTCTTCTTTCCTTAGTTGTTTCATTTCCATGGCTGAAAGGCTTTTCTTGCTGTTGTATTTTTGTATGCATGTCAAACTCAGCTGACTTCTAGAAGCTCTTGATTTATTCCTACACTTTCTGAACTACGAGACATAGATTTTTTTCAATAAAATTACTCTCAGTCTTTCTGTTTATCAATATAATTTCAGAAATTATTACATTTATGGTTGGATCTGGAGCCCTTGTCTACATTTTTTTTTCTCCTCTGCTGGAAACAGAAGTTCCAGATAGACTTTACATTACTGACAAATACTTTTTGCATATCCTCTGTATTCAAATTTTTGGTCTTTTTAGTTCATTGGACTTTATTAATATCTCCCTAAATTTAACAAAGTTTGTTTTCAAATACAAGCTAATGTTAGTGACAGAACTATTTGTGTTTTTTAGCTGATTTTAACTGGAACAAGTCAGGATTTCCTAACCCAGTAATAATTTCTTACAACATTTTCTTTCAAAAGTAGTACTTTCTTTGCTTACTGAAATGAAGTCTGTGACAGCATCAACTCTGGCTGGTTCATTCACCTTTGTGGAAGTAGTGTGTCCACTCTCCCATGCGGGAATATCTGGGATCTACCACTATGAATATTTGCATTTCCACCCAATGCCAGGAAATGACATTTTTCTCTAGTAACACAATTCTTAAGAGAGGGAGAGCTATTGCTAAGAATAACAGAACAGCACAGAAGACTATAACCAATTCCAAGAAGTTTCCAACTGGTTGGAGACTCAGCATCATCTTACCACCATCCATGTGTTGACAGCACTGTCCTTCTTCCCAAAACCACTTGGCATAACCTATTCCTGCACACAATGTCATCAAGCCCCTTCCCGGCTGCCCCAATGGAGGTGGAGGGCCAGTGGAGGCCCCCGTCCTTCTTGCTCTTACCCCATGCCACGGTGACTGCCTGCAGCCGGTAATTCTCCATGCCTGGCCTTTGTGAGCCAGATCATTCAGCCAGTAATATATTCTGGGTCATAACCTGGCAACATATAAACCGAAACCGTCGTCCTCCTCCCATTACCGGGTATCTGTCAACTTGTACTAATTTGAGTCCTTATCTCTTGGAGGTTAATTGGAACTGGCAGCTGCCTCACAGTAACGGGTCCTGTAAGAGCAGTCATGTCGTCAGTGCTGCAGCCGCACCACAAGCGAGGTGCATCATGACCATATCTACAAGGAAGGCACTGGGGGGGGAAAGAAGAACAGAGTAAGCAGGCAGGCCTTGGGGGAAGACGTATGAAAGAAATTAATTAAGTATTATTGCAGAGATGTTTTAATCAAGAGATTAGCTTTGTTTTGCTAAATAATAAAGCTCGAAGTTTTTCTTTGCTGTGCTCTGCTCCAAGTGCATCTGTTCTGTTGAGGTATGGAAATCATAGCAGATATCAGTTCAGCTCCTTATAACACCAGTTTGAGAGTGAAAAGTAAACAAAAGAGGCTCTAGAGAAAAATATGACTATTTCGTAAAATATTCTCAGCTCAAAGCAAGAAGGTTAAAGTAATAACACATCTAAAAGTCAGAACAGCAGAGTACTCTGTTCCCTGGCTAATACTCAGCTTCATTTGGCTTCAGTTCCTCCCTTTGGAAAAGGAGGTGAAGGACAGTGGCCTACAGGCAGCTACGACTTTCCCAGTGCCAGCCCACGTATGCACAATCACACGAACACTGTGGCATCAAGGCGAGAGGTTTGCAGAGCGAGGGCTGTGGGAGCACGGGGTGCGATGCAGGGAGCAGCCCCGCGCTCTGCCCTTGTGAAGGGGGCCGCAAGCACCAGCACCCACAGCTGCCCCAGGGGCCTGCCGAGCTGTAAACCATGCACGTTTGTGAAACCCTTAAAAAGTCGTGCACGGCAGAGAGCCTGTAAATTTAGTGTAGCAAAGACCTAAATGAAATTCTGACTGAACACAGAAGTCAGCTGCTATAGTATAGGTACATATAGCTATAAATACATTTATATCCATATACTACGTTCTTATCTTGGGGGTCTCTCTGAAATCTGTAGCGTGTGTTCTAGAAATTATGTGCAAGCCTAAGGATTTCAAATAATCCAAATACCTCTTCTTTTTATCCTTTTCCACAAAATTAGTACAGCCTCTAAACAAATCTACAGATCTAAACCGTAGAAAGCTGAATGTACATTACTAAAACTTTATATATAACATCACCAAATAAGATATGAGAGAGGCATGTAGTAAATCACATAACAAAATGAAAAGTAACATCAGAAATCTCTTCCTTAAAAGTAGCCTTAGTGCCAACGTTTTTCAAGATCATATTTAATCAGTGTATTAGTTTGCCAACTCTTGGGGACAGGGATCATCTCTGTTTAGGTGTTTAAAGGAGCCTTAGTTCAGTGGCATCCCAATCTTGGACAGACTTTTCAGTTGTTACCATAGTGCAAATGCGTAATAGTAGTGGTTAAAATAATACCTTTTAGCAATGGCTTCAAGTCTATAACTCAGCTGAGGATGAATCACTCTATTGGATTTTGTATTCTTACTTGTTATGAAGTTCACTGGCTGGCTGGGATTACAAAGCAGATAAGAATTTTTATGGGGAAGTACAGAAGCAAAGGAGTTCAGCTTCTGAATGAGTATCTCCAAAACTAAGAAATTAAACTAAAACAACAAAAGCTGAGATGAGCCCAAGGGAATTAGGTGTCCAGCTGTCATTCATTTTCTGAATTCCCCCTGCTTAGGTTAGACTTTCAGGGAGACATTTTTATCTTTGCACATTGGTGAGCAATAAACTTAGGGGACAAACTTCATGCTCTTATGCTTTGGGGGACAAATGTGTATATATATATATTTTTTTTTTTCTTGACAGAGACAAAAACTGAAAGAACAGCATTGGTATAAAAATTCCCTTTGTGTTATAATGATATTTCATGTCTGATAGTCAGGAAATAAGACCATCCTTGATCCTGGTAATTTTCATCATTTAGACAAAGGTGGGAAATATTTTTAAATCACACCTTCCAAGAGTATGGATACATAAGTAAATTTTACAGAATTTTCTTTCTGATGTTTGAGCCAGCATTAACAGAGCCTCATATTTTATTGGTTGACTATTTTTATTATATCAAATGTCTCTTTTTCTTTAGTTCTTGCAGTACATTGCATGACTATGGAAGCAAGTTCATCTTTTCTATGACAGAAACACTAAAATACAGATCCCTTAGGACAATCTTTATTTCTAAGATGGAAAGATGATATTCAAAGACATGAGTGATAGATGTCTACCTGCCACTGAGAACAGATGGACTCTGGGCACCTACTCCCTATTTGAGCTTTTGAATACCTCTTTCTTGTCAGGTTTATGACTTTGTAATTTCAAAGCTATTGGACCTTTTTTCAGGATAGTCCTATCATTTGTCCGTGATTAAGGAGTCTACATATCCCTACTGTATCGTGTCCAAAAGCCATCAATTAAAGTTATGCTGCTGACCACTCAGTCAAGAGATAGGATCCGAGAGTTCAAGGTACCAGCTCCAGAGGAATAAAGGCATATAAAAGACTGTTTTTTAAACAAACTTGAATGGAGATATTAACCCCGTAATTCAGCAAGTGAACTAAAACTAACAAAGTACAAACTTTACACCAAAGAAGTACACATGAAGTTTTTTGTTTTCTGGGTTTCTGAAAAATCCCCCAACATAATAACCATATACCTTAGGACTGAAAAGATATAGGTTAGTATTAAGAAACACTAACAGGTAGCCAGTATTTTAGGGCTGAATTTTACCAAACCTTCAGATACTGTTAGGAAAAACAAAAGTCTCAATGTACCCACAGCTGAGAACCTCAGGATGAAATTAAGTTAAATGCCAGAGGAAAATTACACCAGGATGATGCACCCTTTAAAAACAAAAAGCCTTTGAAGTTAGTAGCAATCTTTTTGCTTAGTGGCATGATGGATCCTTGGTCTGTTTTCTTGGGCTTCTTGGTCTGCTAAGAGGCCTACAGTATTCCCCTAAATTTTAGCTAGATTTATTTCAGCACAGATTTCTGGCAAAGCCTGTAAGCTACCTTAATGTTACTTGTCTCTAGACTTTAGCAGGCCCTTGTGTGATCATGCGGAAACAGAAAGGTGAGTGAAAACTGCCCACGATTCCTAAGCAAGGGTGTCCCACACAGCACCTCAGCCACCTTCAGCTTATGGGGACCCACCCACCAGGACAGCAGGTAGACCAATGGAGCAATTTGCTTCACGTCTGGAAGAAACTATATGTCTTATGTTTGCACAAGCACAAGTAATTGCACCTAAATAAAAGTCTTCTGGACTCAGTGTCATCTGTGAAGCAATATTTTGGAGACTAAAAAAAGTAGAGAAGTAGAAAATGTGATTGTTATATAATAATATCTACTGGACCAGTAAAGCTACTTGCTGGTCAATATCTGTATTAGTTATAATTCAATGAAGTCAAGTGCAATTAAATATTCAATACCACTTAGCTTTCGTACAGTACTTTTTATCAGTGCTGTTCATCAGCACCTAGCAGATTATAAACAAAAAAAAGAGTGTTTCATTATCACATTTTAACAGGTAAAATGATAGCTGAGACAAAAGAGAGAAAGTGACTTGCTGAAGGTCATTCAACAGGCACAAGGCAGAGCTGGGAACAGACGACAAGTCTCATGAATCCCCGTCCAACGTTCTGGCCATCAGATAGCGCAGTCCTTCACAGTAACTCACTGTTCGTCTGCTCTTTCAGCAGCCTGCCACAAATTACATTCCTCACTCTAGATAACTGTGTCCTTATATATTGGAGGAGATAAATACTGGTAGTGTGTGGAAAACCTAGAAGGTTTCATCTACAATGAAAGTGGCTAAGAAATAGCAGTCAATCTTAAGCTACCAGCAGGTAAAATAAATGTCCTTCCCTCCTTCATTTATTAGAAGCTGAATAAGGTCACAGAATAAATTACCACAAATGACTTTGATCTCCGTCTTTTCATCTCAAGGCCTGAATTTAAAATCAGCACTACGGTAAAGCAAGCAATGAGATGGACAAGAGATGCCTCAGAAAACCCTCATGTGGACTGTCATACATTTCCAAGTATTCAAAAGCAACACAACATTAGGCAGCAATTGGATTTCTTTGTTTTTTCCAGCCAGACACATGTGGAAGGCACATGTGGAAGTTAATTTTTGGACATCTCCATGGACATTATTTAGCAGGTGTTGAAATAAAAGTTACCATTTTCTGCTCCTTAAGGGTTCTTAGAATTAGGCTTCCAGCCATAGGCTTATCTAAAATCCATGGAATCCAATTAAAACTGTACTGAAGTCTAGACTGAATTATCTTTTCATGAACTATTGGTAGCATGAATTAGAAGTTTGCATTGAGCTTCTGTTGAATGCATCTATTGCTAGTGAAGTGAGTTAAATTCCACCTTCTTGAACACCTGATAGACATGCATGCAATACCACTGAAAGATGATAGCCGTGTTTTTCAGATTTTTCAGTTGTCAATTGGCAACTAGTCCTGCGCTTGATTTCCTTTCCTTAATGTTTGAATATCCACATTCATGATGGCTCTTCTAACATAGACACTATAAGCATCTCAGTTTTGCTAGCCAACATCGAGGTTATTTGTTGAACTACAGGGAGATAAGAAGTGTCTTCTTGCATTGTCACAGTCCATATAGATATCTAATGTACATAACTGGGACATCTCCAAAATTTAGGCATTTGCTTGCATTCTGGCTACTCTAGCCTAGTTCTTCATCCCCCTAGATGCAGGCTTGAAATAAAATGAGGTATGGCTCATTCTGCTGTACTGTCTTCAAGAACTGGCAATTTGTCTTCTCCATCACACACTACCATGGTCAACTGTTTCTATCACTGTACGTGTTGCGGTATTCCCAGATGAAGGCACTGATACAACAGTTCGTTGACCGTCAGCAACTGTTTAGGTGCTAGGGGAAGTTCTGTTTGCACAGTTCAACAAGCTGGCACCCTTTCTTCACTGAATGACACCTGAGAAGGGATAATGCACTGCCAGATTTCAATATGCAATGGAAAAATCATATCCTGGATCACTTACATTCATTGAAACATCTACAGTTTTTATTGCAAAGGTCTAGCTACACCCCAGCAGAAAAAGTTCCTCACTTTAATTCCCCTGAATGCATTAGTAGAGCAATTATTTTTCACTTTGCTAAAAAGCAGTCAGGTCTGTCCTATACAATTCTTGCACCCCTTCATCTAAGATACAGCCTCCAAAATAAACCAAGCAGTAAACAAAGCAATTTGTTCATGAAATAAAGATATTGGTTTGTAAGAGATGTGGCCAGTAAAAAAGTTGTTTTTCATAAGTTTTTCACCCAGAAGTTCCAAGATATTTCAATCTTATGAGATCCTCTGGAGACTGGAAGTGTCATTATAATAATTTTACAGATTCTGGAAGCTAGTCATGAAAAGTTCATTTTTCTTGCTAAACTTTTCACAAACACTGTCAGTGTTGGAAATAGAGTACAAGAAAGCTGCCTATTCCATCCTTGTTACAGCATTACTCCCAACACAGCAGCATCTGTAGCAACATTCCCACGTTACTTTTATTTAAAAATAGGATCAGCTATTTCCAGACTCTTACCACTGTTTAATCTCTATGACATATTGCTATGTCTATCATTGCTGATTTAAAAGTAAAAAAAAAAAATAAAATAGGGCTGACAGAGATATAGAGCTGAATGTCAAAGAGCAAAAGCAAATATGGTAATAATAAAATTACTGTAATAAAACGTGGTTATAGCCAACATCCAGGACTTCTCAAAGGTACCTCATACTCAGAATCAGAATTTCTTCAACAACCTTTCTCTTCAGCCATATCAAATCAATCTGATTACTTCCAACAACGTTATATAAAGCTTCTTCTAATATATTACAACATAAAACATCTCTCATCAGGCAGGGAGACACAGCAGGGATCATACAATGACAAGCTATTTCTACTCCTGAAGCTTTCTGTGTATTAAACAACTGCCTGTGTCTAATTCTGTAGGGAGGAGGAATTGATTTTAATAATAATATTTTCTAAATTACTACAATTACTTAAAAAGATAAAATCTGTCATTTCTGAATTATGAGCACATGGGATGTTTCTCAGTGAAGTCCTAGGAACTGTCCAGATTTTAGACTATAACATTTAGAATTCCAGCCTTAAACATTAGCGAACATCAGTCATAAGATCTCTTACTATTATTTTTCACCGGTGAATATTGTTCACCTGTTTTCCAAGCCAACAAATATGTTGAAAAGGAAAAGGAAAAGGACATCCCTCACTGCTGCCTGAATCTACATGGTATCTGCAGCAGTAGTTCTGGAAGCAGCATTTCAGAATACAGAAATGAAGCTGATGATCACAGGAACATGAAAAATACACTTATTCACTTGACTGAAATTTATGAAATGTGTAGCACCACTTAACGTACCACCAGCATCCCAGATGTAGACATTTGCACATGGACACAGCAGTGACCAGTACATACCCACCTGCTATGTCCTCTCTTAACCTCACTAAACAAACAGTTCAAATGCAATACTGACAAAAAATAATTAATAGCATTGCCGTGAAACCCCTGAGATACTAATCAAATGGATTAAAATAATGTCTTTTTATAAATGGGCATACAGCGGTTGCAATTAAAATACACACCTAGAATAGAAAATAAAGCCATTAGCTAAAAAGGTACTTGAGCAATAACCAACTTCTTTTATACTTATACAATATCATTCCTACATAGACAACCCAGCGCTCAGCAAGGACAAATTTTGGCTCTTGCACTTTGTGGGAGGGTTTGGGTTAGTTTTTTTCTAGGTTTGGAAGAGAGCAGGTGAGTGCCAGTGAAGATTGTGTTTTTTCTCCATTTGAATGGTTTTTGGTTTGCCATTCGTGTTTTAAGTGGTATTTATCAGGGAGTAGTAGAATGCATATCCTTTGGATTTGGATGGGTAGCTATAGGTAACAACAGGTCACCTACCTGCCTGTTGGTGGGGTTTTTTTTCATTTTATCACAGGTGCCACTACTATTAACAGACAGACACAGTGTGTGTACAGGCTTAATTCTGCACCCTGCTTGTGGTTATGAATCTAGTCTGGTTCAAAGTCAAGCCAGATTTTGGTTACATATAATGTCTCACAGGAAGAGGTATTGAAAACAAACAGTTGAAAGATCAGCTATAGAAGGAAAAAGCAGTAATCCACCTCCGTTGATTTTCTAATCTTTCATTAAAATCTTCTTTAGAAAGAGCTTCTTCAGAAAGATATCGGGCGACAATTTATTTATAATATCACAGTAGTGTCATTTTCATCTTCCATTGGAAAATGCAACAAATTATTCCCATAAATAAAAAAGAAAGATGAATGACAGGATTTTATTACAGACACTCTAATTAGCAACCAAGGATTATGCTTAGAGCAGATGAATCCCCTAAAGTGTGAGCAGTATTTTTACCTCCTTCTATCAGGAAAAGAAAAGTTTAGGTCAGCTGAGGGAAATGAAGGAAGCAGAGAAAAAGACGATTATACCTCCTTTTCTCTTCCTCCACAGACAACCTAGACGTTTCCAAGCTGGGTGTTGGTTTCAGCACACACCAGGAGGTGTGTGTGCCCATGCACCATGCAATGCCTTGAGGACGGCGAACGCCCCTCTTCCCCAACAATTAACCTCTGTTAATATTTGATATACAGCCAAAGCTCTTCTGTGAAGAAAATGAGCAAACCACCTATGAAAAAATAAACTGCTTTTCAAGAACATCCATCACTGGAAGGGGCTGATTTTCTTGTCCTCAAACAACCCTGTTCCTAAGGCTCCTGGGCTGTCTCTGAATTGCAGACAAAACCATATGGGGGTTTCACTATATGGTGTGATCTGTTTTGTCAGACTCATTCACCCATTCATTTCTCTCTCCCGCACCAGCACAGGGTGCCTGACTGTGAAACCAAGGAACGACTAAACTGACCCATATTGCTGTTGTGACACTAGTAAACTACACATATTAATACCACGGCATCTAGCATGGCACTAATAGTTGGATTATTAGTGGCTGAACAAGCAGGCTTAGGCAGCCTTTATTAGGCTAATGAACAGATTTTTCCAACCAATGTCCCTAATCACCGTGCCCGCCTGAAGTAAAACTGCATGAATAACTGTTAAACCAGATACAATTAAGGTCCTCACTGGGATTAGAGCTACGGAGCGGCTGTTCCCAGGCACCTAGATCCCTGTTTCCTAATTCTAGTTAATAGGAGACCTTCTGCCTGCTTTCTGCCTTAAGCCAGTAAAGGAGAAGGCAGGGGGAGGGGGGGGGGGAGGGGGGGGGGGGGGGGGGGGAGAAAACCCTTTGCAGAATATCAGATCCTCTCTCCTAACCTTTCCTGGATGAATAGAGACGGATTGTGAATCGTGCAAACCTAACATCTTCTAGAACAATGAGGCCCTTCAGCAATAACAATAGTACTAATCATAATAGTAGGCAGCTCCAGCCCCTTTCTATCATGTGCAAACAGTTAGGGCAGAATATGAAATTGCTTTAGAAATAGATACTGACTTTTCCCCCCCCCCTTCCCTTTCACTTGCCTACTAAGAATAGCCTAATTTATTCATGCTTTTATTTGGCAACAGAAACTAGGCTGACCTGCCTCCCTTTTTATTCACACAGATAAAAGGGCTTTGGCAAAAAGGCAGAGGACACTCTCTGCATTTAAAGGTGTCTAGTGTTGCTCTCCAAAGGAATGACAGAATGGTTACTGCTTCTTTCATTGGTCCTCCTCTGCTCTCTGGCCTTCATCTCTTTTCTCTCCGACTTTCTTTGGGGCTGTTCATGCCATAAAACTAGGTTAAATCTGGGGTGGAGGGGAGGGGAGAGAGTAAAAGAAACTCAAGTGCCTTCAGCATCTCGTTCAGAATAGTGTGGCACTGTGCAGCTACAGAGGTCCTATGTGTAACTCGCAGTCTTGGAGCTCCAGGAAGAGAGCATGATTTAGAGATTTTGTTGAGAGGGTGTGTGTTTGGCGTGGGGGAAAGAGGGGAGGCTGAAAAAGGGCTTGCGTTAACCCTTCTTTTATCTCCATATAATGAGAGCTGCTACTCAGAAAATGCGAGTCATTCAATAAACACCTTGCATACCAAAACCAATCCATATGAGACAGCCTCACTGTATACATCCTGGTTACATCCTCAGCTGTGTACTCAAGGCAGAGCCTTCCCGAGGAGCACTTGCAGCAGAGCTGTTACACTGAAGACAGATAACAGCAAAGTTAATTGCTAAGTACAAACACAGAGATCTTTCAAGCTGGACAAAACCCCTGTGTATCCAAACACAGCTTCAGTGCCTGCCTGCGCATCCACTTGGGTGAGCAAAGAGCAGGGTTATCTGTCATTGGATGGGGGTAAGAGGGCTTCTGTCTCGGTGAGTAAAGTTCAGCTGCTCCCTACTTGATTAGTAAAACCTCAGTCTAAATAATCATTTTTTAAAACCTATCAGAGGTGGCCGGTCGTGTGTTTTGGCATTCCTTGCCTGACTGTCATGCCTGGGCGCAAGTCTGCACAAGATAGTCACAACCACGGTCACCCACAAAGTCAGGTCTTCTCCAGGCTACTAGACCCTCACCTTCCCCACACATTTCTTTCCATGGTGATTTTAGAAGTGTTTCTGGTGGTTTTCCCTATGGTTGCTGATACATCCAAGGTTCCCTTTTCTCTTGAGTTTATCTAATTGCATGCAATATATTTGTATAAAAGTTGATCTAGAAATTCACATGAAGAGGAGGAAACTAATAGTCTATGTCTGAAAAAACAAACACTGAGGATGTTGATGTGCAAGACCAGATTTGGATTTCAACAATATCTCCTGCACTTCTAAAATCAACCACACCCACCACAGATTGATACTTACCCTGCTCAACATCCAACTCCTGGTTTATAGTTCTAATTCATCACCCAAATGACTGATTTTGTTCCTTCTGCACCTTTTGGACTACCTCATTTTCTCAGCTATGCCTAAATAAATATGAATTCAGCAGATAAATTATGGCTTACTCCACTATAACTGAGAGCAGAATGTGACTTGTCTTCTTCTCGGATGCATTATTAAGGAACCTAGTGAGAGCACAGATTTTCCTGCTATGTTATCGCATGATAAGGTCGAGTTGATCTGCAAAGTGAAACCTTTCAGAATTTTATTTGGCAGTTTGCTTTAAAACATCAAGTGGTAAATGGTTTCTGCTCTATTTCAGTTCTCATGAACACAGTTCTTTTACGACTGAACCCTTCAACAGGTTAGCAAACATTGTCTCTCTGCCAAGACATGCCATTTCTTTTTTTGTAGAATACTTCTTTTCTTCATTCCTCTGCCAACCCTTTTCTCTTCTCCACACACCACTTTCAGATTGCCAAGACATGATCGTGTGCTTTAAAGTTGATTTCGGAATTACTTGGCAGATCTTCTTAGCTTTCATCTATTATTCTATCTGGAAACACAATAGAAAGCTTTGACTTTCGAGAATTTTTTTTAAAGCACCTCTTTTGAGAACTTTTCAAAGTGCTAGCTACCACTGATTTTGTGTAAGAAACTAGACCATCAGGATTAATATTCTTTTCCATATACAGTTGAAAAAGGTTGAAACTTCAAAGCTAAAATCCAGATTTAACCTCCCCGCAAAGCTCAGGTATTGGCATCTTCTTATCAAGCTGAAAAATGAGATGTAAGAGGGAAGTCTTGTGCAAGAGTGCATACCTTAATCCACTCCAGCACTGTCCAAGGAGGATTCCCTAGTGCATAGACACCATCTAACCATATAAAATGCACCAGACTGCACATCCAGAGGGTTGTGTCCTTAAGAAGTCTATTAGCAGGTTCAAAACTACAAATAGTAGCTGTGGTCATCTCATCTGTCATTCTGTTGCATTGGTAACAAAACATCACTTTCACGTCTCTCACTGATGAAAAGATCTTTACGAGTCCTCAACTCCTTCTGGTACCTCTGTCCTAAATGCTGTTTCTATTTTTTCCACACGCTCTGTGAAGCTGAACCTCAGTAACCTAGGAGTTGTCTCCCTGTCTCCCTATTCCTTACACAGCCAATAATCATATTTGCCATTTTAAGAGTCAAGCATCTATTTGGGAGCCCAGAATTACCTGGGTTTCTGTCATTACACCAATCCCCTTTTCATGTCATTGCATTCATAGGAATAGTCTCCACCTTTTAAGTGTGACCTACATTCTCTGTTCGTAGATGTAGGATTTTGCATTTGGCTGCATTATTTCAGAGTGCTTATTTCTGCTACAATTTTGTGTGTCCCTTCACTCTTCAGAGTGGAAACTTTTTGGGCAGTCACTCTACCTGGCTATGTGTTGGTGTGGTGTCTAATACAACAGACCTTCAATCCTGGTAGGAGTTCTTGAATGAACTTCACTGGCCTTCTCTTCTCCACATACCATGCCCATAGCCGTCTTTATGTTGGGCTGCTTCTTCAATGTCTTTTAGTATTCAGATGCAAAAATATCAAGAGCCACTACATGTCTGTTTACTGCCTCCCTTCCATTGCCTTGTGTTCAACACAAAAATATGCTCATTTACATACCCTGTTGTCAGACATGCATACTTAAAGGCTAACTGGCCACATAGCACAAAATCATGAGCGTGGTTGCCAAGACTTCCCACTCCTACGCTTCATAATAGGTTTCAGGAGTATCTACAGAAGTCAAAAATACCTTTTCTGTCAATAGAGCACAGGATGGCCGAACTCAGGACAATCTTAGACCTGCATACATACCATGTATTTATAGACCAAAGATCAATAAATGTTTCAGATGTACCTATATTTATATAGCTGGGAATTAAAAGACACAACCCAAAATAGACGTATTCTCTTCAACCAGTTCTTACCATAAACACTGGCAACCAACCTATCCTATGGAGAAACGACCCTCAAACGAGGTTTTGTGGGGTGTCAGATGCAAATCTATCAGCCAGAACAGTTTAGGCTTCCCTGTGTAGATGAGGATCCCAAGATTTTAGAGTGAGAATCTTTTAACACTCTTTTGACCCCCTTCCCATGGGCTGTTGTTACAGGTTTGGTGGGATCAGTGAAGGGCCCAATGCATGACAATAGAACAGTAAAAGCTCTGCAGGTTCAGCAACTATTCCTAGCAGTAGGGAGTCTATACTTTCTCAAAAATAGTCCAAAAAAAATCACACCCAGAGTACAATATGGAGAGAACTAACCTACTCGAAACATACAAAAAATATCTAAGTAAAATGTGACTCTGTTAATTTTTCCCAGAAGAAACTTATAAATCACTTGCTACCACCTGTTGTCTTCTGCCATTTGAAGGACAGTGGATTTTAAATTCACCTCTGTGAGTTTTTCAAAATTCCTTAGTATTTCATCCCTCAAACATTTAATTGCTTTTGACTGCCTTCAGGAGTTGCACTGGAAGAAAAGCTGTTGTGCAAGACAGCTGGGAGATCTCAAGCAGTTCCAACTTTTCCCAGTTAATTCTATAGCCTGAAAGCAAGCCAAGATCTTGGATTAACACTAGAAGGGCGAGGATTGTGGCTTCAGAGTTTGTTACAAACAAAAGCACATTGTCAGTGTATAGCATCAAATAGTACTTCAGTGAACCAACCTTGATACCCTGAATACTTGAGTGAAAGCATACCATGATTGCCATTTATTTCAGGGCATCAGCAAACTCTGATGTTGTTGCAAGCCCATAGGGAGCTAGGGCATTTGTAGTTTAGCAAAAAAACAAACACACACACCCCTTCCCCTCCCCACCACCCCC
>NW_008825100.1:4451094-4458684 GCF_000699105.1 Pygoscelis adeliae
ATTGCCAATAAAACAAAACAAAAAGTTTACCTTGCATGGGTTAGCTTTCAGGACCTTGCATGCAGGACCATAATTAGACTTGTGGAGATTTTAGTCAAATTAAGGAATGGTGTTTTATAAGCTTGATGTATATCTCATTGTACATTACGCTTATCTCAGACTGCAATAATCATTCTCCCAGCTGCTTTTTGCTTAAGATGGCAAGTTAGCAGTCTACCTACTTTTTCCCTGACTCCCAGAAGCCTTAACAATGTGTAAATTCAATGTAGGCCATATGCAGTTTATTTAACCTCTCCAGGTGTTCTGGGAAAGGACTTTCAGCCTGTTGCTGATCTAATTTCATCTTCTGTCTTCACCTTTTCCTTAAAACCACAGCAAAACTAATAACTTAGCCTCAAAGCAAGTCTTCAAAGCAGCTTGTCAATTTTCCTTAAAGAAAAACTAAAGAGATCAACTTCCTTTTTTTTCTTTTTGTATAAACAACCTGAAATGGAGATCTAAAATGAGCGTGGTATTAAATTTCTGTTTTATTTCATGCTCAAAGTGCATGGAGTAAGTTTTATGGTAATGAATGTACAGTCAGAGATTAGGAGTACATCAGCTAAGGAGTTGAACACAGCTCCCATGAGGACAGGGGAAAAAAAAAGAATAATGAACCTATGAATACAGCCTTTATTATGATACTACAGTTCTAGGCCATCTAATTTATGGCTTGAGTGGAAAGATTTATGTACTATTAGTTCCAGATTTCATTATACTTATGCAAAGTTATGATAAGGATGTGTGCATCTCTGGAAGTTTGTCAAAAAGTCTATGAAAATTCTGCATAGTGAATTCCCCTGGTCACAGACCACATGTCCAACATGACGGCTTCTCAGGCAGACCATGTTCTTCTCCTGGTTTGTACTTAGAAAGCAAACTCAGCAGGTAAAGCTGGTTTTTTGCTCTGTCTGTATAAACCCCAGCACAGTGGGATTCCTATAAATTGGGATTTTAGAGTGTTAGGATAATGCAGATAATAAAATCAAAACAATAACAGTATGAAACAACACAGGAAACCAAATACAGCACTGTACAACATATCCAGCTTGTGAGAAACCTGACCCAACTAAAATCTGCCCTTTGCTCTACAACTTCCCCTGTAAAGTCTTGAAAACGCATTATTTCGGAGATGGGACTGTGTCAAAAAACCCCTCTTTTTTTAGTCCGCATTGTGTAGGATGGTTTCTTTCCTTGAGAATACAGAGAATTTGATTATCCACCTTCAGGGGTTGGCCTTGAGGCTGAGGACCCATGGCCCTTAACATCCCGTGTGAGGTCCTTAGACAGATCAAATATTTCTGGGGTAAGTACCAGAAGATTTCCTTGTCACACGCCTTAGATTCCCTGCAATTCTGAGGCTGTTTCCATGTGGGCTGCTCTCTAGATCAGCCCATTTACATTTAATTAATTTTACATTCCTGGGAGGTTTCCCAAATCTGGGCAGACACGCCATGTATTTAATCCTTTACTGAAGACATACAACCCGACTGCATCACAGACATTGACAGAAGTATCAGGGAGGAGACATAGCAGATACTGTTGTACCTCCAGAGATGAGTGGTTTTAGCTGCAGTTGTTTTTAGCCGAGAGGAAAGGAGCATAGCCTACAGGAGGAAGGAATTTGGAGGAGTCAGCTTGCTCCCGGCTTGACTAGTAGTTAGATAAATAACTGTATACACAGAATATAACTAGTAATCAGGTCATGAATCTCTGCATATAGTTATTTTTATAAGAAGCCAAACACATTTGGCAGGCCTGGTGTCTTCTTATGTTATTAGCTAGCAAATAGTATACAAAGTCTTTCAGTCCAGCGAGACCAACGGCAAAGAGGAGATCGCGGTTGACAGGAAGACAATAAAAACATCACTGAGCACAGAAAAAAGAAGGGACTTGGGACAACAGGAGAGCTAAATTTCAAGGCCTGTATAGGCATGGAAGGAAGAATTCAGTCCATGACTGAGTAGATCATGGGTATTAAAAATATGAAAGTTAAGGAAATTCTTTTTAAATTAATACTATGTTGTCCTGCTAGCTTGAAACACAAACAAACAAACAAAAGATCCAATGATCTAAAATAGTAGATAATATTATTGAATAGATAACAAATGCATTTGATAAATACTGCTTGATACTGGAGAGTAAAATTCCAGCTCCAGGAATCAGCAAAGGAAATCCATGCTTGTAATGCATTGCTCAGAGCCTTGGTATCCATGTTTACCTTCAGAGACATGAAAGGTTCACTAAACACAGACGAGATCATTCATAGGATGAATAATTCAAACAATTCCAACACAAAGGACTGACCACTGAGAGAAACAGCTCAAACCCAACTACAAGTGTTTCTGAACAGAAAGCACTGAGTTGCTGAAAACATACATCGCAACTAGAAGAACTAATAGTGAAGAACAAATAAGCCAGAGGCTGGAGCAAAAGGAATCCAGAAGGCGAGACAGACATAAACTTGTCAGAAACATAGGCACCATGCCACGGAGAGCAGGATGAAAGATAAGAGTTGAGTACACCTCCATGCACCCCAAAGAAGTACTCAAAAAAAAAACCTCCATGAAAAGAGTTTAGCTTGTCACTGTAACAACAGAAAGTACAGAAAAGCCATTGCAGGACACCAGGGTAGGCAATCAGTCCTCTGCAGCAGGGAAGGCAAGGACTCGAGGCTCCTGTCTGCAGAGAGTTCCTCAGTCCGGCTTTCAAAATTACACAGAGCGGCCCCAAACATGGGAGTCACTGGCAGAGCAGGGGCAGAGGCAAGGACAGGGCTGGAGAAAAGTGGAAGAGAGGGATCACACAGCAGCGAGAGCAGGAGCAGGGTCTCAGCTACCAGGAGCCGCCGGCCTCGCAAGGAGCCATCCTTCCCACTTGCAGGCATGCTTCACGGGGACCCCCCAGCCTCCCGAGCCAATTCCCAAACTCAGAGGTGGAAGGGCACAGGGCATGTCCCATGAGGCACCGAGGAAAAGCCCTGGATTTATACACAGAGCACTGGCTATCGCTTCGGATAGGTTTATTTACATCAGATCTATCAAGGAACAGGCAGCTGAGTTTTACGAGCACTCTAATCCAGCACAAAATGAAAGAGGGAGCGGGGACATTGGCAATAGCCAGGCTTTGAGCCACCAGTCACCCTCGTTACTTTCCCTTTCCTGAGGAGCAATTTTCCTTATCTGTATCTGTGAGCTGGATCACGCCATTACGCCGGGTCCCACCAAAGTTTGCTTTATTGTGATGGAAAATCAGCAACAGATCCATGGCCCCCCAAGGGACACCCTGGTACCAGCCACTCAACCCACAGTGGTGTTATAAAACAGTAAACTTCTGCTTTGCTAACGCGCAGGCATTTGTGCCGTAAGCAGTTTGTATAAAGCATTTTAACATACCGAGAAAAGAGCAAAAAGCAAAGATGAAAAACAATAGCATACTGTTAACTTTTGGGTCGTTTAACACAACTCCCAGTAATTTACTTGTCTCTGTGTGTCAAGTTTAAAACTGAAAAAAAAAATCATCATATCTCCTCGTATACAACCCGGCAAACTGTACTAGGATATTTCAAGTTTGTCTCTGTTGGCTTCTGTTATGTTGACTTCTGCTACAGGACGAGTGAACACACTGAGGAATAGAGCCATAATTCTGCTCCAAAATCTAATGCCAGCTGGAAACAGTGAAATTATGACATTGGACTTGTCGGTGGGGATGTCAACAGCAGTAACACATAAAGGGTTTATGAAATACTTTTTTTGCAGTCCACCAGACCCTGTAAAAATGCTTAGAGGTTACCTGTTAGGGTCTGATCTAAATCTCTTTGAATCAGCAAAAGTCTAATAATGGGCTTTAATGATCTCTGGATCAGAATATTTAATGATAAACATGTCTGGAATAGCAATTTTTACGTCCCTTAAAAGTAAATATTTTGGTTTAAACCCCTATTCTCCACAAACAAGCCAGGAAATAGGCTGCAACTAGCCTGCCTCTTGGACAGATTCCTTTTGATTTTCTTTGTGCATTACGAAAAAATAATATAACCAGTAATCTGTAACCATGGTTAAGCTAAAATCTAGGGTAAGCTGACATTATTCATACTGGCCGTTATTTGAGGAAGAAACTGGTTACAGGTTGGCATACACTTTGCACAAGAGTATTTCATGCTCTTGGTTTTGTAGTAACAGTATTTAAAAGCCTGCCAGGGAATTAGTAAAAGTAACTATGTTTACTAAGAGTAATGCTAACTAAACAGCTCCAGACAAAGCCTCCTATGCTTTACAAACCTTTGCACTCTGCCAGAAGAATGTGGGAAAAGAGTTAATCAATAAAAGACAAAATAGAAGCATTACCTCATCGCGATGAAAACTCCCATAGCCTAAACACGGATCCAAAAGGAGAAAACTGTACTAGTGACTCCTGCGATAGGAGTAAACCATTGGTAACATCAAATACTCCATTCTAGTTAGAGAAATATTTGGCTCCCAGTAAAGTAACAATCTCTGGTTTTATCCCACAAAATGAAGATAGAGATAAAAAGCAAACACAAAAATGAATTGTTTTTAAAACAGAGTGTGATATCTTTAGGCCAGACTATGCCTTACAAAATATTTGTACGCAGCTGATTACAGAGAAGCAGCTGTCATAATTCTGGCCTCTATGCGCTACCATACCCTAAGGCAGCAATAATACATACCCATTACTAAATAGCTAGCAAATCATGTAACAGTATGTCAACATATTAGCCACAAAGTATATATGTGGGTATGAAAGAAGAAATTATTTTAAGAAAGAAAGAAGAAATTACTTTCAAGCTATGTTCTTTTCCTGGAATGAGTTTCTTTGTCTGAATCACTCCCTGGGCTAGAAAGCTCAGCACGCACCAGGGGGACTGTTCAGAAGTTTCTCAGTTCCCTTTAACATAGCCCAGACGTTTGTCAGCTATGCAGATAACGAGGCATAGACACTGTCATTTGAAGTTCAGTTTCCAGGAGGATCACGCACAGTATGTTTTATTCCCGACAGCCGTGCCTACTTTGCACAGCACTCTCAAGATTTGGTCCTTCCTACCATCAAAAGTGTCAGGAGGAATAAAAACAGTCAACAAAAGCTTTAGGCAGGTAGAAACTGCTGCACAAAAGTCCTCACTTTTTAACTAAAACCGAACTTCTCAAACTTTCTATACACTCAGCACAAATTAGGGTTCAATTCAGACTTTAGGGAAATGCAAGCAACAGCCCCAGACTGGACAACTCTATGCACAATGTTCATCCACTTAACAGCAGCTTGATCATTTGAGTGTGCTACAGCTCGCCTGTTGTTCGCTTCATGCTGCTTTTGGAGCTGTTTTTTCCATTTGTTTGTGTTGAAGGCTGCATTTGTTTTCTTTCCTTGTACTGAAAAAACTGGAGTACTGTTGACAGTAAAATTATTAGGCCCTTTACCCTAAAGTTGTCAACCAGTCTTGGCTGTTAACAGATCTAACAATTAGGTAATTAAAAGTATGATTGACAGGCAAACAGCGAAAGAAACCAAACCTGTTATTGCACCCCTTCAGAGCAACAAATAAACCCTCTGTACGTTTTCAGTATTCACTGGCTTCAACAGGCCTAATTATCCCTGGTTGATGAGTATGTGCATAGCATTCAGAAAGTGTATGGTTTTCATGTCACTTTTTTTT
Organism: Pygoscelis adeliae; assembly: GCF_000699105.1. Classification (NCBI taxonomy): domain Eukaryota; kingdom Metazoa; phylum Chordata; class Aves; order Sphenisciformes; family Spheniscidae; genus Pygoscelis; species Pygoscelis adeliae. Next base: position 4,456,808 of record NW_008825100.1, read on the forward strand.
TTTACTTTTTTTTGAGCTAGAAACCTTTTTCTGATACAAACGTGTGTGCGTTTTGAATATAATGCTAAAATACTGGATGTCACCCCGACTGCTGGAAATAAGCCAACATATAATAATATCCTATCAGGAATGCTTAGGAAAAATAAATCACTCCAGATCCTTGGAGTCAGTGATGCAACTGTTATTCCCTTGTCAGAAGCAGGCAAGCGCATATGTTTAGTGCTGCACTTCAAGGTATGCAGTCAGAGCTGGTCTCCCGTATGGGACCAGCCTATATGACTGACAGTAACAGAGCTGTCGCCGTGCATTTCCCATTTTCTGCAGTGTGTGGTTCTGCATCCCGCTGTGTACCTCCTCAGTGGCCGCTCATTTGATATGACATATTCTGAGAGGCAAAACACCTGATGATGTATTTAAAATAAACCCCAAAACTTGCTGCTCTTTTCCAATTTAGACATCTAGAGGGAAGTCTGCACTGTATGGGATCCTTTAATTTTTTATTCTCTCCTTTTCAGATCACATTCTCTGCGTTTCTCACACACAGAGACCAGGCAATAAATCTGTGCGTGCTTCGTTTTTGGTGGGCATCATTCAAAGGCTGATTTGTTAGGTGCAATTACATTCACAGCAGTTTGAAAGAATTGAGCTAAGCTGCCTGCCCTTCAGCTGAGAGCTTTGGTTTACAGTGCACCCTATTAATATGCAACTGGGCAGACAGATGAAATGCCCTCAACAGGTCTTAGATGTCTTTAGCATCTTAGTCCACTAACTTTGTAAACATTGGTTAGCTCTGAGAGCAGGGACTGCTGTGCTGCACAAACAATGCCACTCTGGGGGAAGGGGAATTGAGGCTCGGGATCCATCCGAGAGCCCAAAAGCCACCTGAATGGCTTCAGGGACTTCTCAGATATTTATCCTTTCCCGTGACTAGCGGCCCGAGCTTGCAACCATCTCTTCTGGCCAAGCAGAATTCACCACACACAGCCAGGCTGAGAGAGGAGGGGAGAAAAAACCTCTGAAAAACTACCCCAGCAACCTCGCTCAGCAGGGCCGGGACCTCTAGGTCTTCAGACTAAATGACATCAGAGCAGGTGACTACACATGGGGGGGGTTGGAACAATATTCAAGACAGATGACAATACAGCTCCGCTGCTGTCTCTCTCCTCCCACTGTATTTCCTCCTCTTCCTACACACTACCGTATCTCTTTCATGTCCTATTCAAAGCAGCATTTCAAACCAAGAGCCGGCATTAGAAATGGCTCGTTAGAGGGAGGCTGTTCTCTCAGGCAGGATACAAAAAAGGAGATAGTGAGACCTGCTATACAGGAGAGTGTTTTTATGCATGTATTTTATAAACGTTTGGCCAAACCTGTCGCTAGGGGTAAGACGCAGAACCATTATTAATGCGATACCTGCAGTCTCTTGAGCTTTACTGCTTTCTAATTAACGAAAAAAACTTGACAGGCTCTCCAGAGCTGTGATAACCCCACCGCCGAGGCTGACACACAGACCAAGCAAATGAGGAGGTTGCCCCAGAGCAGCAGAATTGCCCACCCCCATTTTCTGATGGATTTGATCCATAGATACCGGAACTTACTCCCACACACCACCCACATGAAATACCCCGTCACCTCCTGTGGGAGCTGGACAAGGGGAAAAACACACCGCAGCAAATAAGGAGCTGTGCGCAGGTGGTCTGCCGGCAGACACCTCAGGTCTCTGAGACATTCCTCTTGCCTTGTGTCAAACACGGCTGAAAATGGTTCATAAGTCACTAAGGATAAGGCAAGGCCGGGTGTGCAGTCATATCCCTGCCCTTTCCTCATGTATCCAAGCTAAAAAAAAAAAAAAAAAAATATATATATATATATACACC
>NW_008825100.1:4458724-4519548 GCF_000699105.1 Pygoscelis adeliae
AAATTACATAGAAAATGTCAAAGGTTAATTACAGGGAATTAGTGGTCCAAAAGCTGTGTGGAAGCAGATTTATATCTGTACAGCAGAGAGAACAGCTTAGTTATCAGGGCAAGGTTAGACCTAAGGGGAATTAAAACCAGAAAAACCCTAAAGATCAAGTCTCTGGCTCTCTGTAAGATTTAAGGATGAGAAAATTTCCTAAGTAACAAGCTATTTTTATACCATCTATTTTAAACCTCTCTATTCATGAGATGATTCTTCTTTTATTCATGCTCCTTCAATCTATTATACAGACCATACTTGCTGAGCTACTACATTTTAAGACCATGCAAACTGTAAATATTGGTTTGTATTAAAGACAGGTCTGAGTCACAGGGTTTAGCGTTTACATCCAGACTCAAACTTTTCCAGGTTCATAGGTGTTTTGATTCAGGCCCACTTAAAGGCCTCAATTCTGCAAGATACAAAGCGCTTTCAGCTCCCACCGAAGTCCAAGGCAGTTGAAAGCCCTCTGTACTTTGAAGGGTTGGGCACATAATTTAAAAATCTCTGTTAAAAAAAAAAACAAAACCAAAAAACAACACTCTCTTCAATGATCCATTATTTAAGGGGCATGAATTTAATTACTTACTGTAACTAAGCTCAAGAAAGTTAGTCTTCTCACTTGGAAGGATACCAAATTTCCACGTCTGCATATAGGCACAATCACATACAGTGTGACCTTAACAAGATTTATGGCGTGGTTTATTAATTCTCTAAATTGGTTCCATAAATCTACACTAGCCCTCACTATTTAGCTGAGTAAACGGTCTTTGATCTCTGCAGAAAGAAGAAACATACAAATCAGATTTCTTTCATAAAGGTACTGGGCCAAACTCTGCCCTTGGAGGCAGCTCCTCATCCCTCTCTTGGCGGCAGGAACGCATAGCAGAATTTGGGCTGCCATGTGCAAATCACGTCCTTGGTTAAAACAGTTTGGATTTCTAGGTGATGGGCATCTTATCTGTGCAGTGCTGCTCATTTTGCAGTAATTAATAATTCCTGGAAGATTTTTTCACATGGGGAAAAAGTTAACTTTGCCTCATTTTGTTTACAGAAAGCTGTTACAAGATAACACTGCCTATAAATGTTTCACTTACATTAGAACAACGTCGTCATTTTAACAAAGATAATTTTAGTCAACATCTAGTCTGTAGGTTTAAGCAATGGACTGGCTGCTCATGCTCCACAGCGGACCAAGCACAGCTCTCTGGACTTGCACGGCTCTGTGCTGTAATACTCCATGTATTATCTCACAGGGAGTTTTCACACAGCAGTTTTTCCTCTCACCTATAGAAAGCCATACTGGGACGAGATGTGGCTTCATTCTGGCAAATTGCTAAGACGGTTAACATTGCTGCTGCTGCTTTTCAAAGCAAGATAAATCACAAGCAGTTCCACTAAGCTTCCAGAAAATTTCAACAACAACAAAAGTCAATCATTCTTTTAGAGCATGTGAGACAGTGAACTTGAGATATCACTCAGATATCTCAAGTTTGTTTCATGTTGGTCAGGAAAAGGAAGGAAAATGTGTATATTACTTACATTTACATTTAGAAATTTTACATCAACAGTCAAATTAAGCCATGATATGTTATCAAATAACAACATGTTTGCAACCTCATAAAACCTGAAAATGATTCCACTGAGTTAAAATCAGAATTTGATACGACACATCTTTTGCATTTACATCACACTGATCTTAGAAAGCAGCATCATGTTTACTACCATATCTGGGGAAAACTGAACAAATGCTATTACTCTTCAGTTCAGACTTGTCCTCCTTCATGTTTTTAACCTCCTCATAAAATTCAGATTTGAGGTTTGGTTAAGTTTCACTTTTAGTCTCAATCCAAAAGCATTTTCAAATAAAAACTGAATTACCCCATAGGCTTATGAATATATTAATGTAATTCTTTCCTGTACTTTCTAGTTTAACTTTGAGATGCAACAACTCAGCCTTCTGTGTTGAAAACACAAAGCACAAAGAAATCAATCTGGTCTGCCTCTTTTTTAGATATCAAGGGGGCAAGTGGATTCTTATCAAACAGGATGTGAACAATTAGTTATAATAGCTGTCTTATTCTTTAATCGTATTTTTTAAAAATACACAAAAATTTCCTTCTTTAACTTCTGCAATCTAACCCAGTGCATTAGATGCAGCGTTTGCCTCCCAGAGTGTGCACCTTGCACAAGTGGAAATTTTGCAGACACCATCTGGAGCCAGAAGACCGAGGACAAAGTATGGGGAACAGTTTTGCTCAAGTCTCTGTCAAGTATGCTGAAAACAGGGGAGATGAACACACAAGGAATAGATTTAGAAAATATCTAAAAAAATGATTTACACTAGAAGACGACTTATCTCTGGGAAGTTGATCACACATATATTGCTTCTGATAACTCCTGAGCAAGAATTCATAAACTTTAAATGGACTCTTAAAGTTTACTGAAAAAAATGAAGACCACAACACATCTTTGTCACGGTGGGAGTTGGATCTGAAGACTTTACCAGGCTATAAAAGGTTAAGTGAGGGCACAAAATATACTGCGGGTAATGCTTTACCAATCTCTGGGGCTGGGACACATTATACTGAAGCTACAGAAGCTACTTGAGTGCTAGAGGAAAAAAGTTTTTGATAGCTAGATCCATGTAAGCTGGCATCTAACAAGCTGTACTGGAGCCAAAGGCCCAGGATCTGTTGTTTAGGTGGATACCGATTCCCTCTTTGTCCTATTCATAAAAAAAACCACTCCAGAAGAATTCCTGATACCATGATAACACATTCTTTTCTTTGTTTGATCTGCATCTTATCTAAGCTGAAATCATCCTTGTTTTTCTCCCCTGGACTCACTCCAAGGAAACCACTTCTTTCTTCAAAGGTAGTGCCCCAACCTGAACACAATATGCAGCTGAGGCTGCATTAACACAAAATGCAGTAAAAAGTGTCCTTCATGTGTTTATGTGTATACTGGTTAAAGTAAATTTTATTCTTTATTAAAACAACAAGAACCTGCACATATTTCTTTTGAGACTTCTCCAGGTACCACAGTTTCTAAAGTCTCTGGATCAGAGACAGTTCCTTTAACTAGAGGCACTCCAAATCCAAAAAGCAGCTTTACTCTCTATAAATGAAATTTGCTATATCTGTTAAAATTTTATTCCTGTGTGCATTAAAGTTGTTTCCCCATCTACATTTTCCTTTTCATCTATTGACAGTAAATTTCATCTGCCACTCTAGCATGCTGTCACTCACTCCTGTGAGATTCTTCTGCAACTCTTTATGCCTAAGTTTTGATTTCATTACCCAGAATAATTTTATATCACCAAATGCTCTCATTATTCAATCTAATATCTAAGTTCATTTATGAATATGTTGAACAGCATAGATACCAGCTGGATACTACTAAGTTCCCTCTATCATGCAAGCTGACCGTGTATTCCCACTTATTTTTCCCCCATCTTTTAGCTAGTTATTAACCCCTAAAAGGATTCTCTCTCTTGTTTTATGATAGCTGTTTCTTTAAAAGCCATCAAGCAGAAATTGTTTGGAAAACTTCCTGGAAATTCAAAATACCCCCTATCAGCTCCATTGCAGAGGTTTTCATTTGCCTGTATTTAATTCCTTTAAAAAAACCTCCAACAAATCTGTGAGATAAAATCCCTCTATAAATGCCACCCTGACTTTTCACAATAAATCATATTTATCCATATTTCTACTTTATTTTTAGTATGGGTTCTGCCCGATATAGAGGTCAGACTCACTCCTGCCCAGACATTCAACATTTGCCTTTCTTTTTCTTGGGGCAAGGACGGGAGGGTCATTTAGTACCACATTATTTACTTATATTCCATTTTTGATCCATAAGTACAACATTTTTCTGTAAAACTGATGTCTAGCTACGTTCCCCATCCTGTATTTGGGTAGATGCTTGTTACACCTCTGTCTGAGGTGGTTGGCTGGTTTCTCCCTGTTTGGGATCTGACAAGACAAGGAGCAAATTTAGCTGAAAAAAATTCTTCCAAAGGGGACGCTTTCACCCACCCAATCACTTCCCAACCCGTCGCTAGTGACACCTGATAATGGAAGTAGGAACATGTCCTTATTTATCAGTCCCCTCTGGCAATTAGTTGGGTCTGCTCTCTTTCTGGTATGCTGTGTAGGAACAGGCTGCATATTTGTGTTGCATAAAGATAGTTTAGGCATATCGAGGTTTTTGCATTGATGGGACATGGGGAAGGTGATGAGTGCCTGTCTGTGTATCTGAGCAGGGTGTGGGTTTTTGCTGGGTGATTAAAACCCAAAGTATGTTATGGTGAGATAGATTATTTGAAGAATGTACAGCAATGAAAACCACAAGAGGGAAGAAGGCAAAAAATGACTTGATTTTAATACTCAGCAGTATGTGAAAGGTTGGGGAAGAAGATAGTCAAAATGTAATTTCAGAGCCTGATTCAAATCCCACTGAAGTCAATGGAAAATTCCCTTTGGCTTCAATGGGCTCTGAACTAGATCATTAATAACTGTCATTCTGAGATTGCACTTAAACATCAATGTGTTTTAAATTTAACTAGAAAAATTGGACAAGTAAGGCAGTATTTGAATTGTAGAATTTGACTAATATATGGAAAAATCAGTTTATTGGGTCCAATCCCGCTTCCTTTGGAGTTGGTGAGAGCTTTGCCATTGATTTCAGCTGTAGAAACCCCTCCCCACTTCCTAGAGGGAGATTTCCATGTGACTCTCCAACAAGGAAAAGCTCATTCACGAGCCTCATGATCTAATCCATGGCAGCTTTAGACATCCCTAGAGAGTAGGATGAAGTCAGATCAGAGCTGTAAGACGAACCAAGGCCACGTAAAGCCTTGCTTAAGTCAACATAAGGATATTAAAGGTGAGATTTCGCCATGGCCTTTCCGTTGCAGTGGCAACTTGATGCAAAGAGGGTTGATAATAATAATATAATAACATAATAACATAATAATCCAGCCTGCTAATCACAATAGCATGGATAAGCATTTCAGCCTACATTGCACAGGCAAGCATCTAATCTTGGGGATGCTTTCTGGTGGGCTGTTTTTTCCCCCTTTCCATTCCTTTTTTTTTTTCCTTTTTTTTCTTTTTTTTTCCCTTTTTTTTTTTTTTTTAATAAGCCTTTCACGCAGCCTAAGGTGAGAAGAAATAAAAATAGCCTCCCTGCAGATAAACCACAGCAGTCAGGATAATGATTGCAAAGGATCATCAGTCTTCAGGCACGACCTGAACATCAGAGGGCTAGAAGGACATTTTTCATCGGCCCCTTCCTTCCCTCCCACCCTGGACTGTCACTACAGAAATACAGGGTGGCAGGTAAGCAGAGATGGCGTTTCTGATTCTTAGACAAGACACAAGATAAAATGGACAGGTCAGTTCTGTTTGGTTAAAACCAAAGGAAAAGGAGAAAAGAATCCCGGAGAAAAAGATTAAGCAGGAATCCCCCAAATCCCTGCCTTGATTCACTTGTTCCTAGAAAGAAAAAGAAGCCAACTGAGCTTGCAATTGCCTTTCCCAGCCGGGAGATAGGGACTTTCCAAATTCTTCATCTGTCATCAGCCAGAGATGGAAAACCCTTGTCATAATCCCAAGGAAAAGAAGAGGGTAAACATTTGTCGGGGAGATGCTCTGTATCTCATTTGTTGAGCACATGAAGTGCAAACAATTATAGGTCAGGCCCTGCTATATGTTATTTGTTGTCCCATTATAAAGTTACTCTAAGGTAATGTTTCAAAGGTTTTGTTTACAGGCAAACCGTAACCAGGCTACATAAACTCCCAAACCCAGGGTCAGCATACTTATTTAATAAACTTTGGTGATACATATCTTTTATTCTTAAAGGACAGCAGTGAAGAAAACTGGCAAGGGTTGAGAATGCACTGAGTGCTATATGAAAATCTGTAAGGCAGTTTAAATAGATGATTACAAAAACATTTATCTGTTTTTTTTTTCACAAACTGCAGTAATCAAGCAAATCACATATATCTGTCCCATGAGGGCACTGACAACAATTCTTTGAAGCTTTTGGATAGCTGGGGTCCTATAAGATCTTACCTATAACCACGATATGGGGTGCCGCTCAAAAGGGTTTTAATATGCTACGGGGAAAGGAAATGAATTTCTCTGTGGGAGATGAGAAGATGACCAGCTCAGCAGGACAAAAGAAATTCAGTGTACAATTGGAGAAGCACAGATTTCAAACTCTCTCTGCCCTGACGGAGTAATTTAAAGTACATTTCAAGAAGCAAGATAAAGGGGAGAAGGGAATCCCTCCCAAACGTGAGCAGTGCCAGCTGTTTTGCAGCAGGGTTATAGAGAATACCCAGGGGACACTAAGGGAGCATGTCAGGGCACCTGAACATAACATTGAGCTCCTCCTAAGGGCTGGGGGATATTAGAGACCTCGGCAGGGAGTAGGCTTCAGGACCATGGGGCTTACACAGATTGGCACCTCCTGGGAGCAGCAATGGGAGGCAGAAAGGACAGACTCAGACTGGCGCTGGACACTGAGATCCAGGCACCTTTGCCACTCCTGAATTCATATATAGATGTATTCACAAAAAATCAATTTACCCTGCTCCCTGAAGCCTATGGGAAAACAGAAGCCTAACTAAACATCTCATCTGTGATGTTCTCTTGGCCTTGCAAGGGGGATTAAATAGCTGTAAAATAGGACAGGAGACTGAATATACCTTTCCATTATCAAACACATTTGCATTGGGCATATTCTTCAGAACCTTGGAGAAGAAAAGGAGGTTGTTTCATGTTTGAGGCTTTGCTTATTCTCCAGAAAACTGAATGACAGAGGGGAAGTAATAAAAAAACCAACCAACCAAACAAAAAAGCCCCAAACTGAACATGCCCTTTTCACCACAATACGATTCTCCCAGAGGTCAAAGGAAAACAAGGTCTTTAGCATTTTGGATGTATTGACAAGTTTTTGTCAGACTGCACATACGTTTATTAAACCACACTTGGATTCTTCAGTGCACAATTTACTTGGCAAGTAATGCTTTCAAAATACACGGACCACTGAAATTATTGTACAAGACTCTTTCAGAGAGGCTAAAATGCTTCACTGCATCTAAAAATACACGACGACATAACAATCCGAGGCACAGGTGCCACAGATATTAGAAATACCTGCAAAGGGAAGATTTCAAGCATGAAATATCCTAAAACCCATTTATCTACTTAAATGACTGCAAAAAGGCTATGATATATGGTAATTTATTGTAAGTTCTCCAGTCCCATCACGTCTGAGCACCTCTCAGTCTTTCATGTACTAACCTTAGAAATTCGCCTGAGGTGAGGTTGTATTCCTATTTCTGCTCTAGCAATGATCGGTGTTGAACAGCTGAAAAGCCAGGAACAAGTAAAAGCCCTGGATTTAGAAAGGCAACTAATTTCCTGACTGCCATTGTGTCACCTCCTTTCTGGCTGAAGTCTTTTATACATCTTGACCTCAGTGTCTTGCTCAAGTTCACCTTCAGATCAACTTTTCCTTTTGTGTAAAATGGAATATGCCAATATAGGAGAATAAAAGGATGTGGAGAGGACTGAAAAGAGTAAAGCAAAGTACTCTTACAGAAACACTAAATATAACCCAAAATTAAAGAATAGTTAATTTCAGAAAGTTGTAAATAAAATTAGTAGATTATTGGGAAAGTTACTGTGCTTTCCAAACAATAAGTTTGTTCATATAGTTTATGTAACCAAATAGATATCTGGGAATTCTCACTTTATCACAAAACTCAGTCAAGTAGTGCAAGAAAACTCAGGAGGACACCCATATATTCCCTGGGAAAATGCAGCTAAACGTTAACAGCACCTCCATCAAGGTTGCTTACTCTAAGGGCAAAATCTGGCTTTGAAAAACTCACTGCCTTGATGTGATTTTGAGGTCTGCTGTCACCAGCGAAGCAGTCTGTGTTTTGGGCCTTACTATTTGTTATATGAATACATCACTCTATCCCAAGCAAGAAAAAATAAAAGCACAGCTCCCACATATGCAATAGCAAGGAGCTTTCTGCTTCCCTCTGCCTAGAAATCACACAGAAGCAGAATGACACAAGAGAAAGTAGCATCTCCCACTAACACTGCTACTCCTCAGCAATAAATAGTTTACTCTCAGCGATCCCTTGAAAGTAGATCTTAATTAAGTGCAATATAGTTGCACTTATTGATCTGTAGATGTATTTGATCTGTACAGATCAAATCTTTATTGATCTGTAGACATTACCTTTTTGCGAGGGGCTTACTCTAAATTAAATCAATTACTACATTAGATGCTTAGAACTTCTCTTTTACATTAGTGTGTGCTCTCCTGGCTTCAGAAGCCTACTGCTAAAAATATTCAACTACAGAGGTTGTCCAAATTTATAAATGATGTGGCTGGGGCAACTGTTCTCCTAACGACTGTGTGCTAAGCGGACTTGCAAAGCCTGACACAGCGAGAAAGGGGTCCTTCAGGTCACACAGGCTACAAGAGAAGGATTTTGGAAAGTCTTGAGATTTCAATACAACCTAAAATGTTTCATCCTACAGTCACATAGCTGGTGTCGGTCACACATCTCCAGCGCACGCAGAAGCATCCATCAGCCCACGGCTGCAATACATATAACAATCGAGGCTGAACAAGTTCACAGAGGTTGTCCAGAGTTTCTTTCAAATAGCTCCTAAGTCAACACAGTCGGTGAGCAGAGGACTAGTTGCTAGAGGCAGTTGCTCTGCCTTAACTTTCACAGAAATAAAAGGGGGGGAAATTAAATTTGTTGTGGAAATTTTAGAAATCGTGAGATTTAATCATATTAAGAGGAAGAGCATACCACACATATGAAGATTTACTCCTTCAAAATGACAAGTTCCAGTTTTCTATTCCTCTTGGAAATCTTTATTGTATAGTGTTTCCTGTGCAAATACGTATCTAGGAAATACAAGAATAGAATTAAAAATAGTTTGCTAGTAGTACAAGAACTACTAATAGTTTCTAGAAATTCCTTTTCTTTTTTTATATTTAAGCTTAATTAAAATTTTTGTACCTCAGGAAACTTCATTTCAAAGTGACATGTTTCATTATGTTCAAGGAATTTTGCAAATGTGAACAAAATCCAAATGTATCAAAATTTGATTAAATCTTAGATTCAGTGAGGATATTCTATGATATAAAATATTTCTTACCAAGAATTTCAACATAAAATAGGAAACTTTTTGTTCATTCCATTAAATTGTGAGATTTATTTCCCTTAAAGTGTTTAATTACTTCCTGTTCACTGATCTATTCCAGTGTATTTGCAGATGCTGATGTCACCTGGACCTTTGTACAAATTCACTTTTCAGCTTAGCGAGGTTACTCATTATAAATAGTTTAAAGCAAATTCTAAATAAGCTATTCTTTACCACTACCAACATCAAGAATAAAGAAAAGATGAGAGCAAGAAGGATGCCAAGCAAAAACAACAGCAAAAAAACCCTTCACAGTTCTGGTTTTCTTGCCAAAACCCGTCTGTAGCAGCACAATTAAAATGTTTAAATTATGTCATCAATTAGGCCTGTTGTACTTAAGATATTTCAGATATTCCTAAAAGTCTGAAGTGTTTCCCACTGGAAATTATTATTTTGTTGAATTTGATGCCTTTTTTTCTTAAGTAGGCAAGAGGGATGGTTTAAGAGATGTTTACTCTGCCTCAGTACTGGGGAACTAAAGAGCCTGCATTTCTCTCTGATTTTTATAACCTCTGCAGTATTGCTTATTCACAATTTTTTTCCCAAAGACCTACTCGCAGAAGTTAAAACTGAAAATCCATTATATATGCTGATAACTTTACCAGCACATTAAAGGCAGTAAAATCACAAAAGCTAAAAAAGCTAAGTGTCCTATGATTTTCTTATTTGTGGCTCTGTACCTGCGTCACAGATGCACATGCTCCGTGTCCTTGAGGCCTCACGTAGGTGAGCAGCTCCACACCAGTCCTCGCTACAGAGCCCTCAGTGTGCAGGTCTGCAGCACCTTCTCTTAGCGATTTCCACAGCCCGTCTATGCTGATGAGCAGTTTTATTTAACTTGAATGCATGACACTAGTGCTCATTGTAGCACCATGCATTTCTCTTTGCTTACATTAGTGGCTACTAAAGGTGTCAAGATAATAAAAAGCCACTATATGTCTATTGTTAAACTCCAACATTATTCTTGCCAGTACTCTGTCTCTTTGAGCAGAAATTCTGGGCTTTCATTTTCCACAAAAGACAGGTTCATTTTAAAATACCTTAAAAGAGAAGAAAATGCAAATAATCTGACCCAGAAACAATACTCAACATTTTTTTACTTACTATATAGCACACTATGAAAGCCTTCTGCAAATGTTTGCCAAAATTTCATCAGGAGATTAGGATTCATTGCTTTATAAAATGAAGTAATGGTAAATAAGGCGCATTCATAACTTTTTATTTGCTCTCCCTGATGAATGCCATAGAAAAATCCCAAATAAATAAATATATATTTTCCACAGTGAAGTACAGCCGAGGCTTGCCTATATTATCCATACGAGTTGTGAAGAAATCCAACAAACTTGAGTGGCACGGGTCAAAAAATTCTCTTATATTTTGTAGAACTAAATGAAGTCACCAGAGCAGTGCCATTAAAAGCAACCAAGGCATGGAGTCATTTAAATGGTTTCCCCTAGATGGCTAGGTTAAGCTCTGTTAAAATTAATCCTTTTTCATGCTGGCAGGTGTAACAAAGAAAACCTTTTTGTATGGAGTGCAAAGAGGGTATTTTACCCTCTCAAAGGAAAGCTGCTTGATATTTCCATGGAGAAAACAGCACAAGTGATTAACAATTTAGATTTCCCATTCCTAAGCTTTGTTTATATAAATATATGGGGGATCATTTCTGAATCTGTAAGAGGATTTTCTACAGTCCAATGTAAAGAACTTAAAACTGCCATAAATGAGATGTTAAAAAAAAATAAACAGATTGTCTTGATAAATGCCAGTTATTGCAGACTGAGCTCCACTGCAGTAACACACTAAGCAGCTGACATTTAAAAGAAACCTGACTAGAGTGCTAGCTCCCTAGATAGTTTTCTTCTTCTCTAAAATAACCTCAAGTCTGCCCACAAGAGAGGATCTCTGTAGCGATGCTCAGCCTTTCCCGACTCACAGTTATGACCTACTTCAGGATGGTCTTTTACACACACACACACATAAATGGCAAACGAGCATCTTCTTGACCTAGGTCCAACGATGGGCATGTCATCGCTGGGACAGAAGGGACTCTAGAGATCAGGCCTTTGATATAAACATGAAAAGCAACATTAGCTTCACTCTCCTCCACTTCCCTGCTGACTTTCATCCCTCTCCTGAGCAGGATTAATCCTTCCTCAGAAGTTTTCCCAACTAATAGTTCCCTTTTCCCCACAGTCATTTCCGTAAAGGGCTGAACCCACCTTCCTTAGAGAAATAGCGCTGGGTTTTTTTCCAAATGCAGAAACAACTGACAATATCAAGCAAAAGTAGTTTCCATCCTCATGCTGCTTTCCTGCTTCCTGGGGCCTTCCCGTCAGCACAGAGGAGAGGATTGATATGCTTTGTCCTCCAGGTCTGGAGGAAAAAGCTGCTGCGTTAACCTGCTTCTTGCCTGCTCTTCACAGGTCTCAGTGGTGGCTCTCCAGCTAGTTTCAAAGAGCAGGACCCCAGTTCCTGGCTGTCGAAGGGGCTGTCCCCTCTTATGGAGGCAGTAGCCTTGGTGCTTCTTGCTTGGTTGGCTGCCATTTTACTGCATTGCCAAAAGGCACCCGCAGTGGCAAATGCATCCATCAGCTGTGAAACTCAGGAAAAGCAAAAAGGAGCTTTTTTTCTTTTTCCCCTGTCTGAATGAACTAATCCCTCCACTCCCACAACTCCCCTTCATCATTGGTTAGCAAACATTGAACTGCTTCAACCACTCCTGCTAAACACCGAAGGTATAACAGATATTAGTACATAATTTACATAATTGATCCCTCAGTTTCTGGCAGAGATGCGTAAAACAGATTTCTTACTGGATGATAAGTATACTTGTTAATATAATTTCTGGCTGGCCCAAAGGAGGCAAGTCAAAGAAAGGGCAATAGAGCATTTAAAGAACAGGAGCGATAGCCAGGTTCAGGCCCCAGAAAGGACCAGCTCTTTGCTCACAAAAACCCCAACGTGTGCTATAAGATAACTACATACTAACTCTCTACCCCTGCCACACTGAAAGTCATGCACGGAAGCACAAGGCAAGACGTGCCTACAAAGCCTTCACTCCCATGTCCTCGCCGTGACATGTTGTCTGCAGCAGAGATGCAAGATGTGCAGGGTGATGACTTCATGCTATGAGCAGAAATAGATTAGCTTCTAACTTCTACCTCTACTGCTGACTGAGGATTTTCCACATACTGATCTGCCTGACTGCAGAGGGACCCATGCTGGGCACAATCATAACTTCTGCAAACTGCGATGAAAGAAAATGCAAACTCACACTGCACAGATCCTGGGACTCCTCAGTGAACCTGAGAGAGCCAGGACCATCATCCCTTAAAACCAGCAAATTTAGATAATCAAAATGCCTCTGTTCTATTCATAGCTATTGAATTCAGAACTAACAAGTACAAAACTTTGAATTAAACGTCTAGACCTTGGAAAGCTTACCCTTTACACAGAGATGAAGAACTAATAAAGCTGGAAGGAAACAATACATTTTTAAAGCTGACTGAGACTCAGAACATCGGGTTAGTACTGTTCAAAATGCGTTCACTGCGACATCATTTTGACAGTACAGCAGTGTCTCAGCAGGTTGTAATGCAGCTCCTTGGTATTTCTAAGTGCACTGGGCCTCTAGGATCACTCTCTGGGAAGAGACGGCAGGGTTGTTGTTACAAAGTTGTTTACATTTAATTAAAATGGTCAACTTTCCTGAGTTTCTATAAGGTTAATAAAACCAGCAAATTTCTAGAGGAATTATAATCAGAGCATATATGTTCTAGTAACTTTCCTCTGTTTCTGCAAGATTTCTATAAAATATTTAAGCCCATCAAATATTGAAGATGTACACTTAATGATCTAAACATTTATTTTAGAATGAGTTTTTTGAGTTTGAGAACTTTATCTGTAAATAACTTAAATTGAAAAGAAGATTTAGCATAGGAACACTTTAGCTAGAGGAGCTTGTAAAGATCTGATGACCTTCCACTCAGCCTGACTAGTTTATAGAAAGGCTCTGCAGTCTTTACAGGTTTAATCTCTTCAATAGTTTCAGGTTTTTGAATCCTGTACTTCTACTGCCTAGAGGTGTACTTGTTTGTGATCCGTGATTTATCAGCCACCATTCCAGTAACAACAGCAGTAATATTTCTACACTCATAGGCCATCTCCTCCACTGTAGTCGTTGTGGGATCCCACAACTCTGTGCCCACCTTGATCCATAAGGATAATCTTCTGAAGTGCTGCCTAGACTGACAGAGCTAAGCACACCCTTCAGGTGTATCCCTCCTCCTTACTCAAGGCGAGACATGGAGATGTCCTGGTCCTCCAGCTGAGAGCTGCTGTGAGGAGGACACACAGGCAAACAAGCTGGAGCAGGGCTGAGACTAGCTAGACACTAAGTGGATCAGGTCCCCGGGGCATGGCAGTGAGTGCACTGGCTCCTTGGCCCCGAGACAACCCGTGCTATTTTCCACCGAGCAGCACTTGCTGATGATATCAGCAAGGCAAGGCCCACAGCCAGCTCATGCATTATGTTACTGATGTTACAGAATCAAATTTTATAGGAGAAGGCAGCTGGAAGAGGGCTCAAGAGAAATCTAGCTCACCTCTCTGTTCAAACACAAGATCAGCAATGCTTGCGTCATTTTGACAGATGCTCATCCAACTTGTTTGTAAAGCCTTACAATATTGAAGGGTCCCTAATCTCCTCAGCAAGTCTTGACTATTCTTACCTTTATAAAGGGTTATTTTTCCTAATGACTAATCTCTCTTTGCAATTTGAACCTATTACTTTTTGTCTTATGCAAAGTAAACAGTTTATTTTCTCCCTTTTTTTGTATTTAAAGACTACTTTGTCTTCCCTCAGTCTTTTCTTCCACAGACCATTCATTCTTCTCTTCCATACCATGGTTTCTGGATTTGTGACCATTACTGCCTGGTGTCCTCTGGTCCCTCCTTCTTATAATCTGCAATTACAGTTTTCCAGTCAAAGTGGCACCCAGTTCACACTGGCTTCATCAGAAATACACTTCTGTAGTTTGCTTATGAGAAAGTACTGTGAAACATTATCAAAAACCCAAGTCAACAGACGATGAATATCATTTCCCTCCTGTTCAAAAGGTCTATTGTTCTGTTACAGAAGGCAGTTAGACATATTTCATATGATTTGCTGTTGATAAGTCTGTGGTCTTTGCTTGCTTCCACATGCATATGCATCGTCTCCTTGATTTTTTGTTCCAGTATATTCTGAAGAAATGAAGTTAAGCTGCACTGTCTCTATTATCTTTTTCCTTCTTTAAATATATGCACTAGGTTTCCTTTTTCCAGCAGTCTAGTACTTTTCCCACCCTCTGTAAATTCTCAAAAGTATACACAAGCAGCCCTATTTAAGTATTCTCCAGATTTTTTACTCATTGGAAGATGAGGTCTTGCCCTTATGTCACTGGGATTACTTAAGGTGACACTGACCAAGTTGGCACTTTTAGCGAAGAAGTGGCTTACTGCCAGAAAGCAGTAAGCACTGTAATTTTTGCAACTTCATCTGCTAATAATTTGCCTCTGTTATGCAATAAGACAGCAGTTCCTGGCCATCTTCTTACTGCCCCAGTCATCTGAGGTCCATCAGGTCACCATTAACTTTTCATCACGAGAAGTCTTCCATTTTTTTAGTCTTCACATATTACAGTTTTATTCTTTTCTGATGTTTAAAAATTATTCCCTGTATTTGCACTACAGTTGCTGTCTGGGCCTGCTACCTCAGATCTAGAAATTGCCCAAAATTCCGGTATGCCTCCTTACAAATCAAAAACCTTAACTAAAAAAAGTCAACTGAATTTGTCCTATTTTTTTTCTGAACTTCTTCATAATCGTGGCACTTGGGCTGAAAAATATGGGATGAGATTTTTTCTGTTACTTTGGTTGTCAGGATTCATATGTTAAAACCAGAATCTTCCTAAAAAGAAACTGTATTTCTGCTCTTGCCCAGCAAGGGCAATATATCAGATAAACTAAGTGTTCAATCAGACACATGTATCAGCTGTGTATGACCTCTTCACATGTGTTTCAGCGCTGACTGTTTTTTGGGATATATAGAAGCCTGACAAAACAAGAAACAGCATGTCCCATTAGCTTACCATGTGGGACACGGGACTCACCATACCACAGAGGACAGCCAGTAGCATAAAAGTCGCAGCCCTGCAGAGCCTGCCCATTTCTGCAGCGATTCTGGTAGGGCCGTGCTCCGGAGGCGTGGACCCTACTACTGCGTGAGCTGCACAGCAGGTCCAGGGAAGAGACTGTGGGGCACAGAGACCTCTCTACTGGAATTCCCTTTTCCCTGCATTTTGGGGCATCAGAAAAGCTCTGTGACACTCCTCAAAAATATCTCCCACATAAGTCTCAAAAGTCCATGAAATTTCATCCTTACATTCCCTTATTTCAATGCATCAAGTAGATGCTAAGGGCATTTTTTCCCTCCTCAGTTTTATTTTCAGGCCACGCTGAAGGATAAACCTATCATGTTTCTGACCCACTAGAAAAGCTGCTTTAGCGTTGCAGGAAATGTAATCTGTATGGCCATCATGAAAGTGTTATAAGATGTGAGCTGCAGAGATTTTGGAAGGTTGTGTCTGAGCCACAACATCCATTCTTCATTGTTAGGCTTTGCAAGCTAATATCCTCTTAGCCTAATTTAAAATCATTAATTAAAACTAAGTTGAAACTGATGTGTAATGTAATAAGGACAAGAGGTCCCACACCAAAAAAGAGGAAGATTTAAGAGATGACCATGTATTTAAATTTGCTCTACTTTTCTTGAATCAGAATTTACTGTACAACATGACCCTAATTTAGTAGAGTCCTCAGATTTGTGCAGCTTACACACACATTTTGACTGAAAACTAGTAATTACTATGAAGAAACTAGGAACCAGGCAGGCAGCTAGCAGGTTTTTTTTTGAGCAAATTATAAACACAATCTCTGTATTCTTTGGTCCTCCAATGCACTGGGTATATCACATCAACACGGTAAGGAAAATCTGTTGAAATCAGTTGGAAATCCTGACTAGCACAATATGAGCTGTTGCTGCAGTGTAAGAGGTTCTTCATCTCAGCAAGTGATACGCTACAACAAGTTTTGTGAAGCGAATTCATTTTCTCTCCCCTGCATGCTGGGGTGGAGGCGGGGAGGAGGATGGGGAACGGGGAGTAGAAAAGATGGAAGAATGGGCAGGGTAAAGTAGTTAAATTTTTTTTTTATTAAATCTTTGCCAGTTTTCAGCGGGTGTAAAAAAATAGTTGAATTCCCTAACTAAATTATAATTCCAATCTTAAACAATAAAAAGAAATCCTGTAATATTCTATGTGCAGTGCCTGACAGCTGGGCCGTCTGATCCTTGCAGTCTGCTTACAAATTGGTATTAGTGGCACTAATAAAGCTGATTAATGTTGTGACTAGAGACCCACTAACCTGACACTGCCAGCTGGGTGCACAAAGGCTGTCAATCTACATGGCAGCTGTTAAACTACGAGCGCCGTAGCCTTTAATTTACATTTCAGCAACCTCCTCACTGTAATGCATTTTAATGGGCACGAATAAAAACCGCTGGTGACGTGCAGGAATTCCACAGGATATTGGTGTGTACACATTATATTAGTAAAATGCCACTTATCAAAAAACCAGAGATAAAGCCAATTCTTTCCTCAGTTACATTTCTTGAAACCTGTAGCAACTCTGTCATAACCGATGCAATTATTGCAGATTGCCACCGGTATGGCTGAGGGCACATTTTCAGCCAGTCCACCCACCCTTAATAGTTATGATAGCTTATTAATTTCCATTGATGCAAATAGCTATGAAGATACTATCTGCATCTTAATAGCATTTTCCCACGACTGCTTTGCTTACAAGTACTTTGGAGGGTCCCAGAACAGGTCCTGTCCATCATTCAGAGGCCTTTAGCAAGTCACCCTTCTGACACTTTTTGGAGAGCCCACGGCTGGACCAGGAGCCCAAGCAACCCGTTCCCTTAACCACGGTATTTTCTGATGAGAGGACTGCTGCATTGCCGGTGCTCTAACTGTACTGTGTGTAAACTATATGTAAACAGAGGTTTATAGGCTTTTAAGACTATCAATCCAGGACCTTCTATAAATATTCAGTCCAACTGATCCACTTACTACTTAAATGCAAAAAATTTACACTAACGATACATCAGAGTCACTATATTAAAACAACAGATTGAAGATGTACAAAACAAATGTTCCAAGGGTAGTCCATAGAAAATAGGGTCTACTTTCTTTGACCCTAATAAAAGCATAGTTTATTATGGTAAATACTTTGCTGTTTTGTAAACTATATTACATTTGCAGAAATTCAGGTGAGCATTTCCTTAGGGCAGATTTCTTGGTTGGGGTGTTTTGGTTTTTTTTTTTTCATTTTTTAAATTTCTTTCATGATTGACTGTATTGTTCCCAAAATGCCCAGGAACATTACTGGAAAGACCTTTCATTTTTCTATTATGATATCCTGGCAATTTTCAAAATCTAGTTTTTTTTGTTTGGTTTTTTTTTTTTGAAGGACATAGATAGGAAGCAAGTGGCAGAAGAAAAGACAATGTGAAAAGGAAAATAATACAGCCCCAGAGTTTTTATATTACCTATTCTAAAAACATATTGTAAATACAAGGACATCACAAATACTCAAACAAATACTAAATTCTTAAGTAGGCTATAACTATAATCTAAATATGTCTATCTGAGGAATTCAATCTCTCGTTACTGAGTCTTTGCTATCAAGAATAGGTTTCCTTCTCTCTCAGGTCCCAGAGAGCAGGTGAGCATGTACCTATTTCTGAAAAAATCAGAGTTAAGCAACTTGTAAAAAAGCCTTATGCTAGAATTTAGTGGGTGACCTAAGATTTAAACCCAAGTCTATTAACTCGTGTTCCTGTTTCTTCATCACTTGACAAATCTTCCATTCTCAAACAATGAAAGAAAGAATTCTTTAAAATCTTTTTTGCATTGACTTTAGAGGACAGGGACAAAAGAGCAGAGAAGTTAGGAAATGGTGGGAGCTGGGTTAGCATGTGTCTGCATAGGCCAGGTCATGCATCTTGGTTTGCTGTGTGTGGCTGTTACTTCCGACTTGCACAGTATCAAGTTTAAAGGCAAGAGGCCATGAAAGGAACAGTGTCTGTATGCTGCTTTGAGTACAAAAATGAAAGTACCCTCTTGCCACATCACCAGTCAGCTCTGCCTTCTGTCTTTGCTTTTGCCATTTCACAGAAAAGACTGTGGAGAGGGGATCTGATGACTTCCTAACCCTGAAATCTTGCTATTCTTGCTGATTTAAATATTATTTCTTATCTAGTATAATAGTAATAAGAATGAGGGAGGAAAAAGCTACCAGCAACTGTACTGTATAGTCAGCAGAATAGGCCAAATTGTACCTGATTAGCAGGCTGAGGTTCATTAACTCATACTGGGTCTTGCAACTTATTTTGGTTTCTGTCAACGAGGGGATCTACTGCACCTTAAGCTCTCAGGCACGTACAGTCTTTTATACAATACTCGTTCCTAACATAACTTTTCTCTCAGTGATTTCAGGCCAAAACATTGCAATACTGAGCTGCCCACAGCTGCCTCCCAATCAGGCTAACAGACCCCCCCTTTCAAAAGCAAGAGAGACTTTTCCTCATGAGACTCTCATTTAAACCACGGCAGAACTTTGTTTGTGCTCTGGACTAGTGTAATGTAGCAGGGTGATGCTTTTTGCAATACTGGTTCATTGTCTCTGCTCAGTATTGTGAGATCATTTCAGCCTCTGGAATGATCAAACCTTTCTATCAGTCCAGCTCCGATTCCCAGGACAGTATCGTATGGAAAAGCAGAGCTAGTGCATAAATCCAAAATTCCCCTTTCTCCAGAACTTTTGCAAACTAAAGCAGGACAAGTAAGATGACCAAATATATTATAACTATTGCAGTATCATTAAGTCCCACAATTTTTTTTTTTACATCAGCTGGGGAGGGGGAAGGGAGGACATAGGCAATAAAATCTGTTAACACTGCTAAAATGCAAGGCCAAAAGAAGAAGAAGAAAATCCAAGACCAACATCTCAAACAGGATCTATTAGAAGTGGAGAGAACCATGAAATCACCCGCTTATTTTTCTAACTTCCATCAGATAACAGGATTCAAAGGATTGTATAAATGCCAAGATAGATTAGATACAATAGACAGAATCAATTGTTTGTTCAGACCTTGCTACAAATATGCCAGTCAAACGTATATGTAGTCCTGTATGGACTACATGCAGAGAGATGTAAATGCTTAACATGAATAGATTTGGGCTGATGGCATCCATAGCCTGCAATCTTTATGTGACATTTCCTTTCCCTTTTCCCTACTTCATAACATTGCATCAGTTAGAATAGGTAAGAAACAACCTCTCTCTGGATTTTTTTAGTATAGCAAGAACAAAAGTAAAGTTGTGCATTTTAGTACAAAACTAAATGTAGTTACTTTAGATTATCTTTAATAGAAGCACTAACTACTAAAATGAATAACTTGCAATTTGGTCTAGAAAGCTTCTTTAACAAGTGCCTTCTGCAGGTGCAAAGAAAATTTTAACTGATCACTAACCCTTGCATTAGAAGTTAAAACAGTGAGGTTCACCTTATCAAATCAAATGGTGTTCTGCCATTAACAGAAGCATCTTGTCTTCACATACCCACTCAAAGGTTTCACCGAGAGAAGAGCTTACATACAATATTTCTCCTTTCCCAGTTTAATTTTCATAAGTTCCTACTGATAGGGGTCAAGTGAAATAACATTTCATAAGCAGAAGTTTATGACTAGGTTTTCTTGCCAGAACAGAATGGCATCTGTTCCTATGCATGTTTAATTTAAATATTTTTCATGAATGTGGGATGATGGTATAAATATTTGAAATCATCAATATAGTAGACTGCACTATAGCATGGAAAGGCTGCTGCACAGCTGCTGTTAAATTATAGATTTCTTATGCAATGAATACATTTAACTTGTCTTTTGAAGAATTAAAAAATGATGTCTTCCGTCTAAAATATTTTGTCAGATCCTTAAGAGATGTTCTTCATGTGACCTACAGCTTCCAGACAACTGAAAGAATAACTCTGTGACCCCATCGTGAATGATGCTTACGTAGGGTGGAGCCAGGGCAAGAGCACACTGCACGTGGGGGGCAGGTGAGTTTCTTCTCTTTGTCATCTTTAACCTCCCCTTCTTCCACTCGTGAACCTGTTCTCACTAAAAATAGCTCCCAGTTCCTGTATCTTGGTCTGTGATCTGATTCTCCAGTTTACATTCTGGAGAACACTCATATCCCCAGTGTTGGCTTGGAAAAAAAATTAAAACCAAACACCACAACAACAAAAACTATTTTTCCCTTCGTCCCCATCCCAGGAACATGATGATGTGCCAGTTTACATCATCTGTAAAAAATTTGACAACCAAGTTTCAGAGGCAGATGAGACTCTCCCATATGTACAAGTCACTTGAAACAGCCTGGAGAAGTTTTTGTTGAAAGCAACCAAACCCAGGATGTGGGGGAAAGGAGGCACCGGAGTGTTTCATGGCATTGTTTATGCTGCTGTCCGGAACCTAGGATGATTTATAGTAAATATGATGTTAGCAAGATTCATGACTTAACAGAGAGAAAAGTAAATATTTTGCTATGGTCCAACTAATCAGATACCCCCCTTCTTAAAAAAAAAAACAAACCAAACCAAAACATCACCTTATTTTTAAAGCACTACTTGCAGAACAACTCTTGTCATTGCAGGGTGTGTTTACAAGCTGTTACTGTGATCTGAAAATGAACTCCTTGAGATAACAGTATCTTTAGAATCTTGGCCTTACAAAGTCTGCTTTTTAATTTTTAAAGCTAATTACAAGTTATATAATTTTACCATGCTATTCATTTTGGTGATTATTTGTGACAAACCACGTAAGTGCCATAGCAATGGGGAAGGCAATACGTGTAGTGAAATATTATACGTGTGGTGGCATAAAGCTTTATTGGCATGAGCTAGGAGTGGATGCATTACTCATGAATGGTGAAGCCAGCAGTAAATTAAGAAGGTGGCCCCAAGTGAGTATTAGTCACCTAAATACAACCATATGCCACCAGATTTTGTATTGCATTTTCACAGAAATGTTATTTCTAAAATTTGCAGAGAATTTCTAAATGGACTCCAACTTCAAAGCCTCACAAACGAAGACCTAAGAACCAACATGTGTGCAACCCACCTCGCCCCTTCCAAACTTTAAATCATTAAAAGTTCACCTATAAATCAAGATGTTCATCGCAAGTGTTGCTATTTTACCGACCATTTCTGGGGGGTGGGAACAGCCTGTATCGAGTGCCATGAAGTCACCCTGCTTGTTTCTTTTTGCAAACCTTAGGTCACAAATCACTTCCCACCTGCTGAGGGGAGGCTTGTGTGGCAGGAGCATCAGAAAAACAGAGTATGAAAACTGCTGATCCTGATACAGTGCATCATGCCTGCAAACTAAATGCCGCTTCTTTGACAAAGTTGCAGAATTCAGGGCGTAGCTATGAGTATTATCCATCTTTCAAAAGATAAGCTTGTAAGAGGTTGGTACGGCCCATATACAGCATAATATAGGAGCTGTCAGTTACTACCATTTGCTCAGACCAGCTTTTGAGTCGCAACAGCAATACAGAGAGAGCTCTATGTTGCCTTAGCTGTGTTATTTTAACAGTAATTGAATTTGCTGAGTACATCGGGTATCATTTTGCCTGCTTGCACACAATCTGCAGAGTAAGTGGACACATAAGCAACGCCACTGCCTTGACTGTACGCTGGGTCGAGGAGCTGGTTGGCAGCAACGCAGTCAGAGGCGTCGGGGACTGCACTGGGCAGTTTGCCTTTGCTTTGGCTGCCTTCTGCCATACCTTAATCCATATGTAGAGCTCTATGGGAATTTTCGTATCCAGCTACAGTCTCTACAGTTCTTCATGTGAAGAAGGGATTCCCATACAGGTCCTGAGCATGCAGCCACATGTCTCTGAGCTGTCTCGTGCCCAGAGGGTAGGAAGCTTGAAGCCAGTGCAAGGAAGCTTGAAACAACTGGGGAAAGGAGGTGGTTAACACAAGAGCACAGCCGAGGAGAGCCTAAGCAGCAATGTATGCCAGGAGCTGAGCAAGGTTCGATTTATTTTACTCTTTACATGTGCAGATCTTAGAAATTGAAAAGCTATTAATTATATCCATGTTTTACTAATAAATGCACACAGAGTAAGAACTGTTTACAGACCAAAAGAAAACAACAGATCACTTTCCAATAGGGTTATTTTTTTCAACTGAAATAGAGGGGTTTTGCAATCCAGGTCTTCCTTTCCCTCTACTTCATGGCTATTTCTATACATACTTTAACAATCCCAAACTAAACCATTCTCAAACAGGGAGGGGGGGGAGGGGGAAAGAAAGAAAGAAAGAAAGGATGGAGTCCTCAGAAAACTGGCAAAGACCTATTTTGTAAGGAGGGAACCAACGAAAACATTGGCATAAGGCACAGTTGGAGGGTGTCAAATCCGATGTGGCAGCCCTTTCTTGTGCTGCTATGTGGAATTTGCTTCAAAAGATCAGCAAAATGAAACTCTTCATACCTGAACTAATACAGATCCATGTAAATTTGAGCTCTGATCTTATGGAGCCAGTCACATCGCCAGAGGCTCAAAAGGAGTCGTCTTTGTTTGTTTTTGAAGTCTATGTGAAACCGGATCTCACATACTAATATCTTGATCCAAACAATATAATTGAATCTTTTTCTGTTCTCCTCACCCTTTCAATAGAACTTTCCTCCAGTTAGATTTCATTTTTATCTCCTTCCAAAGAAAGGCTAAGGGGGTAAAAATAGTTTTCCTTTTGGTGAAGTGTTTGCCTCTCTCCACAAAAGGTTCAGGAGTAAGACGGGGTGGTGGGGACAAGTAACTAAATTAATAAGGTTTGTATTAAAGTTTGCTTGCTGTATTGCAGAACTGCAAATGAAGGATTGTAAACAGTGGTAGGACCTATATCACTGCTAACCAAAGCAGCAGAACTGTTTAAACATGCAAGACCACAGGTAACATGAATAACAAGCTGAGGGCTCAACGTCTTTCACATCATTTATTGGAAATGAACCTATTCATCTTTTGGAAGTCACAGAAATCTGTTCTGTACTACTGACTTTTAATTGTTTTGCTACATATAATCTAAGGCAGTAACCACTCTGGAAAGAGGACTCAAGTTTGACTTGTTAACCCTTTCCTACCTGATCTTCCATTGAAATACACTTGGGGAATGTTCTGCTATTCAAATTAGCCAAATGCATTGATTTTCCTTAGATTTAGTTAAGGTATTTAACTGATTTCAGAATTAGGGTGCTTCATATATTTCATGCAAGTTGTTCACATGAAGATACAACTGCAACAGATTTGCAGCTTCATCATAGCACTGGAAGTCTCCAGTCAGCCAATAGATTTTGGAAGTTTAACAAAATGAAATCCAAATTCCAAAGTTTTGGACACTCATTCACCAAGACTTAAAACCATCTGCATATTTCATAATTTGATTTCTTTTTTTTTTATGACCGAATAAACCAAACCCAATTTTTTTTAAAGGATTTCCTATGAAGTTCTTTTCAATTTCAACAGAATTTATGAATCGGCTCTCATTCATAATATAGCTGCATAAAACCTTTTCTTTCTATTATTGTGCTAACAGAAACAAACACACAACAGGACAATCCAACAAGAAAAAACTATTCTGTTCAATACAATAGTCAAGGCTGTCAGATCCTGGAATGATTTTTACCTCCCTTCAGTAAAGCATGTGTTTTTCTACAAACCTGACCAGCAGCAAAATCCACCTATAACTGCCTTGTAAAATAAACAGCTATGACTACAACTGAACTTTTGTTATGTTTAAGCAAATAAAAGTTTAAAGGCACTAAAATCTTTGTAAGGATGGCTATAAAAACAGTTATCCTTAGATCACTTCTACTGTGAAGTTTGATTTGAACAGACCTTTACATGCACCATACAGTTATCATCCTTATAAATCAGTGCTCGCCCCATACACCAGGACGCGGTAGGTGCTCGGCTCCATTATCCATAAAGTTTCCAGTGTGTTCAAGAATGCAGGATCTGAAGGTTGGTATGGCCCTAAAATGCCACATTCGGCAAACACAGTCCTTGCAAAGAGGAAAGAGGCTGAAAATCAACAAATGGCACAGAACCCAGCCAAGGAGATGACTTGTCTCCTTGGTAAATCAGTTTCCCATGACGTGACTGTAGATGGGACATTAGACACAGCACTGCTTGAAGTTCAGGCTGCCTCTTCTCAAACACCGCCGAGCGGTGCTCAGGCAGACGCTCAGTCCACTTTTCGGTATCAGGCCTCAAGCCAAAACCTAGTGAAGTCGGTTGGAGACTTTCCATGTTCTGTGAGTGATATTGGAAAGGACCCAGTTGAATATAACTAATGATGGTTTAAATATACGGTGCTACAGGAAGCAAAAAGATTAAGTATTTGTTCTAGTTTGTTGGCTTTTTTTTCTTTTATTCCTTCTTTGCTTGGTAAATCAATTTAAAACCAGCAAGAAAAGTGATCTATCACCATGTCTTATGGGTTTGCCCTAAGATATGCCAGAATCATCACCTCAAACAGCTCAGATAGCATACATGCGAATTACACTTTCCTTTGTCTTTTCACAAACGGGGGTTTGGCACATTTATTCCAACTTTTCTTTTTTTTTTCAGCCACCAAACCTAAACTTCTTAAAAGCTACTTTTATAATGTTCAAAATTCCTAAAGGAAAGTTTAAGGTGTTCAGGAAATCTGCTTTAATAACTACTTTGTAACACGTGAGAACATGGCAGTAATACACAAGAAATATTCTTTAAAATGTAACAGAATTTGGGGTCTTTTCGGGAGCCAGGCATTTCCCATTACAAAGCATCGTGCAACACTGAATCATAGAAAATTTGGTGAGAAGGTTGTTTAAAGGATGACCTCATCCCTGTGCTCCAGCACAGAATAGCTCCAGTGGGTTTTTGGGGGGGGTTAATCTTTCTGATTTGCAGATCCCTATGTAACAAACATATTAATTATAAACTTGCTTTTCTCCATGATTTTCAATACCCTTATGAGCTAGTCCACAGATTTCTGGGGATTGTTGTGGTCTGCCACTGAATTTATACCGTTCTCATTTTAATCTGGCAAATTTGCATTTTGGCAATTATTTCTACATGTGTTGAGAGACTCGGGACTAAAAATTCTAGATTTAAAACATACAACAACAAAGAGTTAGATTGAAAAGGAAACCAAAACATTGTTATATTTGTTTTCTTATTAAGTTATATTTTGGCAATCTTTCTTTGGAAACTTTCCACGTGACAACACTTTTTCCAAGAGTGAAGAATTGTAGGGAATACACAGACATCATTTCACGATTAACAGGCAATGATCTTGTGGACAGGAATGAGAAACAGAAGGAAAATCTGTATATTAAGGTCACGGAGGATGTAAATTGGAGTCACCAGACAACTTTCGCTAGAGTGAACGTCTACTCACTAGGACCAATATGGTTCTTAACAACTTAGCTAGTACCTTAACAAGGCTTCTTATTTAGTGTCTTCTTGTCTCTGGTCATGGGATAGACTCAAGTTAACAAGAAGGAACTATTTCCATCCCACATAAAGAGCTTGGGAAGTAGCCAACTGCTCCTAGATGCACAGACTGTAATATTAAATTAATGCTCAGAAGACATGGTACACCTCTCTCTCCCCTGTAATGTCATAGGGGAGAAGTAGAAGGTACGGTCACTGTAAGCTGCATATTTTAAAGTTGAGTCCACATCTGATGTGATTTCAAAGGCAGGTCATAGTATACGATCTCGTAGGCTATTACAAGAACCATAAGCAGGTTCTTACTCTTGTCATAAATTCTCCTTGTGTCACAAGCGCCCATTATGGTTACTCTACAAACGCCGGTCCCGCGGAGACCGACTTTGTTAAAACCAAGTAACCACAAGCATAAAATTCACAAATCCCTCTGCAGCAAAGCAACCATTACAATGTACTGTTCCTAGCGAGCTGCCCATTTTTCATTCAGCATCAAACCTTGAGAAAAGGCTACGGAATAAAAATAGCTTTATTAAGCACACTTTAAAAATACTTGTTTTTAGAAGAGATAAGGCTTACAACTGTTGATGAGGAGAAGAGATGGAGGTCATAACTGCTCAAATTTATGGCAACGTTAATTGAGCTCTTTGCTACCCTGAGATAGCTGCTAATGTGAGCTCCAGAAATCCATATCTAAGACATCTAAGAATGCTTGCACAGAAGCTAACAGCATCCCATTGATAGGAAACTTCATTTTTAGATATATATATATAAAAGAACCAATTTGAGTCTAGCAACTTGAGAATGGGGGAGGTAAGAGAGAAAACCCAAACAGAAATATGTGCATTTCCCATTGAAATGTTTTGGCTTGGGATTTTTCCAATAAAACTTACAGGCTTTCCAGGAAAGTAGCAGCTCTCTGAATTTTTTTCTTTTGATTAAAAAAAAAAAAGTCTCTTTTGAAGAGACTTTCTTTTTTCCATCAGCCCAAGTCAGAATAATGTTTGCAGTTTATTGGCCAATGCTGATCTATAAGAAGCTGGAGAAGATTAATGAACTCAGCTAATTCGGTTACATGCATGAGATTTCTTAAATGGACAGGGAAACAGATCTTGTGAAATACCACAGTGGAAAAAAAAATACTATAGTTACTAGAAAAGGAAAAAAAAGCTAGTCTATCACACCTTAGGCAATCTAACATTTCACACTTGACTCTTGAGTAAAAGCCAAGAATTTAGCTTTAGCACAGGACCTTGCTCAAGACCCCTTTACCCCACCAGGCTGGTTTTGCTCCACCAGTCTTTCCTTATAAATGGAACCAGGCAAGAGTGAAAGTCTCAATAATAATAATAACAACAACAACAACAACAGTATTCTACAAACAGAACCTCTTTATCTGTTTTACAGCAAAACAAATGTCGGTGAAAACCAAGTTTACCCACAAAAGTAGAAGGATAACTGTAAAGAAACAGCCAAGATCTACTGCTCCACTGGTGATTTTTGTGCTACTCTGGTGGCATAAAAATGCCTCAAGTGGAGATTAGATAGCAGCCACTCTAGTGAAAACTTCTGAGCTCCGAGACCTTACCTGCATAAACCTTTTCCCTCAGACAACAGTTTAAGGAATAACTTTATGCGCACTACATGAGTGCCTTGATATTCCAGCAGCTACTCACTGCCTGGGCAACTGGGAATTGCACAGAGCAGCCCCGAGACCCCAGCCCTCTTCTGTTTCACAGCTGGGGATTAAGCGAGCGGGCAGCCTGAGAGCCAGCTAGGCTCAGAGCAATGGTTTCAGCCAAATCCCCTGTCACTCGAGGTATACAATTGCCACAGACCTTTAACTGTGTTGGCCCAAATCACGCTGTTGGGACACCGGCAGATCGCAGCCGGGAGCAGATCTGAAGTGCGACATTGGAGGCAGTGATGTGGGTTCAGATTTTCAGCTCTATCCCAAACTTCCTAAGATTTGGGTAAATCACTTAATCTTTATAGCTCAGAGACCTAGGTAAAGATAATACTCCCTTTCTGATTTATTTAGACAACGTAATCTTTGTGTGCAGCATCTTCTTCAGAGCTTCTGGGCTTGTGTGGCACCACACAACTAGGACTAAGTCAAATATTTTTGCCTAAAGAAACATTGTCAAAGCAGGAACATTTCCTCAGGATGGCTTTAACTGGACTTTGGGCAGAGAGAGGGGAGAGCTCAGTGCTCTCTGGTCACTGTGTGGCAAAGGTGACCCAAGTTCAAGTCCTTGCCCTGATCTGTCCAGGTGGGCACCTGAACCCCTGCACATGCCTTGACACTTCTCCTGCAACTTGGGAAAGAAACCACTCTAATCTCTCTCACAGGTCATCAGTTTCTTAATCTAATGCAGTTTTCTTTTCCTATTTTGAAAGGCTACAAAACCCTGGAGGTTCAAATTTTGCCACAGGACTGTCTTCCAGGAGCTCTATGAATAAGTTAAGTAACTATTAGCCTTTCCCATGCAATCCAGCGGATAGATGTCCAAACACAACATCTCTGGGCATGAATTTTTAACATCACTTGCAAAATATTAAAACTAAATGGAAGCAAAGCATATAGCAATATTTGTACAGCCAATGCATTGGACTTTTTACTAAAGGCGCTCTGTAAACATAATATGACATACATTGCACATACACAGACAGACACTGAAAACTTCACTCGGGACCACCTCTAACAGGCAACGCTTTGTCTCGAGCAATCACTTCATCCTTAACACATTCCCATCTGGTTTTCAATGTAATTTGGTTCAATCCTAAAGACCACCAGAAAGGTTTTCACAGGCCTAATTGGCAGACACTTAATTCCTTTTTATTTTTAATAGGAGTTAGGTATTTGCCATTTTTGCCTTTGAAAACTTCCCATCATTTCGCTTCTAATAAGGGAAAAATTTTTGCTAATCCTTTACAAAAATATTGAAGCAACACTGACTGTACTCATTTCTCACACAAGCATGCATGTACACTGGCTAAGGCCTCCAAGTGTAAAACATGGATTTATACATGATGGTGCACAGGAAACAGCAGCAGGAACGGTATAGCATTGAACAATTACAAAAGCAAATGCTCCTGAAAGGGTGGGAAGTGGGAGGTATCTGTTTCAGCAACCAGCTACTGACATGAATATTGGAAATGCAGACATGACAGACCTGTGGAGCAATGTGACTCTCATTTTTCCCATGTATCATTTCCACTGAAGCACTTTCGCAAGTGCCTTGCTTATCTTAAGTAAATCACTCAATTGGATATTTCTTTTGGGTTGAGTTAATTGCATGAAAGAGCAAAACAACTTTGATCCAGTTCCTGCAGTAAGCACAAGCCCATATTTGATGCATACCTGCTAACAAGCATGGCTCCATGCATGTGACACTGTGTTTGCAGGAAACTTTCCAAAACAGCAAGACGTATCAGGAATTAGGGTCCGTCCCTGCACCAGCCCTCCCACCTACACTGCACAGGATGCTCACTATGAAGGCATCCTACAGGTGGGCTTGCTCACAGGGCAATATATTTACGGCTGTTACAGTGTGTGAAACGGCAAATGGTATGTGGAACATCCTTCCCTTACTCTGATTTTCATGCAATTTAAACCGAACTCCATAAAAACAAATGAAGACATGTTTGCTTTCCTGTAAAACTATGCTGGTTTGGAGGCCTTTAAATTTGATGCTGGCAAAAAGCTACAGTGTTGCCTTCTTAAGTCCCAAACTGCAGGCAGCAAATCTGCACGACTGATGTTTAAACTGTAAGCGAGGTATATTTTTAAAAGGGAAGTGCAGCTGTCCCTCTCTGCCGCGAGGTATTTTTCAATTTATGTAGCAAATCCAATATAAAGGTTTATTGTACGGAAGGCAAAAGATCTTAATCAGGAATTAGCCTCTTCTAATGAGGAGAAATAAGCACCAAGGCTGTAAGAATTATTTCTAAGAGATAAGAATGTAATTGCCTAATGTGACTAATAATCTGATAAGAGCCTGTTTTATCTGATTTAACCCACGGAACTGCTGCTAATGTACAGAATTTCAAGTAATCCCCAAGGAATTCCTCTTATCACAAATGGGATTGCAGAATGATAAAAAGATTCATTGTTGCAGTATTTGCTCTGGACACTTCTGTTCAAAGGAAGCAGAGTTTCGACAGCTTGAAGTAATTGCAACATTTGCTCAAAGATGGGATCATTTCTACAACACTTGAATTTTTGACGACAGAGTGCATATTCTTATTATGAGCAGACAGTAAATTATACAATCCTATTTCATTTATAGCCTGGATATCATTTGAATGCTGTTACCGGGAAACAAACACATGTCCCAGTCCCTGTGAAAATGTTTTCTAGTGTGAAAAGGTTTTCCAGTGTATTTTTGCATATTGACAGAAATTAATATAATTTGAAATCTATAGTGACACTAACACTGTCATTATCCAAAATCATGCTCAGTTCTAATCCCACCGTATAATGACTTTAATCCTAATGGGCATAATCATATCTGATGTAAAACTAGATACATGACAATCACAGAATTTAGTGATATTATTATACCAAAGAATAGCAGCTGTTGATTTGCCAATATTAACAAGTAGCAATCTTGTGATAACTCATTGCTCCAACAACTAATCAGAAGAGGACTGAAAATTTGGCATTTTTGTCCAGTAATTACATCTTTATGATGCTACAGTTGGTAATTTGCATGATTTTGACTGTTGCGCTTACCATGAATTTTCTCCGCGTTCAGTACAAAGACTCACGGCTGGCTTTATGGGCCAATGTTGTTATTGTCTGTGTATACCTAACTGTGCATTCAGCGTAGCAGAACACTGAGAAGCGAAAAAATGTAAATATACAGATTAGATAGGTAGGACATAAACCAGAGGTAAACCCCCCCCAAAAAATTAAAATTGAAGGCCCTTACCTCATGGCTGTGTGCCCACACAACTGTGTAAGAAAACAGTCCCTTTTTGAGGAAAACAAAACCAAACAACTCTCCTACCCCAAATCTATGCAGACTCCTCCTGCACGTGTTTTCATGATCATAATGCAAGAGAAGGATATGAAGAGGGGGAGGAGGAGACTGCGAAGTCCATGGATGGGATAAAACCACTTTCTTTTTGTTTCATAAATTAAATATATATATATATATTTCCCATAGGTGTCTTTGAAGAGGAGTCTAGACTCATTTTTGCTCTTCTTTAAACGGGAGTTTGAGGAACGGTTTTTGAAAGGTACTCTCATGTGTGAGCAAACACACCTTCACAAAGGAAGGCAGGGCAAAGCTGGCACATCTCACCTCTCTCCTGGAGCAGGTGCCTGCGGGATGGGACGAGGGTCATCAGTTCATCACTAGGCATCATGGTCCCCATCACTTCCAGGCAAATTTGCCCCCCTGCGTAGCATTAAGACAGGAATAAGGCAAATGGATTTACTTTCTGGGTTCATGACAGCTTCATCCTTAGTCCATATTTCTCTGCTTCCTCTGAGCTTAGTATCCCTTTGTTCGCTCAGCAGTGGGTATGAGCTGTTGCAGAGCTTATCAGAGCAGTGTAAGAGCAGGAAGCAATGCAAGGAGCAATACACCAAACGAACATGCCAGAACTCCAGCGAAAGCATGTTCACACACAATGCAAAACTATGAGCACGGCTGAGTCTCTCCCTCATAAAGAATGTAAACATCAAACAGATGAAAGTGTAACTTTCCATGGTTCGGTACTATTATTGTTTGTATTCCTGGTGCCCTCAGAGATCTCAGGAAGCAGAATTTCTACCACAGTAAGTATTGTAAGACAAAGTAATAAGCAAGCCATTCCCTGAAAAGTTTTCATTTTAATTTAGGTCTATAGACACAAAGTGGGTGTAAAAACTAGAGAGACAATATTGAGGAAGAAGGATAGGAGAGATCAGAGCAATGCCTCTTTCAGAAATGGCTTATTTGCTGCTTGGCCAAGAACTACAGAGCCCCAGTCTTGGCAAATCCTCAAATATTACTGCAGTACATAAGATAATTATGTATGTGCACAATTAACTGATCTCCAATCATTTAAATTTAATCACAATATTAAAATAAGAAGCACATCAACAATTTCTGCTACTGTTCTACATACCACCATAGCAAGAGTAGATGGAATAAACGACACAAACCATCAGACCTGGCAAGGCACCACAACTTCACCCAAAGCTGCAACATCCATGGCCATAGATCACCATTTCAACATCTGGCACTAGGCTGTCATAGCTGTTAAATCAATAAACAAGGAAACCTCTTCATATGTGTATACTTCTGAACAGAGAAGCTACCCCAAAACCACAAGTATATGGGACATTAGAGGATTATTTTTTAAAAAAACCAACTGCATGTCCAAGAATTATTTCATAGCCAAGATGAAGCAACTTCTGGACACCTCTTCCCTTCCCCACCTTCATCACTACCTCAGCCTCTTCCAAAAACAAAACAAAAAACATTAGTGAACAGAGTTAGCTACTAACAAAGCTTTTAAACAAAGTTTCTAGAATCCTTATGATTGAGTCATCAAAGAGCAGGCAAAGATAAGGCTACCATCATGCTAACCTGCAAAGACTACACAAGTAAGACTAACAGACACTACTTACTACAAGGAACATAAGAAAGACCCCACACCCCCCTCTTCATTTTAGAGCTCAAATATATACCACTGCCTGACAGGTCCTAGAAAAACTGGTACTCTAAATTTCCCATCCTCATCCCACAAACTTTTCTCATGTGGTCCCCATGATGCACAAGCAAGGAAAGTCTGGAGACCTATAGGCATCCATAATATCCTTACTGAGGGGGTATCAAAATTCACAAAAACATTCTACTGCCTTGCACACAGCTGTTTTTTTCAGTGTCTTCATCATTTACCTACCTCCCTGACATCACGGACTCTCCTGAGCATCTACAAGGTGACACCTAACCATCAGACTTCAAACCCAAATATATTACTAAACTCACCCATTTTATCTTCACAAACCACAACTGACTTTCTCTAACCCTAAGAAACTAGCATTGAAATGGTCATTTAATACCTCAACTTGTTCATAGCCCACCATAAAGAACAGGTTCTAGATAACTGCACCAACATGGGTTGCAGCTAAATACATACATGACTACAAGTTTTTGTTCTTTTCTTTGTTCCCACCAGAAATTCAGTAAAAAACATTCCTCCATCAAAGTATATCTGGAATACCTCCATAAAACCTACTTTCTAGAGAGTATCAGAGCCATATCATTGCGGATCTGCGATCAGATCAGCATAAGAAATGGTAGCCTTCAAACTACCATTAGTGAAAACCTGTAGACCTATGTCATGGAGTCAGCAATCATCCAAAACACATTTTAAAAAGCCAAAATACACAGCCAAACCCTGAGGCACCATCATACCTATAATGAGAATAACAATCATGAGACCCATCTCACCAATCTAAATATGATTTTTATTCAGTAAGAAAACTCTCCAGGGCAACAATTAATCTTCCTGAATGACCAATGTTAATATTGTACTAACTCATTACAGTACAAAATGAGTGCCCCATATACAGCAAATCCTAACTGTAACATGCTACCCTACCCTAGAAGTTATTAAACAGTCACAACCCCTCATCATTGCCTCTGACATTTTCCCTGAACTGAGTTTCCTCTCCAGCCTTCGAACACTCTCTCACTCCCACCAAAGTCATCAGAAGCAAACTACAGATCAGCAAATCCTTAATGACTCCAGATTAACCAGTGCAACAAATATAAAACCCACCAGTACATCTTCCCAATCTTAAGAATAAATGCTCTTAAGCAAGAAAGGCACCAGTTCCAGGATCCTATATATACACACACGCCTCAGAACAGGGTATATGCCATCCCATATACCTGCACAGCAGCTACAGGAGCGAGGACAACCAGGCAATATACATTGGAAAAAGCTTGATAAAGATCAGACACATCCAGTTACCAGTGGGGAAGTGCTTGTCATAAAGCAACTGCTCCATCCCCTATTTCTCTACCCTGATTATCCACGGAGGCCCACACTTACATGGAAACCAGGCAAGACAAGTTTGTAGTTAGAGGCAACATCCCTTGTTAAACCAACTGGTGTAGTTAGAGAGAACACAAGCTTTTGGGCATACAAGTCCTCTTCTATTTCTTGTCTGAAATAGAAGCAACAGACTTCAAAGCTAAAAACAAGTTGAGAACAGTTGCTTAGAGTGTAATTAAGACAAGTATTTATAAGACCATCTCTGAAAGGAAAGGTAGTTGGCACCAGTAAAACAGAGGGGATGTTCACAGAGAGGGGAGGGAAAGGAAGGGAAGGGAGAAGAGAGATGGTAATGTGGTTTTCTCTCAGCAGAAGGAGACAGGTACTTTATAGCCTGTGAAATGTAGAGAGGTTAACGAAGGAAGTTATAGCATGCCATAAAGCACGTGTATCTATTGAGCCCATGCTTTTTGGTATCCAGTCAGAACAGGAATTTTAGTTCCTAGCCTCATCTTTGAAGGGTGTGTTGTAGTTTGTCCTGTGGTTAAGATCCACACCATGTATTTTGATTGAAAGGGTTTGCTTCTGACACCTTCAGAGAGGGGACTGTCGCTACCTACGGGTTAGGAGGTGCAATGCCTGGGTCCATCACTGCTGCAGCACCACCTCAAAGTATTGGGAGTACATACTAGCTAGAAAAAACGATGAATTCAATACAAGCACTCATTTATGGTATATCATGCTTTTACACCTTGTTGCTCCACAGCTGCTAGCCAACTCTGTCACAGACCACTGAGGATATTGCCTCTCCCTTGGCAATACCACCGCTCTGCTCCACAGGTGCTAACTACGCTTCCTCCTCAAGTTGTCTAATAGAGGAACATGAAATTAAATTAAAACAACTGTTCCCAAAGTGTTCTTTGGCAGAAGTTTGATGTTCCTGCTTCAGACCACATCCTTTTCTTCCCAGCTATTTCCCTTGCTCTAATAAAAGATGCTTCCTACAAACCTTGCTATACAAAGCTAACACACACACATCCACTAAAGCAGTTTGGGTAAAGGTACACTGTTCCACCTTGATTTTCAAGTTGATTGATATAATATTTTACTAGCATATTTCTGAAACCTAAAAATGGCTTTTGTTTAAAAAAAAATATATATCCCAAGAGAAAGTATTACCTAAGCTATACTTAATGTAAAAACAGATTACATGCTATAACATCCTTTGAATTCAAGTGTAGCTA
Organism: Pygoscelis adeliae; assembly: GCF_000699105.1. NCBI lineage: Eukaryota > Metazoa > Chordata > Aves > Sphenisciformes > Spheniscidae > Pygoscelis > Pygoscelis adeliae. The sequence continues at coordinate 4,493,942 of NW_008825100.1, forward strand.
TATTAGGAAGTTATTACGTTAGTACATGGATTACTTTACGGAGGTTGATGCAAGTTTCATGAAAAAACCTTCTTTAATCGGAAATTATCTTCTTAAAAGCTCTGCTTCCAATTTCATGCTGATATTTACAGAGAACGGGCAGATTTTAAAGGCATTGAAAATAACCAGCAGCAATGGGTAATAAAACCAGAACCCCTAAAATCCAGGACCAAATTTATAGCTGACATAAATTAATAGTCCCCACTGGAATCAATCTGAACTGCATTGATCTATGCCATGGTACTTACTCCACCTATAAACCAGTACATTCTGTTTATATTTGCAATTTTAACTTTATGATAAGCCAACAAGAGAGTTTCCCTACGATGTCCTGTAAAGCAAAATGAAAGCACATCATTATCTGGTTGAGTTATTAACGTACCAACATGGGAAAAATCAGGCATGAAGCAACCAAATTCCTAGAAAAACCCTTAATTAATTTCACCAGAAAACACAGCAGTTATCACGTAAATTAGACACAGCTGTAACACTCTTCACAGCACAGGCACACTATACTTGCTAACAGTAACCTATACTAAACTCAAAAGGAAGTGCTAGACTCGTAGAAATAATTTACTTTATGAGTAAGTTATGGCTCTTTTTTTCCCCCCAAACTTTGGAAAATTAGCAACTGGCATTAAATCAAACCATTGATTTGTCTTCCTCCACTGAAAACTGATGCCCAGTAAAGAAATATTATTTCTAGAATAAACTCCACTCATTAAATGCATGCATTAAAAATGACACAAAAAGTAGTATGTTTTGCAAAAAACTGTAAGCCAGCAATATTCCTGTGAATTTCTAACTACCTGTGCTTTTGTAATATTGTCACAAATCCCTTACTCATCCTTAGGACAGATCAGTAACAGGTTTTAGAGTGGGAAGAGCACAAAACACAATATTTAAGAAGGATAGACAAGAGATTAAGTTTTGACAGGTTTTAGCGTATTTCTCCTCTGTGAAAGTGCAGGACTGAGGAGCAGTGGGGAATGCAGAATTAGACAGTTTGTCTGTCCACTCTACCCTTCCAATGCAGTTTTTTTTTTTCCCCGGATGAAACCAGAGAAAAGTTCTCAGAAGACTACTGCATGCAAATTGAATAGAATTAGATACATATATGTTTAATTGAGCCTTCGTATTGCTTGAAAACAAATGTCATAATAAGAGTAACAAAGAAGTTCAGAAATCATGTAGGATTTATTATTATTATTGTAATTATTTCACTCATTAAGGCTGGTTTATTAGAGTGGCCTGGATAAGTCAGACCCACATGTTAATTACATAGTAAAAAACCCACAAGAGACCACATTACATAATGTAGCAATAATCCAGACAGGACTGACGGGTAGACGGAATCTGGATTGCAACATAAGTACCAGCTTTTAAATGCTATAGCAGCTTAGAAAGACATTATCCCCATATAATGTTATTAATGTGCGAATCCTTTGACTACGGTAGGCAATTGTCCCCCATAATTAAACCCCAGCATCAGTAGGAGAGATATAATGTGTGTTTATAATTTGTATTCTTTCTAGCTTTTATTCATTTATTTTTAAGCACAGACAGGCATCATGTCACTTGAGGATTATCTCATGGTGGTTGAACTCATTAACTAACACGTATACATTATTTTACACTCCAACAATAAGGTCTCTATAGCACTTGCCTGACAGAAGTGGAAAAACATTCACATTCATCAGAAAGCAGCAACATAAGCCAAGCAATTCTCAAGATGAAAGGTTTTCCCAAAGTTACTTAGTCTGATAATAAAAGTTTATTTTTCACCATTGATTCTATAAATGTTTCTGTTTAGATGAGAGAGCTTAAAAAAAAAACAAATAGCACACATAGCTTATATCGCCTCTATTAGGAATATAGATTCTTCATTTTACAGCCTTGGATGGATCTGAACACAAAGTCAAAAGGCCACCATGTATTTCATTAGAGAATCTGTCCGGCAACATTCATAAGGTCGTAACATGAAACAGTCCCTCATGAAATTACCAAGACCTACCGTGTGCTGCAGCACTTGAGAGATCCTCCCACCATAAAAATGGTGGCAAATCAAATTACTGGAAAAAAAATTGTTTGGATTCTAGTACATTAAAGAAATCATACAGCTGAGCAGCCATTGCAGCTGTCTTCAAAAAAGTGTATTCTGCTGGGTTCTCATACATCTCAACTGCTTGAGAATTTGAAGAACTTTGGTACTATAATTATTTATAATCAAAAGATTTACAGTTTATGTTTTTGTCTTAATGTTGACTGCAGAAGTGACTTGGAAGGGTACTATGCACATTTGCTCACCAATTTTAGCAATGTAATTTCACAAATGTAAAAACGAAAAGCAAACAAAACCCCCACACTTTACACCAGTTCTCACAGTGACCTGGACTCATCCTAGCAAACTCTTAGCAAACATTTATTAAGCAGCCAAGCTGGGAGCTTTGTCAGCCAGAGCTCCCTCTTTTCAGCCACTGGAGATAGCCAGACATTTCCCAGAGTGAATTCTTCCACCCTTGGAGGGACCCGGCTCTTCCTTCTGCGAAGGAGAGGGGTAACTCAGCTCCTGGCTCAGGCACCTGCATTCAGTCCCAAATGTTGGCTGAACCCAAGCCCAACTGCTTCCCTCATGAACTAGTCAAAAGCTAAACTTTCAAGCCCATTATACCCAATTCAGGCCTCATTGGTAATGAGAGCTTCAGAGCACCTCTGTAGCCATCGGGATAACTTAGATCTGTACCTATAACGTAGATGCTGATCCAACACTTGCACTCAGACTGGACATGAAATTGTGTCAGGAGTTACTTTCAGTCTAGTGGAACTATTCTCAACCTGATAATGTGTATACATAAATATGTATGGCATAACCACTCACAGGTTGACTGGGAAATTATAGTCCTGTGCCTTGTTACAGCACCAACAGGTTTAGAAAAGGAGAGACAGAGGGAAAATATATAAATATATTTCTTTCAGTCTATTTGAATATCAGCCCTGCAGATTAGTAATCTGTAACTCATTGGGTTAAACACTGCAGAAAACATACCACACAGACCAACCCTGCACTAAGCAGCGTACAGTTTAAGGCCCTAGCTCTACAAATACATTTTTTGCTTATAAGAACAATTCCAATACGTTAAATAGGACTACATCACTGCAGTGAAGCATGTGTATTAGTTTTTATGTGATTGAGTGCTAAAAAGCTAAATATGATTAAGGCCAAACTGTAGTAATAAAAAATACAATAAACAATCAAATAATAAATAATAAAAATAAAAAATAATCTGTAATTTAAGAACTGTAATATAATTGAAACATCAATAAAAGAGTCTCCAGAAAAAAATTACAAAAGTGCTTTTCCTTCACTTTTTTTGGATATTTGTTGACTTTGCAGTAATGAGAAAAATAAGATGCACAAAGTTTCCATGAAGTTTTGCTTCAGATACCAGGTGCAACGTCTGCTCTGGAACATCTAACATATGCAGCACTTCTCCCCCAGCTGATGCAAACAGGACAGGGAGCCAACAGGGTCTCTTGCATTTCTAACTTCAAGGGTATTCATAGCTACGAGGACTGTGTGTTCATTCTTGTTTTCCTAATTAATTTTAATTTAACTAAGATCTGTGCTGACTTACATGCAAACTCACGAGCAATGGATTTTTATAATTTTATAGAATTCAGATCTTCTGCACTTTTTAAAGTACTTTCAACATGCACTTGCTGAAAACTAAACTTCAACATCTTGGAAGTCTTCCCTGATATGCTAAGCAAAAGTTGATATCTTTGTGTACGTTAACAATTGAGACCTACAAACCAAAAATAGCCCAGCAACTAGGTAAGACTTCTGAGCCAACTGCAATACAGCGCTAATGTTGCCAAAAGCCAAATGAAACAATAATTATATTTGAAGAGAATTTCAATCAAGTCTGTATGTAATTTACCATAGGTCGAGGTATTTCAACATTACCCTTGAAAGTCCCAGGAAGTAGATGGTGGGAAGATGAATGCACAGCCCTTACCTTTTAACAATGATCAGGGTCACATGGTTAATTAAAATACCTTTGTTTACATCGGGTAAGAGTCCTGCTGTTAGACCATCTGCACCTGCAGTCTGTTCCATCAAAACCCCTTCCACAAATTGCATGCTCCTAATAGGTATTGCTGTGCCAATGACAATTACCTAATTAGACATTAGAATGTCAATGCCGATTTTAAAATCCATGCTAATTATTTTACTGTTTGACAGAATATTTCCCAATGAAGGAAGGAGTCTGGATAGCATAATTATGTCACGAGGAACACTTCTGTATATGATTAAAAGGTTTGGCTGGCTCTGATTGGAAGGGCTCCAGTTATTTATGTATTTAACAAAGTTGCAATCAGCACATACGGTTTTCAGCTGAAAGAAACAATCTGAACCCTGCTTATTCACTTGCCTGCTATGGCAGAGCATATAATGAAGCTTGTGATTATGTTCCTCTTCCGTAAGGTTTGCCTTTGAGTAAGGTGAGTTTGGAAACAGAGGGGAAACGTGCCTAGAAGACAGATGATGTGATGGGTCTTTTGTCTGGTTACAGTTTGAAGGCAGAAAGTGTGGGTGCTGGGTGCGTGACTGATTTTGTGTCTTTAGCCATAGAAGAGTAAATACCTCTGCATCTAACGATGAGTGCTTCTGGGAGTGATTGCTGCATTTATCGGTTGCAAGCTGGTCCTGATACTTGGCATCGCTATACAGGTTTTGAAAGATCTGCAACATTTTCCTAGGCCTCAAGCCTTTGTCATTTAAAACAAGACAATTTAAACCATAACCATGATAATAAAAAGATGCATTTAGGATTCTAAAATGTTGCATTCAACTTTTCACTTGCCGAAAGTGAAAAATCTTAAAATAAAGCACAATCAAGGGATCTAACTGCTGTCAGCACACCATCCAGGACACAAATTCAGTAAATATAAGGAAACACTGCAAGAGAAAAGTATACCCCACGATAGGTGAAATGCTCACAAGACTTTCTAAACAAACCTGCATTTTTCTCTCTATTCCCCTCACCTGGAAAGAACACTGCTAAGAGTCTGGGCTAAAGCTGCGATACAAGCAACAGCACTGCATAGCTTATGACTTCAAGTTATCTTTGTTTTTCAGTTGAGGAGCTGCAACCAGGAAAAGAATTTGTCCTTTTCTTAGAAAAATGCTGTGATGATAGTAACGAAGACAAATGTTTTATCGTTTACTTTATAACTTCCATGGAAGCAATTACATTAAAATAACACAATGTCTAAGGACTCAGCTAAACCTGTGTATCTGTACAGTTACAGGCGGTGTGCATGGAGGTCTTGCATCATTACGGGGATTCAGTGGCATGTCCAACATATAATAATCTGCATTTAAGTTCATATTCACAGTCTACTACTGATCAGCATAAAACTCAAGTGGCACTGTATGATACATATCTATGTAATATTCAAAGCCACACTTATGCCTCGTGTTCAGGAAACAGTATCTGATCAGAACCTCTGGTAAGCACAAGAGTTAGAAGTCACAGGCCAACTATCATTAATGGAAAACTGGACCAACCAGTAGCCAAACATTTCAAATCCCTCTTTAAATCTTCCCCCAAATCCCTTCTCAAGACTCATTTCTGCTACAGAGCCTACAGGAAATTAGCTGGTTGATGAGCAGGTTAAAGGATAAATCAGGATGTCTGATCTCTGCTTTAATAGTGTATAACGCAAATACATATATGTATACATATATAAGCTGCACCGCATGCTTCTGTCCCTCCTCTATCATGCTTTCAGCAGTTACTTTCTTAGCATGCATATCTGAGATGTCCGAGAGTCTTTCTGCAAGCACTTTATAATGCCTAATGAAATAGGGCTGTGATTCTTATTTTGCAAATCATTCTGATACACCAAAAACCAAATAATAGCTCTGACAGAGTATTGTGACCTGAAGGTCTTTTTTTATATTTATATTTAAATGTTTTTGTTTTATCTTCTGAATGTTCCTGGGTGCATTTACAGCCTCTTTAATAACTTAAATTTAAGGATTACATGTCTCAGTGCTACTCACCATTGCAGTAATTGGAATTCTGTAGCTGTCCCATGCAACACACACTGAACTGCTTAGCTGTGAGTTTTGGGAAAGTTTCAGCTCCAGCAGAGCAGTAGCCAAAAAGACACATCCTTTAATGCCTGAAGACAGAACAGAAACACACTGGAGGTTTATACTAGTTTTGCATCTTATGTTTTACCAGGCGCTATATCTTCAGAACATATAAACTAGCATTAATGTATCATAAAGACTTACATAGCGAGTCATCAAAAGTAAAGAAGTTAAGGAATAAAATCCTGACCCCATGTCAATCGGTGGCAAAACTCCAATTGACTTTATGAGGACTAAGATTTCATTCACAAGTTTCCCCTTAATGCCACTTTGGTTTCGCTCTGTATCGTATATATTTCCCAGTGCTCACCGACCAAGCACAACCAAGCCTTGCTAAAGATCACAGCTAACCAGCAGGACAAAAACAAATTTGGGATGCAATGCTCAGCTGGGGTAAAACAGTTCACTTTCAAAGAAATTAATCTTAGTCTTCCAGCTGGAGATGAGGCCCAAAATAGGCAAACTTCACATGGAAATTTAATTTTGAACAGCTATTTCAGGGCCATATTTTCCAGGTGGGGCATATGTTATGGATTTAACTATCAGTTGAGTACCTTAAGGTCTCTTGTAAGCACCTGAACACTATTTTAAGAACACAAATGATATCCAATGACTTAATGATATAGTTAGGCATCTAACAAATGTATTTGAAAAGATGGTCTATTTTTATTTATTATATATTAAAGCTTTGGTGTGATAAGCTCTTTGCAAGATGCAGAAGACCTGCCATAAAGGGGTTTAAGATTTTTTTTTCCCCCCTCCATTTCCATTATTGTTAAGGATAGTATCCAACTCATTTGAAACGATCCATCCACATTAGAATAATATGCATCCATCAGGAGTATATCAGAAATATAGTGAAAGTATGTACTTATAAATTTAGGGTGTCATTTCAGAAGTATTCTCAGAGTAATTTTCTTTCTCCTGACGTAAGTCATAAAACTCCCATTGACTTTAAAGAGCTCAGAGTTAGGTCAACACCAAGTGCCTTTGATAATTCCAAGCTTAAGTTAACTTTTAACTCTAAATTTATGTTGACTCAGTCACAATTTTCATTGTTCTCGCTGGAATCATTACAGGAATATGTAAGTCTGTTAATAAATATCTCATTTCTTTAAGAATAGCATACCCCAGACTATCTTTAAATAACTCATCCCTCCAAAAATGACATATCCCATCCATCTCAATATATTTCCCTAGACTCAACAGTTTCGACAACTGCTTGGAAAGAATTTATTTCCTTAGAAATCTGTAGTCCCATTGTGTGTTGTATTAGCCGGAAATGGGACACGGAGCTGGATCTGCTGCAGGAAAGCATCTCCTAACGGATATGATTTTGTTGAATGTCATATAATACCCCAAAAGATTCTTGGTCCAAGGGTTCTTTTCTGACAGGTAATATTCCAGCAAAGCATGGTCTTCTCTCCAGTGGCCATAAATGATCTCCAAGTGAATGCTGCTGCTTTTCGTGTGTCCAAGATTAATCCAAGTTTTTCAGAAAAGTAATTGCCATTTATCAAGGTAGCATCTACACCCTCAGGTCAGAACTGGGGCCTTGGGCTGATAGGTATGTCCATACACGTAATGAAAACACTTTTCCTGTTTCAAAGAGCTCATCGTTTGCATACAGTCAAGTGTTATAAAAAATAGGTATTAGAGCATTTTTCATGGATTCAGGGTGCTTTTGTCATACTAGGGATTCCACTTAGCAGCAGATCCCATCTCCACCTGGAAACTCCAGCAGTTTCCTTGTACAGTCTTTACTGGCCACGCTTCCTTTCTCCCAAGCATTAAGTCTCCACATAAATAGAAGAAAACTTTATGAAGGGGAAAAGGAGCAGACCATTACTTTCCAAACAAGTTACTGCCCTTCACCACAGCAATTTGCGCAATAAACCTTTGCTTCAGTTTCCTGAAGCACTGCAATATCCTACAAACAAGTGCTTCTTTGAGATCTCTTTCATCACTTGTAGTTTAACATCAGGGGTTAGCGAAGCATCAAGGTGTGAAAGCACAGAGCCCTCTTCAGCTGCCAAGAGCTTCTGAGAGGAGATACTTCACCACCGTTAACTATGATACTCCCTTATCTAATCATGTCATGTCACCCCATCTGCAGTCTCTGCATCCCCAAACCTCTAGCCACTCTGGCAGTCAGGGATCCAGATCTCACCAGGCTGGGGCTTCTTACCATAACACCAGTGTGGGTTCTCCAGCTTCCTCCCCAAGAAAGGCTTTACTGCCCTGTCAGTACCGAGTTTAGACACATCACAGCCGCACACTCTGTTGGTCATTGTGCTCTCTCCACTGGTTAGCCCAGACATTGAGAGACAGCACTGTCACTGGGCTGCAGAAGCGGTGCGCTAATGCAGAGGAACACCGAGATGAGCACCTGCCATCATGAATATCTCACCCGTAGGAGAAGGGATCCCTTTTCCCTCTGCTTTCGGTGGTACGTGCCAGCTGCACCGCATCTCTGTTCAAGGCTGGCATTTTGAATAGTGTGTGTCTTCACTAACCAAGTTGCACTTGGCAAACTGCAGTTCTTCAGGCACACAGCAAAGAAAACAATGTTTTATTGTCTTCCCACCCACAGCTAATGACATCAGCAGGGCAGACAAACAAAATCTGCTCCTTGCCCTCGCGTTCCTCTTCCTCCAGTTCCAGTAAATGGCAGCAGAGAAGTCCTCCCCCCCCACCACCCCCTGCCCCCCGTGTGATGCTCAGCCTACATGGCTTCATACAGAAAAGGTTTTCCAGAGGCTTGCAATCAATCCACAGCTCTGCCACAGTTATCCCTGGGAAGTTATTCGGTCCTGTGTGTCCATTACTCTTCCATAAAAAATGGGAATACTCTGCAACTTCGTTCCTCTCACTCCTCACCCCCTGCCGAGTCTGTATCTGTAAAATCTTTGGTCATACATTGACCAGCAAATGAGAGCATGATGTGATCGGAGCCTCTTTTATCGTTTATATCACTGTAAGTATCCATAGGTGGATAAAACAGATGGGAAAGAACTGTGAGAAGACTGTGATTAGCATAATTGCTAGTGATCACATCAGACAATCTGCGTAACCACAGTCAAGCATTTTTATAAGTATTGCTAGGGAGATTAATAAGAAAATCAGCGTTGGGAGAGCCACTAAAGCAGAAGCTGTATTTTTCTGGGGGTTATTTTAGGGCTTCATACAGGCCTGAAATGTACCAAAATTTGCAAGGGTATTTGTATGACAGATCTTTGCATAAGAGGAGAAGCAAGTACAAAGCCCCTTCATTGCCCCCTCACATTTTACTGTGGCCTGTGACCACTTTACAGGTGGTGCTCCCAGCACTTTCCTGTATAAGTATCTGGTCCAGACCTGAAGACATCTAGCAGAGAAAAATCAGAGGAAACGGGGATGGAGAAGGAGGAATTCTACGAAGTCCACCACAATATTGATTAGGAGCTTTCCTTTGAGGGAAAAAAAAAATCCTGAAGAAAATAGGGATAAATTATATCAGTCTTAAGGCCTAAGAAAAGATTTTGTGCAACTCAGCCAGTATAGGTCAAAGCAGCCTGCGAAGGGCTTCAGGGAAGGAGGAAGCTGTGTGTGACAGACTGTGTGGTGGCCCTCACCAAGTGGACGAAGGCTGAGCTTTTCATGGCTTGCCTTTCTCTTACTGTGCGTAGAGGTACACAACAGGGCACCTGCAACAGAGTGGAGGAAATATGCACGTTAATGTCCACACACGAGCTTAAACACAATAATGCAAGAGATACAAATTGAAAATATCCAGTTATCAGGTGTGTTTGAAGTCCTTGGCACTCCCGCTGGCTTACTCTTTGAACTAGGACACCTCAGCACACTCTTGCTCATCCCATACTGTCTGCAACGTATCAGGAGAAACTTTTATTTCTGACCCTGCATGACAAGTGCTGAGAACAACGGGGTCCCAGTATGAGTTGGGCCACTGGGTGTTAGTACAGTACAAGTAGTTATCGTGACAGCTTCAATAGTGGAGTTCAGTGAGACTTCCAGTATACAATACTGAGTTGGGTTTTTTGGGGTTTTTTTTTGAGAAGCTGTCACACTTGCACTTATACACAACCTCTGAAGTTCAGCTGGAACAAAGCCCCAGCCTTGCACATGTGTCTTTTCACTTGGTCCATGAAATTCCTTCATGGTTTAGATAAGATATAAATTGTGGGATTTGTACTATCCAGCTCTACCCAAAACTTTTCCAGCTTACACTCCCAAGGAAAATTTGGCAGAAAAATGACATGCTAAAATAATAACACATCCAAATAATAGTTAGGTATGAGTTATCTATGGCAAAGTCTGTGCAAAGCAGAAGCAGACACTACAGGGAATGCAGCTGGATTGGGTCAGGTTCCCCCTCCGACGTTTTGCTCCTTGAAGTTCACTTCTCAGGCCCTAACCAGGGCAGAATCCCCCTGGGCAGGATACACGCATGGCTGCTCCCTAAATCTGCACACAGCACCCCTGAATTACCCCCCATGCTTGGAGGAAAAGGATTTTTTCTTTCATGAACCAACCTGCTCTGCTCTGTACCCACATGGCTACGGTAGCCTCTAGTCAATCGCTTGAAGCAAAGCAGCATTTATTCTGCTTGCAAGCGCTGAGGGCTCTGGGTTCAGGTTTTACCAGTTATCCACAATAGGAGAATTATGACAGTAATTCCCAGCAGCATCTGTATTATCCTTTTCATTTCCTCTACACCTTGTCATTTCTTAATCTCAGGCAGAAACACAAATCGCAGCCCTCTGTATACAGATTACTTAATATCCATTTCAGCCCATGGCAACATCTCCATTTCTGCTTTGATTCACCAACATCCACTAAGAACTTTGTTACAGTCTTTTCTTATTCCCTCGCTGAACTGGGTCAGCTTTCTGTTTGCATTTCCCCACCAGTTCCCTTTTCTTTGGGATACCAAGTGTGCAGTGTCTCATCATTTCCACTTGCTTTTTTAACCTTTTCACACCAGAACTGCCCTCTCGCAATCACTGCACTACAGTTGGCCCATGACAAATGACCAAAGCACCCTCCTGCTGTTAGATTTACAGAAACGTACCCTCATGACCTCCCCACACTGCCCATCATCTCGTCTTCTTTAAAATTCTTAACCTTTAGATAATACCCACAAAAAAAATAAAGTAACAAAACCGATACAAATCTAACTGTAACTACCAGTGAAGCTGGTACATGTATTCACCCTACACATCTGCCTTTAGCCATGCATCTTAAGTACTTGAGGGAGGAGATTTTGTTTCACCGTCTTTGTATAGACCTAGCTCTTTGCCACTGTGGAGCAAAGCTGAAGTAAGAAGTCAGAGAAGTGAAATACTTATAGCTCTGCAGCTAGAACTGACCCCACTTGCGCGCATACCTTTTGATGGTCTTAATTACATGTTCACATACTTTCTTTTTTTTTCCCTTCAGAGAAATGTTTCCTTATGGAGTGCACAGCACCAATGCACAAAGAGAAAGATACGGCAGCTTAGAAAATTTCACCTGTGCAAGTTCCCCGACTTCCCAGTTTGGCAAAATTGTTCGCAGCTCAAAGTGCGCCTTCTATAGTGGGAACATCAGGCAGCTGATCCAACAGCGACTATACGCCCTCTAATTAATAAAAGCACATCCTACAAGACTTTCTTTAAGCTTTTCTTCCATTATCCTTCAGGTGCCTCTGAGGGACAACACGCAGACCTCTGAAGTCCCACGGAGGTGGGAAATCTGCCACTGCCTTTCCTGCGGCGCTCTCCCATGCCGAGGGCTGGCCCTCTCACCCCCCCTGCCATGCCAGCCCTGGTCCGACAGCCACCTGCTCCTGAGGGGTGGCAACTGCAGAGCAGAAGAGAGGCAGCTCCAATGAGATTCCCAAACTCAAAAAAGCCCTGCTAAGCGGCACACTCCCACTCTCCCTATGTGCATCTTAGCACTGCAACCTCTTCACATCTCACGAGCTAGCGTGGAACAGATGCGTCCCCCCGTCAGGAGGCAGCGACACCCCTCCCTCCTCACATGACTCATATGATGTCAGAGTTGTCCTTGTCACCGACCCCAATTCGGGCTCACACGTCAAGGTCACGTTTGCTCGGTGGATCCTCTCGGCGTGACGGATCATCCATCCCCTCTCATTTGGGTTCTCTATGTCCTAGCTAACCACAGAAAAGGAAGGACTTTTTGCTAGTTGAGGAAACTCAGCTCCTCCAGTGGTTCCAGCAGCACAGCCCCACCGAGAAACGCTGGCAGAGGCTGCAAGGTTTCGAACCTTTGACAGCTAGGTCAACATCTCCCTGTACAAAACCAATGCCCCCCGCCCAGTGTCCAATACAGAGATGCAAATTATTTTTACAGAACATTCATGTACTTTCATGTGATCTAATATTAGCTGTGCTGTATATAATTATTTTATGTAGTACTCTGCGTTCTGGTTGCACTCCCATCGATATGTCTAGTAGATATTTGTAGTTCCCTAGTAATTTAATAGCTAGTTTGTGCCCTAAAGCATAAAAACATTTCTACCCTATCTAAAGTAACCGTGGGTGGTGTTATCCATATAAAATCTTTGAGTCCTAATGAGCTTTTGTTCTCAAGTTATAACCCAAAAATACATCAGCCGGCTGTTCCGTTCTCTGCTAAAGATCCTCGCTATGATGTAAAAGGAAAAGAAATTAAAACCTTAGATAAATGTGTTTGATCTGCCACAAAGAGGGAAAAGACACCCCTCTGTATTGTATCTTGTTGGGATTTTTTCACAGACCCATTTTCTGTTCACTGCTGAGTAGTTAAAGGCTGAAGATGAACCACATTTTTGCAAATCCTGAGCTGGAGACAGCTGTGGTCCGAGCTGCCCAGGCAGGGGCAGCACACTGGTCCTGCTGCCCTGTAGCAAGACTGTGGTGGCCACTAGAGCCTGGACACGATGCTGCAAAATAGCATGGTATTCGGGGTTCTTAAGGGGAAAAAGGCAGCAGGTTCCCTTCTCCTTGCAGGGATGGTGTTAGGATACCTCCCACCTTTCCCCCTGGGGAAGAGGAGGCTCTGGGACGTGCAGGGAGATGCCAGGGAGAGCAGGTCTCCTGGGCTTTCCACCCGGTGGCGAGAAAAGCCCATCCCCTGCCCGCAGAGAGGCTTTGTTTCACCCTCACAACAATCTTGTTACTGTGAGTAACGGGGAGTACGGCGATGCCAGCATATTCCCCTTGCCTCTTCCTTAACTCGTCTTTATTCGCGGCTGTGGAGGCAGGCCAGAGCCAGGCACTCACCAGGAGCCAGGCTCAAGCCTTCCTTGGCGTGCCCACCTCTGCTCTTTAGAAGAGGGTACAGGCTGTACAATACATCATCTGTTATGCAACGATACCCAGCGCCTGGTTCCGGTTTGCTTCCCGGCGGCAGGAATATATCACACCCCCCTTCCCTTCCCTTCCCCTCCCCCAGCCCCATTCATGCCCACCACTCGCTGTTTACTACAGAAGCCCTGTACGGTCAGGAGCATCCTGATACGCAGCACACCGGCTGCACGAATTACAGTATTGTGGTGAGGGGACGTGGCATGCCAGGGAGCCAACTTGTAAGAGAGATTTTTTGGGGGGCTGGTTTCAGTTCTGCCACTGCTCTCCTAGAAATAACTGCACTCAACCACTTACATCAGGTCTGAATGTGCCTAGCCCTTCTCTCTATCATATATGGCTATTTTATATTTAAAATTAAAAAAAAAAAAAGTGTGAGAAATACCACAGAGAGAGTTTATCAACCCAAAAGAAACAAAAAATGCTTTACCAGCTAGGTAGCAAAGAAAGATTGAGATAAAATTCCTGGATTAACATCTCCCGAAACACCAAAGAAATTTGTAGCCAGTTTTGACCTTAGAGGTGACACCCATCTCCAAACACAGAAGAGAAAGTGCCTCAGAGGGTAAAACCTGCCTACTTTGTTAAAAGTGATCAGCAAGTCAAGGATATTCAGCTAGGAAGCAAATAATTCCCTATCCAATCAAAGCAACAGGTAGAAATGCCAGCAAATCCTGTCTGCTCCGTTCAAAAGAGATTTCCTAGTATCTATGCTTGGAAACAATGAAACCTAGATAGAGTATTAGCTGTCATTAGAAAGTAAATGAAGGCAGTGGAAATTAATTCTTCCACTCACAGTTCAGAAAGATTTTGGCATTCAGCATTATCAGTAAATCCCAGAAGTGGCAATCAGCAGGTAATCTGTTCAATGTAACTAGATAGTCCCATCACATATAAGGATTTAACAAGTGCATCACCCCAGAGAGATACCAATTACAAAATAATCAACTTCCTCCTTCCTTGACTCTGGGGAAAACTTTAATAAAATTGCAATCCAATCCTTGCCATACCACACCTTACAGAGCGCCTTTCCTTCTTACTTGAACTAAACAGAAAGATGTGAATTAGGCGTTGGTGAGAAAACAACTGTTTTGCAAAATAAACAAACAAAATAAAAAGCACAAATATTTGACTATGGAAAATCTGGTCATTTCACTATTTTTGTAGGAAAAAACCCAAGATACTGTGTCATGGATAACAGCCAAGTGATTATCACACTCCTTTGATTAGCTCAAGGAATAAGGCTTAAGATTTTGTGAGTTTAGAGGAATACTGACTTAAATCAGCATCTCCAGCATCTCAGGTGAAAGCTGTTGGCAACCCAAGAAGAAATACCCCCATTCTCTCAGAAAAAGCCATCCTGGACCACAGAAACCTACAGAAAAAAATAATCAGAATTGTTGACATTATAGAAAGAAATTCCTGTCTCAACAAACCATATTTTTCTATCATGAGAATATTTTTGTGCACACTCCCTACAAGCCTAAATACTTCCAGCACATATTTCGCTGTACTTGCGGGAGGACAGAGGCTGATGAGCTGTTTCGGCAAGTACTTTGAGCAAACGGCTCAGCTGCAGATGTCTGCACTGGGGCAGAGGCCCTGCACTTTCACGCTGCCCTTCAGCATGTTTAACATTAATCCACGCTATCAGAAAAAATATCTGAAATACCCAGGAGCCAGAAGAAAAGTTGAATATTCATCTCGAATATAAAAAAAGTAAAAATAATAAAAAAAAAAAACTAAGAGTGACCCTAATAACAACCGCACATGACTGCAATATCTCTGTGCCTGCAGCACCCCTCTCTGAGGGTGCTGGGGCTCAGGCCGAAAAGTTCCTGCATCCCCTCTCTTCCCTCCCAGTCACTCACCTCCTTCCGATGAGCTGCCAGGTACTTGCCAGGGCCCCTCTCAGCCCCAGGATCTGTACCTCCACAGCATCCCCCCTCCAGCACCCAGGTATGCACACCCAGCTCCATTAACAAGAGGAGGGACCAAAAAATACATTTCCTTCATCTCCCACTTCTTCTCCCCCTCTCAGTTCTCTCCCTCGTTATATTTTAGCAGGAAAGTTAAAGAAGGCATAGCAGCTGAGACACTGAATGACAGCTGTACAGGCACAGTCCTAGAACGATAAAGGGGGTGAATAAATGAGTTTTATTCATCCCTCGCATCCTGCAACTTTGCTATCAGCTGCTCTTGGTCCTTTTTAAATTTCTTGCTATCTCGCTCCCTCCCTCTTTTTCTCTTCCTGCTTCTTTCTCTCTTCCTTTGGCTTTGCAGCTTTAGTCTCCTTCATATTTGGGGGGGGGCTATTCTTTCTTCTTTCCCCAAATGCACTCTACTCCTTTCTCAAATCTCTTCCAAACACCCATCCTCTACAGATATTATCATCACTTCTCCTCATTCTTATTACACCGAGCTGCTTTGCTTTGCCATTCCTTGCTCACGTTGCATCTCTCTATTTTATAGAGCATTTATGACACCGTGTACATAACACATAATCGAGCATTTCAGCATGGAAGCAATTGCCTCTTACACTGAAGTAAATCTGGAATTGACAGTTCTAAAATGCTTATAACTGCAGGACTGTCTTTCATAGACTCACAGATTTTAAGGCCAGATGGGACCATTAGATCATCTAGTCTGAGCTCATCTGAAAACCTGCTCTGGTTCTTCCCTAATAATGGGTGTCCATGCAATGCCATCAGGACCTACCAGCACAGCATCCCAGGATCCGTATTTCAGTTGTCACTATGCACAGTGCAGCCAGCGTATCAGCTGCATGAAGCATCCTTCCAACCTCCGAACCGCCGAGGCACACAGCAACTCTTACCTTCCTCTGACAAACCTGCTTGCACAAAGGAAGCAGGTAGGTAAGAACAGAGATAAAAGGGAAATTGGCCTTTTTAGGAAAAAGCCTCCAAAGCGGTTCCCAGAAAAATCACATATACCATTTTTGTCATTCCTATTACCTAAATTTAAGGTACAAACATAAATCAAAACCACAAACAGTTCCTGCACAAAGCAGCTCATTGGAATACAACAAAATAAAAGTGCACGTGCACTATTGCCTGTGTTCATACTCCATAATCCCCACTGATTACTTGTCATATTTTACATTTCCTTAAAATCCATACCCTATTTTTATTTTTCACCTTTTAATATTTATTAGTGTTATGTTTTTCCATTATCATATAACTCTGAAAACCTAAATAATTTATTTACATGAAGCTCTCTAGTTGTATTTAAAAATCTGGCAGAAATTCTTGCATTTGGATAACTCGGGTTTATAAATAGGGTTCTGTCTTCAATAAATCCTTGTGCCTTGCATGTACAAAATAAAACTCACAGAAAAAGTAAAAGATCAGCCAAAACCCCAGAATTTGCATTGAATTAGAGAATGTAGTAAATTAGCTAACTCAGGCTGCACATTGCTTACTAGTAATTTATCTATGTTTCGCCATAATTTCAATATCTCCCAAGAAGATGCAGCAATTTTCTTGTTTGCTTCCAATCCACAGGTTTTTGTGTGTAGGTGTGTTTTAATGCCTTTTCCCCATTTCTGGTGCGTATCTGCATGAGAATATGCACAATTATCATCTTTAAAAGGCTAACTTAAGCATCCGAGTTTTAAATGGAGTTCTCAAAGGGATAGCTAATTTATACTTCATTCCTTGACTGTTAACCGGATTGGGAAAGTAGAAGTAAAACCAAATTATTTTTGCCAACTGATTGTTTTCAGAAAATTTTACACTAGCCAATATACAAATTTCTTAATGAAAACCATCCTAGGAATTTATTAAACTTCATACTGAAGAAAATTACTTTCATTTGCATTGAAAAGTGAAATACTCTATCCTGACCTATATATGTGCTTGCCAAGATTCTATCTCCACTATATGCGGGGTCTTTACCATGCTATCACCATGAAGAAGAGCAATTTCTCCTTTTTTTTTTTTTTTTTTTAATAAAAAGGCAAATAATAGGCACTGCCAATAGCCATTGTTGACCCAAGTCAAAAGTGTTTGAAATTAATTTATCCGCTTTGGATGGTGTATAAATTTCTCATTACGAGTGTCAGTGATGGACAAGAAACCATTCCAAAAAATGTATTGGGTATCATGCCAAACTCTGTAATCAAGGTCTCTTGCAGAGACTCTGGAGTATACAAAGGGTTTCACACAGTCAGGAGCGTTAGCTATGCATGCTTTCCCGTTGCCCGGGCTCAGCCAAATACTCTGTGAGAACACCACGTATATACACTTTGTTTTATTATGCCTCGCAGATGCTTTTTTGTTTTATATTTCAAGCTTTGTCAGGTCTAATGTTTGTTCGTTCTTCATCTTTCAGCCCTCGCTCTTCCCCCTCTACCCCCCCCTCCCCCCCAAATTTCAGAACAACTTCCTAGACAGACCCGGTATCGATTACATAAACTGACTTTCTTGGAAAGTAAAGGGGGGATGTGGGGGGGTGGAATTGGGATTTCTTCTACTTGCAACCGAAAATGGCAGCCGTTGAACAGATCTGGTCAATGACAGTAAGAGAATAAGCCCAGCAGAAAGTGGTAATATATTGTGTTACACTTATGCCAACTTGCCAAGTCAAGTTCTTTTTCTCAAGCGCATGTACAGTTTGTTCTTGCTATCCTCAGTTAACTCTGCCTTCTGAATAGAGGAGATGGGAACCGCTCAAAGGCCACAATAGCATGTTCTACTTAAGGTTTCCTCTCCACACTAACCATTGTGGATAGCACTCTTTACAGTCAAGCGCTCTTGAATAAGAATGCTCTCATTAAGGATATGAAGCTACGTTTTCTTTACCTTGCAAGAATTCTGTAAAATGAGATTTTCCTCATTACAGGCAAAGTACCTGCTGCTAAAAAGCAGCACAAAGTTGGCTCAATTTCCTCAAACGAATTTGAAGCTGCCTTCAAAACTACCAGCAAAAGAGCATCAAAATGACAATATTGTACAAGAAATGCATCAGGAATGACTGATTAATCTAAGTTTCTATGGGAACGTGAGAAATGACATATTGGATCAGATGAGTGGCCTGTTTAGTCCAAGATATTCTGTCAGCTAATATCGTATACTGCGGCAAGCGAAGGCTTAGTGCCCCGTAACAAACAATTGTCACCAAAAACCTAGAAAACATAGGTAGGGCAGCTTAGCTTGAGAGCAAAGATCAGTTGATGCCCTGAAGCAGGTGGGCTGAGATGTGTTTTGTAGCTGGGATATGAGGAAAAAAATTACAGGCAATGTTGTTAGAGTAAATTCCATTTTATTATTTTTTTTTCCCATCACTCAACCTTGGTAGCACTCCCTTTCTCAAGCTGAGTTTTCCGGGCAAGGGATTCTGCCAAAGGGTGGGTGGCTTAATCTCAAAATTTGATCAAATTTTTATAGGGTTTTTGAGGCGGTTTTAATAAGGAATATAAAACCCACACACATTCTTCAATATTATGTATTAGAGTCATCACGGTGAAGCCTTATGTAGCAGGTATGATTTTTTTTTCTTTACAAAATACTGCTTAAAACCAGACATACGTAAAAATTATTACCAGCCCAAGGAAGGATAAGGACGGATCTTTGATTCAATTAGCTATTCAGAGGACAGCAACAAAATTCTGTTAGTGCAGTATATTTATTGCACAGCTATTTCCAAATCTAATCTAAAACCAGCAACAAAATACAGGTAACAAAATATTATGGGACACAGCAAAGCAAAATAATAGAGTAAGATAAAATAATAGTAATAATGATGTTGTCCACTGATAAAAGGTGGCTGAGTTGCTACTAGCATCATCCATTGTAATTGCATAAGAAAAACAATCACAATTTGCAGGTTTTCTTACCAAATTTTAGCTTTTTCCTCATGTGATTCTTCTCCCCTAAAAACTGCCTACTGCAAGGTCCATTTCCATGTGTTTCTGCGCCAGGAAGTAGTGAAATTATCTGTTGTCATTTTAATCACCAGGTTTGAGTGTTTACCTTTGAGTTCAGTCTTTCAAGGCAAATTTTTTTGTTTGTAAAAATGGCAGAGATTAAATATAGTATCTCAAAATGCATGAAAAATATTGAACAGGGAAAATCTCTTCCTTTAGAAAAATACAGGATATTTTTACTACAAAATGTCTGTGGTCAATTCTTACTGCTACATATGTCTCTGGCAGTCCTTATGCTTTTGTTCTTTTTCGTCTATAGAAGTGAAAAAACAAGCTAGGAAATTCTATTAAAAATATTTTTAAAGGATGTATTGAAACTCCACAGATAAAGACACGTAAAACTGAGACTGGAAGTTATTTTCAGCAGCAACCTTAACCTCTGCAGAGACACTCTTTTAATTACACCACCATATACCATAAGAACAACATTAAACAGCACTAAGCATTAGGAATAACATAGAATAATGATAATGAAGTGGCTGGCACAGTTTGCCCATCCACATTTGCAATTAAATTAACTTTCTAGTTAAGCTAATTGTTTCTGGCATGACAATATGGAGCAGTCAGTTAAGACACAATTTCTTTAATCATGCTCTGTTTTCCTGTGTCGAACAAGAAATTGATAGAATTAAAGGCTCTATTCTGCGCAATGTGGCATTTTGTGTTGGCACGAGCACGGCAGTGCTTGCTGTGGTTCTCCATCGAGTCCAAAAGCCTGACTACCCTGGTTTGAGCCCCTCCGCTCTCCACCCAGAAACGCAGGAAAACAGGATGATTTCCTGGGGTGCCCTTTGTGAGTAAGGTTCCATTTTGGCAGGCATGAAAGCTGGGGAAGGCAGTGGGGAGATGGACAAAACACAGGAAGCCAAGAATTTATAACCTAACACTCCTACCTATCAAACTTGCACTTTCAGGACTCTGGCTGCTGGCACCCCGTCACGGCCATTTCCATCCTCCACTGCATTCCTGGACTTTGTGAAAAAGCTCAAAACAGCATCCTTGTCTCATCCCGCATGCCTGGTCGTCCTGGTCTACCTAGCATCCACGCCAATTACGTATCTCACCTTTATTATTATTATTATTATAGCGCCAATGCAGTAACTCAGTGCATTAATCATTTCTAACCCCAGGGACTCTGGGTCCACAAGGTGATTTTGATCAGGTATTAAAGCACAGGTTAACGACTAGATTTACTCAGCTAAGTATTACAATGAGAACATTAAACCTTTCCCTTTACCCAAGAAGTAACTGGCATCTATGCAAAACTGTAGTCAACATCCACCACGCGGCATTTCCAAATCTATACTACAGATAGTGAGACCCTGTCTCCAGTTATCTGTGTGAGGGGCTGGTGCAGTTACACAAGGGAAACAGCAACACTGGACTATACTGTGCCTCATGTCTCGCTCAGCTTTTTCCATAAGCATCTTTGAGAGTTCGTATTTTAGCAATTTTGCTAGGAGTAAAATACTCATATATATTTCCTGAGAAGGAATTTGGAGTTTGGCTTCAGAGTTGTCTTAAGACATGGGAACAATGGCCTGACGCAATGTCTTCAATTAGAAGCGAACATTTTCTCAAAAATTCTTTTTGCGTAAATTATTTGTTAAATGAAATTCACTTTATTCCTCTTTTCCACACCTATTCAATGTCAAAGAAAAGGGAAGAAACAATCTTGGAAGTTTCCTAAACCAATGCCTTTTAATAAAAATGTCAAAAAACTAAAAGTCTCTTTGCTCCTGCAGTCCATGAATGATTTACAAGAAAAAAAAAAATCTTTAAATTTTTCATTTAAGAAACGTAATGTTCTCCAACCAAATCTCACTATCAGTCCTTTTGGATGCAGACAGAGCGACAACCAGCAACTAGAGGGCCACCTGACAAGTTCAGACATGTTGACCCAAGAATTCGTCCTAAAGGCTGTACGGCTGCTCACCTCTCCCTGCAGTGTGTGTACGCACCTCAGTAGCCTTCATCCATAGAGCAGTAAGAAAGCATCACGGCAGAATTGACCAAAACTTGCTGAAATCATTGAGTGGAAGAACTGTTTTTCATTTGTACTAAATACAAATAAACATTAAGCTCATTTATGGAGCAAAATAACCAAAACAATGGGAGAACAACCAAAGCATAAACATATGGGAAGTCTGGAATGAAAACAAACCCTGGAGCCTAGATGGTTAGGACCTTGATTGGTAGCAGAATGCTTGTTTTGGATGTTTGCGGGAGAACCTCCAATCAAAAGCCAAAAGGAAGCACAAAAAAGAGCCACAAAAGCATCAACAGCATGACTTCGAGATAAACCTTAAGAAAGCTATTGAGGCAAGTGCTGACTGAAAGAGATTGGGAATTGCAAGCAAGGGAATTATCTCTTGTTTGATTCTACCTGCAGATACAGAAATCAGGACTTTGTAAACAAACAGGATTGCATCAAAGATAAATGACACAATCATCAATCGCATCAATTCAGACTCTGGGTTTCCTATAACAGGGTTAAAGAGAGAAAACCCCCATGTTCTGGTTTCCAAGAACAAAACCCGTGAGCTGGTATCTTTCCTGTATCAGGGCAGAACAAAAGGCAGTACACAGTTCAAACATGTAAAGCACAGGAGGAGTTAAAACAGCACCTGAAAACTTAATGGTAAAGATGAACCCTTATTAGAAAGCCAATGGCAAAATGCCCAAAGAGGCTAGGAGGCGCAGCTGCAACAGTTGTGGTTTGAAATAACATTGGAAAGGGCTACAAAAACTTTGACCAACCTGGAAGTTGCGATCTGATAAACTGCAGAAAGGGCTCAGGGAATTGAAGTGTTCTACAGAATGAAAATGAACCAGTATCAACAACTGTGACACTCTGAAAGGAAGGGAGAGAAAAAAAAAACACCTCCATTTGAATTGGGTGGGAACAAACCCTTTCCCCGATATACTCAAATATCAGTGAGGACCTCAAGGGCAAATTGGCTATGAACCAGTTTGCAGACACTCAGGTAGAGTCGGAAATAAAGATCAGCAAAAGACAAAAAGATATTGTACTGACTGCAGAATTTACTACAGATCCTGAACTTTTTTCACAGCTGCATACCACGAAAGGAAACAGCTGCTGCAAACAGACAAGATGCCAGCAATTTGCCAAGATCTCTAAAGTGCAGTTCTCTATCTCAAATTCAGCTCAGCAATTCTAATATGGTTCGTGCCATCATTATGCTTTGTGGAAGGAGTGAGGACCAAGCTAAGTTTATAAAGCAAGAGAAATTGGCAACAATGGCAAAAATGAAGGAATGCAGTTGAGGTCATTATTGATCCTGGAGGAAAAAACGCTTTTAAAGGAGAATGGTTATAAATACAGGGCTAGTGAGAAAAGAGCATTGCATGCTCCAAACCAGACCCCCAAGACCAAGATGCAGCGCAGGCAGGAGGGGAGCACCAAGCTGAACTAAACCAGGAGGCTCATGCACCAGTTTGTAGTTTCTGTAGGGAGCTTACCAGTATTTAAAAAAAAGGAAAAAGAGAAGGCTATTTAGTGTGTAATAAGAAATTATGTGAAATGCACAAGAATCATGAACTCTGAGTCAGACTTTAGTTACGACACCAGAAATAGAAGAAAGGCAGGGGAATAGGTGATTCAACATACAGATCTCTTTTGCAGTGCCCAAGTCCCACCTTTAGGGGCAGAAACACCACTAGAAATTTCAGGCAGTGGCAGCTTTCCAGCAAATGAAAGATGAGGAGTGTTTGAAACTTGCTTTGGGACCCCTGATCTCTGGGGACCTTTAGCTGCTGAAGTTGTTCTGGATCTGAAACAAGAGTAAATCTCTATCTGTTTGCTGAATGCTTCTGACAATAGTCAGAAGGAGATGGGGAAAGGGGGACTGCAGTGGCAAAATGTAGATCTGGTAAATTAATATAAACTATAGGAAGATTGGGGAGGAGCACGTGAACACTCAGAAAATATATTGGTTTTCAATCTGGCACCCTACCAAGCATTCAAAGAGAAGCAAGAAAATGGTTTTGAGACTGTTTGGTTAGAAATTATTCTCTCTCTGACAAACACATAAGTTGTACTTTACTGCTTCAACACAAGAGTGATCCTGGGGAAACTGGCTACCTAAACAGCATCCTTCTTTTCAGCAGGGAAGCGGTAAAGAAGCCTTATAAGCCACGGAAGAAACATGTCAGGAAGATAGAACAGACCCTTCAGCCAGACCTCAGACTGAGTCCAGTTAAGGAAAAAAGGTGACAGCATCAGATTATAGAAAACAACACGAAGTCATTTAGTGTGTGTTTCTCTATTACTGTAAATAGTATCCTAGGTGCTGGTGAAAGCTCAGTCTGGTTTACTACCCTGAATCTTAACAGTGGCTATTGGCAAGTGGAAATGGATCCAGAGAGACAGGAGGGGAAAAAAAAAAACAACCCACCAAAAAAAAACGCTTTCACAGTAGGACAAGGACTGTGGCAATTTAAAATGATAGCTTTTGGCTAGTGCAATACATCAGCTACATTTAAAAGTCCAACGAAGAGGGTATTACATGGCATGCCTCTCTCAGCCTGTTTGTTATACCTAGATGATATCCTGGTGCATGCTAAAATGCTGGAACAAGAACAGATACATTTACAAATGGCCTGTAATTAGCTTAAGGCTGCTAGTCTGAAACTGTCTCAAAAGAAATGCTAGGAGTTTGTTTCAAAAAGAGGTAATTTACCTTAGGCAAAACCAGTGAGGAAGGGAGCAAGATTTCCTTGGACAATGAGAAGCTGCCCAGAATTTGCCAGCTGCCCCCATGAAGGGATATGCACCAGCTGTGGGAGGACTCTCTCTTTTTTTCAGGACTATCGGCATGTTTTTCAGCACTGCAAAACTATTGAATTGATTAAGGAAACTACCCCAGCAGTCAGCCAGTACAAAGTTAACATTTCCAGACTTGAAAATGGCTTTTGCAATTGTTCCTGTCTTAGCTACCTGCACCCTGAGGCTTCTTCATACTGTCCACTCATTATTAGTGCTTGGGGGCAGGTACAACTGCACACAAAACTTGGAAAGAAAGTGGATCACTGAAAAAAAGTGCAAGTTTCCTGAAGGCGCTTATTCCCCCCCTCCACAAGAAGATCTCCCAACAAAACAGTTTCGCCACTCTGGGTCTGCGAGGAAGTTTATGGTCAGCATAGAAGCAGCTTTCGCAAAATGGCTCATGTTGTGGGAATCCTAAGATGACTAGAAAACCAGCAATGTACGGTTTCATAAGCATACTGGTTATGAAACTGGCCTTCTGGTGCCTGGTCCAGTGCATCATTAAGGTTAATAATCACTGGGGAAACACTGTCATCTCTCCTTTTCCCATGATTTGCAGAAAAATAAATGCTCCTGCTTCATCCATTGAAAGAGGATTTGTCAGCTTCCTAAGAAGAGGATCTCGGTACTTATGGCGTAACACATGACATAAAACCAAATTGGTAAATGTAGCCCTTGGGAGAGAAATCCCTCGAAATACCCCTCTGAGTCAGAAGACGAACTACAGTGCAGGCAATGGAAAAGCAAGTAGGAAAGAATGGCCAGGACAAAAATCCATGTATCTGGAGTGCTTTTTTCTGCAGTGGTGGCCATAATCAGATGCTGGAGATGAGGAAGAACAGCACAATCCTATTTATGCTATTTCCCACTCATACCCTCTCAGCTTCCAACTATTTTCAGCTCTGAGACTTCCTGACCCATATATACTTTACTTGCAGTTAGTAATTCTCAATGATTTTGTCTTTCATGAACTAAAATGTGTAAATGTGTCACATCCACAATGTCATTTGGCAGTGAGCTCCACTGATCTACCACCCACTTTGTGAAGCCATTCAACGCTTTGGAACATCCTTGTCCTCCTTTGAAGTTTTTTTTCCTGTCCTACAAAAGCATTCAGAAGTGAAATGTCCAAAACGTGACTGCATTCAAGGTGAATCTTGATATCCTTTGTGTTGTCCTCAACGCTTTCCCTGGTAACTATTAATGTTTTCTTAATCATTGTGGAGCACTGAAGATTTCAGAGCTGTCACATTCTCAGCACTTTGCTCCTTGATCGTAAGAGTCAGCTTAGATCATAGATCCTGTCATTAT
>NW_008825100.1:4519684-4543932 GCF_000699105.1 Pygoscelis adeliae
AATACCACGCAGATGTATGACAATGTGCTAACAGAGAGCACTGATCTCATATCCTTAAGCAAAGATAAAGCTGCTAACCAATATTTGCAGCTGATTATCAGCCTCCTTGTTTTCTTCTTCAATCTTTTTTTTTTTTTTCTTCATCAAATCTGTCTCAGTGCACCCACCTCTCTCCCAGCTATTTTGGAGCTCTCCCTATATCAATTGTTTCTTATTTGCTGCCTTCCAGCTGCCCAGTTCAATCTCCAGTCCCAGTTTTTCCCCAGTCCTACTCCATTTCTAGGTTCCTCATACCCTTTCACTCTGATTTTCTCCAAGCTTCTGTCTGCCAAGAATCTGCATTGGGTGGTTTCTCTTTCAGCAGCACATTGAAGGAAAAGCCAAAACTCCCTCTCTGCTCTAGCATTTGGTACCAACCTGCCTCAGACCAGCTGTGATCACTGTGGGTCGGTATGGCTTTGCTTTTGTGACTTCGATCTTTAGTCTTACAGTGAGACCACAGAGGACAACTACTCAAGAGCTTACAAAGAAGGACAGATGTTCATCAGGACAAAAATAAGGCCTGAAACAAGGGAGCTCCTTTCTACCACTCTTTGGTGAAAAAATAATTACTGGCCTAAACTCAACCCCAGGCTAAACATGCATTGGTAACCTATTCAGGGAAAGTTGTGTTTTTCTACACAAAAACACATTTGCTTTTCTCAAGCTTAAAACAACCTCTCTTTCTGTGTTGCGATACTTGGGGCATATTTGGCAACTTCAGTGCTCTTTAGGTTGGCAGTTATTTATGGAGGAAAAAAACCCAACAACTATATATTACAGATAGCAAAACTGAGCCAGAGCTTGGAAGGGAGGCTTGACCAGTGCCACAGCAGACATTGACAACAGAGATGAGAACAGAATATGTATTTTGCAAGCTTCAATCAAAAGGCACCGTATATCCCAGAACAGTGTCACTGCCTACACATATGCAACTCCGAACAACGAGTGATGATGAATACTCAGTACACCTGCCAGTGTATGCAAGTCTTGAAACACAGAATGAGCAAATCAATATACTGAGAGTTTAAAATGTAACAAGGGAATAGTATGGATCAAGGGAAGTGAATTCTAGCTAACCCAGCTGATAAACTGGAATGCACTAATACGGTGTACATGTGAGAACTCTTTCAC
Source organism: Pygoscelis adeliae (assembly GCF_000699105.1). Lineage (NCBI taxonomy): Eukaryota > Metazoa > Chordata > Aves > Sphenisciformes > Spheniscidae > Pygoscelis > Pygoscelis adeliae. Next base: position 4,520,858 of record NW_008825100.1, read on the forward strand.
AAGGTCTGCTCAAAAGAGCATACAGAGCAATAAATTCATGCTCAGCTTTCTCACAACAGGAAAAAAACGTTAGGTGAAAAAGCATCCTCCTGAAACCCAGCTGCTTGGGTTTTCTCCCTCAAGTGCGATCATGCTCCTTTTGATAAACTCTGACCATAAGTAGCACTGCACGCAGCAAACAAGAAAGCTTTTCAAAATCCAGACCCCGCCTGAATGTTGTGCTTCCGTCAGAGGTGTAAAAACACCCAAGGACATAATTTAACTAATGTAAGCACTTCAGGACTCCTAGTGAAACTGCTCGGAGTGGTGTATTCAGTTGTTTAAGGCTTTTTTTTTTGTCACAGGCAAGATATATGTTTACATGGCAGACTTAATTGCTGTTTTCAGAGGACTAATGCTGTGTAAAATCATAGTCATCAATACAGCCATTTATTTTGACTATAATTAACAAATCAAGTCACAGCACGTTTTACTTATTTGCCAATCTGTTGAATATTCACACTGGCCCCAAGTCGCCTATTCATTTAGCAGTAAACATGTAGCCTAGCAACTGACTGTCAATATCAACAGTAGTTGATGAAGTTGTTAATCTCTGGAAGACTGACAGGTTAAGCCAAATTCTCCTATGCAAAACTCTTATTGTCCAAGCCTTACGTTAGCCCACAAGGATATCTATGTTCAAAAGATACCACATCTCCTTCTACTATTAAAATTAAATGAAGTGTGCTAGAGGCAGGAAAAGGCTATGTGCTCTGCCTGCCATGCATGTTTTGCATGCACCACAGCATCCAGCATTGTGTTTGCAGGATGTATTGACCATTGCTAATTTCCAGAGACAATTGAAGACACTTTTGCATCTGTTCATCATCCCGGAATAAACTATCATATAAGTGCACACTGTGCACCAGAATATTGATGAGGTCAGGAGAAACACAAATATCTCCTTTAATATGCAAATCTGCACTGGAACTGCAAAAGAGAAAGCACATAGGTATGGATAAAGAGCTTTAATCTGGGGTACTGAGAATCAAAATCAGAGTGAAGGAATTTAAAAGGAGCACGAGCAGTTTGATTGGGATAACAAGAAAAGAATATGATTTAGCCCACAGTAAAACTCAGTACACCAGGATTGAACTAAACAATTTTCTAATCATTTAGTTCTACAGCTCGGAATTTCCACCAACACAGTACATGAAAGACACAGACAGTGAGACTAATTATCTGCAAATACACAGCGAGGAGTTTCAGAGCAGCAGGAAAAACCTATTGCTTTGTGCCGTCTGTTACAGGCCTGAGCTGGATCAAACTGCCTGCTGAAAGTGCTTTCCATCTTGCTTCAATATTGACAGCCATGCCAGTTGTAGCAGAAATTCTTGAGTGTAAAGTCCTAGAACAACGGCAATGCCACAATGATTTCATCCCTTTCCAAGTATTTACAGAAGAGGGATGGTTATCGGTAGCAGAGAAACTGTAGAATTGTAGAAAGTAGGACTGGGGAGACTGTCTGGAGGACTTCTTGCTCCAAGACAGAATCAGCTATACGTTGTGTCATTCCTGTTCTTAAAGGCCTCCAGCCACAGAGGTAACAGTCTGTTCCAGGACTTCACTGCACAAATTATCAGAAAACTGCTTTTTTTTCCTCCTATGTCCAATTCTTCCTGGCAACCATTTCATCTAATTTCCTCTTACACAAAATAAAACTTATTTCTTCCTCTCTCCACCATCCTTTTGCATATTTGAAGACTACTGGTAGGACCCCACAACAGTCTCCCCTGAGCTATGCTAAATGACATCCATCCACGCAATCTCTCCATGACAGCCGTAACATCTTGACTGGACATGGTGACCATGTCCATCACTCTTGTCTGGATTGTCTCCAAGTGGCCAACATCTTTCTAGAAGCTCAAGGACACCCCCAAAGTGGACATTGTTTTGGGAAGACGCTACCAGTGCCAGGCATAGTGGAGGAGTTACTTCACACGTCTTTCAGATTATATTGCCATTTATGCATTCCATGATGATGTTTGCCATTTTTGCAACAGCATGACATTGCCTCATGCTCAGTTTGTAATCCACTATAATCCCCAGAGATTTTTCTGAAGAACTGCTGCCTAAACAGTTGTTACCCATCTTGTATTCCTGCAGTTTATTATTTCTGCTGAACTACCATCCCTCTGTATTTATTTTACAGAGTTTCAGCTTATTCTTTCCAGACCCTTTTCCCCATTTCTCAAGGCCATTCTGAACTCAAAGCTTTGCACTCCCTTTCACTTTCAGTCTTCTATAAATTTAACATGTATAATCCATATTGCATCACTCAGGTCATGGTCTATGAGAGCCAGGCACAACTCTGCAGAACACTACTCAATACATCCTTCTGTTTTGATACTCCTTCATCCTCCTGAAAATTATCCTCCAAACCTCTTTCTTCCAGCTCGTTTTGTCCCTACCTAACAGCATTTTCATCTAGCCCAGGTTTCCCTTGATTCAGACAATGTCACGTAAGCCCACTTTAAAGACCTCACTATACTCAGGAGGCATGATGTTAACTGTTTCTTCCCTTTCCATGAAGTCTGTTACCTGCTGCACGAGGAAATTCAAGCAGTTTGACAATTCGTTCTTGACAAATCCGTGCTGGCAGCTATTCATTTTCTTGTTATCCTTCAGCTCCTTTCAAATGTTTGGTTTGATTTTTTTTTTTGTTCCAGAATTTTTCTGTGGACTGAAGTTAACACTGATTGGTCTGTAATTCACTAGCTCCTCTTTTTTCCCCACTTTTTCAAAATAAAAGACACTATGTTTGCTCTTTTTCCAGCCTCTGGTACCTCATCTATCTCACATGAGCTCTCAAAGATAACACTAATGGTTCTGAGACTGCTTTAGGCAAACCCTTAAATATCCTGGAATGAAGTCCATCACAACCAGTCAATTTGAAAACATCTAATTCATCTGTAACTCCCTAACTTGGTCTTTTCTATTTTGGGCTAAGATTTTATCCCTTTTCGGTTGGTTTTAATAGTACTACTAATATGAAAACAATGAACTTTTTAAATGAAGGTTCAACTAAAAAGAAAAAAAAAGGAAAGAAAAAAAGAAGGACTCTTCAGAGTCTTCCATTAGCAGCTTGCTTTCTCCTGTAAGCAAAGCAGCAATCCCTGTCTAGGTTGTCCTCTTATTAATGTGCACTGAGGATGATTCCTCCTCACTTTGGCATCTCTAACTAGTTGCATCTCATCTAGTGCCTGGACCTTCCTGATTTCATCCCTACATGCTTGTGCCATTTTTGGGTACTCATTCTTCTGACATGTTTCCACTTTGATGTGTTTCCTTCTTGCTACCTGTACAGAGCCTGCTCTTTAGCTAAGTTAATCTTTATATTGGCTTTGTCTGTGCTTGTACCATAATATCACGTCTTTGAAGATCTGGCAGCTAATTCACCTTTACTTTCAACTATTAAATTTGCCTCTGGAGAGATCTTAGCTATCTTTCTCTCAAGTCCATTTTTGTTACATTGTTGTTCCTCCTCCATCTCTTTGCAAAGATTGTGAAATCTCATTTCATGCTCAATTTCACCCAACTTGCCTATTGCCTTTGTACTCTCAGCTACTTCCCCTTCGTTGTCTAAAATCTAAAATATAAAAAAGCCTTTCCTCTGCATGCATTTCTCCATTCTGTAAAACAAACAAACAAACAAAAAAAATGAAGACTAAAACCCAATACCTTCCTAGAACTTGCTGAATCATCCTTTTCCCACTATGGTTTTTACCCCAAGAGATGTCTGCAAGCAGTGAAAATTTCAGATGAACATGAAATTCTCATTAATCTCAGAAAAATCCTGACCCATCTGATCTTCCTGGCTTCCTGGGTGGTTTGCAATAGATCATAGCCCCTTTAATCCCTACATATTTTCATCAGATCTCTTTCTCACCCCCCACAGTCTGGGCCTCAGGATATGCCCTCACCTTTCCTTTATATTTTCTATTCAATGATCTTTGCCGATCCCTCTTCTCCTTCATACCCCCTCGTTAGGCTACAGTAGCAAATTCAAGACACTTAGTCAAAAGTTTGCGAGCTTTAAACTTTCATTCATTCTCGTGTAGCAAGCGCTTCCCCACCTGCCCTCCCCAGCCCCAGTGACCACAGGGGTTACAAGGCAGGTCACACTACATGCTACTGCTTGCAAAACTGCCCCAATCAGGGATCCAGCAAGTCTCCAGCTTGCACACAGGGGACAAGCTGTGGTCCTCGTCAGGGTAGACTCAAGCATTCGTTGTCACTTTGGCCCGAGCCTAAAACACAATTCATTTAGCTTTGTCAAGCTCCTGCCAGCATTTTCAGATTTATGCTCCAAACATCCTCTGAGACATAACTGGAGCATCTGAGCTAGGTGGTAGAGGAAATGTAAAGGTTGGTGTCATTTTTGCACCTAGCACATCCTACACTGTGTTCCTCAGTAATCCCCTACCAACGTAATGTGTGTCAGTGGAGCAGCCTGAAGCCTCGCAGGACCCCACATGAGTGAACCTCTGGGAAGGAAAGCAGTTGCCTAACATGACCCTGGATATTTCCTCAGAGAGATTTAGACCGAAACCACCAAAGCACATTCCGTTCCCCCTGCCAGATGAGAGGCAGTCCACCCCGTGGCTCTTCCCCAGCATTGCTGCCTGCTCCGCCTAGGGCTCAATATACAACAGGGCAGTGTTTACATCTTCCTTTTATTGCATCCCATCTCAGGTGAACTAGTTAGCTGCAAAAAAGTCTAAGCTACAGAAACACGCACAAGTTTTTAGTTTCTTTTTTATTTCAACTTAAATTTATGCACACTTTCCCTGTTTTAAAAGTTTTTTCTAGCCAGTAGCCAATGAAACACAGTTCTATCACATTTTTATTCATACAAGGAGTTAGCACTTTTATTAAGTATTCATTTACTCACTTAAAAGCTGTTCCATTTAAAAACGATATCCTACCAATATCGTCGCTGCCTGCGTTTATTCCCTTTATATAGGTTATTCTTCTATGAAATATTCATTCAAGTGGGCGCTGCTATATTTAGAATGCAGAGAAGTGTTTTATGCACGTAGTTACTTTTGTATTCTTGCCATGCAGGCAATATAAAGAAATCCAGCAAACTGCACTGCCATTGTACTTCAATTCTAAGCCACATACTTTGTGAGGTTCAGACAAGATTAGATGTTTTGCTTCTGGCTAAACGGCTTCTACAGAAGTCACCTTTAAAGTTTAGATGCCCAACTATCAATAGGTTCTGGATTACATGGACATGTGTTTTTCAATTCTTTTTCTGATTTTAAATTTGGTGTTTAAAGTGTTTTAACTACTTAGCCAAGAAAAAAAAAAGGCCTACAATTTTTTCCTTATAAATATCATCCTCTTCAGTTGAGTCTTTGGTAACCTTATGCAATTTTACTCTTCCTCCCATAGTTCTTTTTATGGTGCACAAATAGTATCAGCTTCAAGTACCTGGTAACTTTCTAACAGAGTCGCTTTAAGCTGCTAATAAATTCTTAACATAACTTTTTAGCTGTGTGAAGCTTTAACAACTGAATTACTACTTGACTCACTTGGTAGATGATTAAAAAAACTTAATGGGAGAAGTATAGACAGTAAAAATCTTAAGTAAACATGAGATCAATATTTTATTTAATACACAAATTATTCGAGGATGACTGAATGTTCTGAGGTTGTAAAGTTTTTCTCTACTTGTGCACAATTTGGAGAATGATAAGTATAAACTTTCTGAAGTCTTTCATTACTTTGAGTTGTGTTACTCTTTTGAGCAATAGCCAAGAAAAAGCTATCTTAAAAAAAAAGCAGCGTGCCACATCCCCATATATGCAACTGGAAGGGAAATAAAAAAATTTGGGAGCAATTGTCATTTTCATAAATTGGTAACATTTTTCTTCACAAACTACCAAGTCCCCTCAAGACTATGAAGCCAAAGATGCTAATCATGAAGCAGTAACTGAGAACTGGAAACCATAATAGCTACATGAAGACAACACAGGAACTAGAGATGAAAGATACCTTGTTCACCACCTTCATCTTACGGTAGCTCAGGATTTATCTTCCAAATTCTTCATTTTCACCAAAAAAAATCAGTGCATTGGAACAAGCCCTGGAGTTTTCTGTTTCCAAAAGATGCAACTATTTGGAAAATAGACTTCAGAGTAAAGAAATACTAGTTGTATTCAACTTTAGTATTACGCTAAGGAAATCCACTTAAGATATAAATTCATGTCATAACAAAGCCTACAATAGCCTGATTTTTATCCTCAAATTACAAAAATTAAAGACAAACTGGTAAGGCAGGAGTAAAGGCAGAATAGCATTCAATGGTATGACAGAAGGAATCATTAATACGTGCTCCATGGTCTACCCTCTGGAAAATGAGTCCATTAAAAAAGTCAGAAAGAAAAAGAATGAAAAAGCTTTTATTTACTGATTTCCAAAACTGGGATTGCTAGCCCAGAAAGAAAAGGAACAACAAGAAAAAGAAACATTTACTAACTGCTGTACTCATGGTACTTCCTATCCTTCCAGGGCCCAGACACTGAAGCTGCGAAGCCCAAGACAATGAAAAGTCCCTGGCATTCTTGATGGCCTTTCCTTCTAGATTTGATTGTAAATACATGCACAGTCTCTCAAGAGCTGAAAATAAGAGTGTTGTTTGACACAGCCAATGCATTCCACTGCTTTACTGAGAAAGACCTGAGATGCCCCCAAGCACAGAGAGCTTTAAAGGTGCTGAACTTTGCACTAGCTGTCTAAACACTGCCATTTATAAAGCCAATTTTATCAGAGTATTATGCACATCTTACAATAGAGCAAGAATTAAACTGACGTCAGTAATATCAGGGCTTTTCCACTGACTTATGAAAACAAATACAAGTCTTATATAGAGAGCCACTTAAAAAGGGAGAAATTGGATTATATGGTATGAACTGTAAACACAGGCATGGCTCTGTCTGTAATATCTGCTATTCAGCACTCACAGGCTGAGCGCCCAAGTTCGGCTCATGAAAGCTAATACCTGCTCTCCCAGTCTCCCATCATGCGCCTTGGGGAGAATCGTTCGAAGTTTTTAGACCCCCACTCCTCCACCGCTAAAGGACTGTCATTTTCACTTAACAACTTCCCAGTTCATCTGGGGATTGACTTGATAATCTCCAGACTTTGAAAAAGCAGCTGCATTGGATTAGAAAACCTGATATGGAGTCCAATGAAGTCAGCTGAGCTTTCCTGCAGATGATGAGAAATCATAGTTATGGTAAACAACAGTAAACTTACAAGGTATATGGTAGCCTTGTAATCTAATGTGCATATGAGTATCTCAGATTACCTAAGTTTTTTTTTTTTTAATATGTACACATATATCGTATGTATTTGGTTAATATTACTCATAAGTGCTGAAAATAAGGGCCAGCTTATTTGTATCATCTCTACAGTTTTGTACTATGTGATAATAGCAAGTTTTACAAGAGATCTTGAAAGAGGTTAGTAAAAGGTCAGCTTGAAATGGAATCGTGTCTCATTCAGCAAAACCAAAGCAATTCAAGATTAACTGCGTTAGAACACAAACTCAGACAAAGCTTTCCAAGGAGATCTATGCATGGACAAAGTCTTAGCTGTGGAAAGTTCGAGGTCAATCTTTATCAAAGTCCAGTGGATATGTTCTTATCAAACAGTAACATCTTAAAACTATACTGTCTTTTATTCCAAAGAATCCAGCTTAATCACATATTAAACCACACCAACCAATGCAACAGGATTTAACAAACAGGCAAAGACCATCAAAGAGGTTGGAGAGAAGAAATCTCCTGTGCTGGAAAGGAAATTAAATACTTCTAGTACATTTTCAAGTGTATATCCCATCTGTTTTAACATTCGAAGTGACAGGACTCTACAACATCTGTTATAAGACAAATTGCAGTCTAATGGCCTCGCTGCCACAACAGTTTGGTCTTCTGGAATTCATACCCAAGTTCACATTTTTTTTAAAGGAAAAGCTATTATTTATCATAAAGAGCATCTCTTTCCAAAGGCAAGAGAACCTCTGTTGGTTTAAAATTTTTGAACAATGAATAAATATCGAGCCAAGACAATCTTGTGTGTTTTTTTCATGGGCTGTTTCTCTTTGCAAACTATTGAATCAGACCCTGAATATGTGACATTTTCCCAAAGTTTGGACAGTGTTTGGATATAAGCCCTCCAAGAAAAAAAAAAAAAGCATCAGATTGTTGTAAAGGTAATTCGGTCAGAGTGAGTTTTTCTTACTGAGTGAACATTGAGCCATTATCCAGGAAGGTGTCAGGATGAACATTATCTTATTATGTGCTGTCTTTCAGGCAATGGTCATTTAAGGAGGTAATGGTCATTTAAGGTAAGCAATATCACCAGAAAATCTATAACTGTAATATAAACTGCATAAGGTGCTCCCAGCGTGAACCAAGAGGCTTGGCCAAAGTCCGCTTCCGGCAATTACTCTGTGTCAGCCTAATAACTCCTCTGCTCCTCCTGCCCAGCCCCCGCAGCTTCAAAGAAACACAATTTTCCTCTTTGTGTCAGCTGGCATCGAACTGATCTTTACTACAGGTTTGCTACCTGAAACTGCAAAGGCATCCTGCAGCTAAAAGGGCAGTAGCAAGCCTTGGCTGCAGCCCTGGTCCGGGGGCACCTGTAGGGCTGTAGCCCCTCCAGATGACACGCACACCAACATGCTGACAAGGGAGGAAATACTCCCGCTTAGCGCCCAAGTGAACCCATACCTGGATACTGAGTGAATAGGGGGTTGCGACATAAATCAGAATATCCAATAGTCTCTGTGTTCTGCAATACTTTCCAAGAAATAATTTGCATTACCAGCTTGCACAGATGATTTTTTTTTTTTTCTTTAAATGGTGCAAAGACGGCTGTACTCATCAGACAAGGTAAGGCACATGCTTCATGCCTAAAGTGCAAAAGAGGTCAAAGCATTGCTCACCACCCCATGAATAAGAACACAAAAGGGCATTGTAAATTCCAAGGCAGAGAACAAAACAAGGAAGGGAGTTAGGTGAAACCGTAGAAATATTACACATATTAACTTTAATACCCAGCTGAGAATTAGGTTACTAGACTGCCTTTCACAAACTGCTACTTTTTTATGTTGCAAATACTTCTCCATGAAAGATGCAAATAAATTAATGCTGTCATTAATCTTTCCATTTATATCTTTCTCACTCCTTATGTCTGCTTTCATCGTTGCACTTACCATACTTAAGTATATGTTAAAGAGACTGTCATTTTCCCTTCTGTATCTACTATTTCTTCAAACAAGCACTTCTGGATTCTAAAGCAGAAAATGTTGATTTCTGAAGATTGTCTTTTGTTCCTCATATAAGTTGGAGAATATTCTGGGTGAAGGTATCCCATTGAAATTCTTAAATAAGTTAAGAATATTGAATAAATACATAATTGTGTCATCTTTAAAAATGCTTTTGTTTTTAGGCTATTAAGGAAGAGATACAAGTCTATGTAAAAAACATCCCAATAGAAATTTTTTTCACTAAAGATTTAACATTGAAATCTTACAACTCCAGTTAGTCACACTGGCAAATTTTAGAGTACTTATGTGACTAAGGAGAACTCAGACATTGTCTGCAAAGGCTACAGGGCTGGGGTCTTATTCTACTGAGAAAGGCTGCACCGAAGAGATAAGCAGTCTTATTTCAAGGAATAACTCATTCACCCAAAATCTTAAAGGCACAAAAGCACAAGGTAGGAGATATCCCAGATGCTCTGGAGCCCTCAGCACAGGATGGACTGCCCAAGAAAAGGAATTCCCACTCCACGCTCCATGCTTTCCTGCATGCAATCCCAGTGCACGGACACCGCAGCTCCGTACTGCCAGCAAGTCAGTAGCACACGAACAGGCTACAGCTGACCATGGCATCAAAAAAGCCACCCCAAAACCCCCAAGAAAAGAAAAAAAAATTTAAATGGGGTTGCATCCCAAACAGAGTTTTTCTTCAAGTTTGGAATGGTCCACTTTCCTGTACCATGTTTCTGATATAACTACATATGTTGCACACACAGTCTAAGCAGCTCAACGAGCAGAATTAGGATTGTTTCCAGATTTGTCATTTAGTCACTGTTCAACCTTAGCCTAACCACTTTAGCTAAAGCTTTCCAAAAGTGACTCTGCTACTGGAGGGGAAGGCGTGCTTCCAACACAAGCCTGTGACATTACTGATTGTCATCATCCAAAACTCCCACAGTCTTGTCAGATGCCAAAGGAAGTTAAATACCCTCAGACTCTCACAATATCAGCAAGCACCTCCTTTTGTTTCCTTTCAAAGTCCCCAGTCTTTAGCAAAATGATGAGTGCCCAGTATTTCTCATAGAAGGAAAGAAATAGAACAATGACGAAGGATGACGCTGGGGTCTTCACCTCTCTCTGCCTTCCACTCCCAGTCCTGGCAGCTCCTGTGCAGTGCTTTAGCACTGAAGATGAAAAGCAGTACAAACATCTTCACTTATCTAGAACAGTTTGCGATTTATGACTGCATTTCCCAAGGTAAAATCTACACTGTTACCTAAACCCCATCCCCAAACAAATAGCCTATGCCACATGAAAAGTTAGAGAAGCAATTTATGCAAAATAATCTCTCTCGGAAGAACCCTTACATGCAAAGTGCTTGGGATCCTCTTGACGCACCCTATGCTCTTCCCAGGATTATGCTACCTTTCAAATTACCCATTTAAAGAGCATATTTCAGAAGCCCTTGAGTGAGTTTTAGTATCCACAAATTAACGTGCTGTACAATACATTTGTACCCAACAGATTACAATGGTTCTTGATTTTTAACAAGTTTATAACTACTTAAAGTTTAGAAATTACTGCAAGTTTATTCCACAAACTTTTTACCAGAGCCTGACTTAACTGGGTTCTCATGTAATTCCCTCTCAGACATTAAGGAAAGAGGCATTATAGCGAATGGGGGCTGCAGAAGGAAAGTGCTCACCACAATTCTCTACGTATAGCATCAGGAAGAGACTCCTGTAAGACCCTTCTGATTAAGAGTAGTGGGGAACCTACAGCACCGCTGCCACTTCACGCTCCTGGTAGTGCACTAGGTAGAGTTACTCATGCTGCATACATCAGATATCCAAAGTGTTCTGCAAGACTGATTTACCGTTTCCTTCTCTGAATGGTATCTATTTACACTCAGATTTGGCCCTGCTTACAGAGGCAGAAAGGTATTTTTCTTCCCAGCCTCCAGTGCACGGATTTCTTGCCATGCCACCCCCCCAGAACAAAATAAATTTCAGCTCTTCTCAAAACAAGCTTTCGGTAGACAAAGTAAACTGAGGTGGCACAAACATAGGAAGGAAGGATTAGTTGCATAAAAAGCAAGACAAAAAGTTAATTGCCCTTTCATGTCAATACCCATATTGGCAAAACAAAGACTCATTTTTTATTTGAATGCCACGCGCAAGCAAGCCTTCAGAAACATACACTAGTGATCTCCCTAAAGCAAAGGATAAAGATAAGGCTTATGCAGACAAGTTTGCCAGCTCCGGGGAAAGGAACTAAAACTTTCAGTGTACGGTCATTAAAATTTTTGAAATCTAGGTCCATATTTTCAGCTGCAGCCTGTGGTTGTATGCTGACAGAGGGAAAAAACAACACATTCATATGCACAAATGCAAATTCGGCACGAACACAGCTGGGCCCATGAATAAAATTTGCATGCACAAATTTAGAAGCGAGCTTGAGTCCAGATGAATGATTTGATCGTAAGAGCTTTAAATAAGCGTTTATGTAAGCAAAGATTGGAGCCGGCAACTATTAGAGAAGTGTATTAGCTGAAATAAATTACCAGAGAAAACAGAGCTCTCTTGGATAGCGCAGGCAGCCCTTCTCCCCTTCTCCTTTCCCTGCCAGTTTTTGCGAACACGTTTGAAGTGTTGATAGGGGGGTTGCAAGGATCTCTCGCACAAAGCCGGAGCCCAAGCGCTGCAGTGGTCCTGGGGGAGGGAGGGAGCAGCGTCTGGGAGCACCAGCATCGCTTGGGGTTCAGAAACTTTCCGACATCTCCGTCCGGACAGAGGGACAGGCGCTCGCTCCTGCTCTGCACTTTGCCAAAGGGAACAGATCAACACTATGTGCTGACATTTTTTCACAAGAACAAATCTGCATCACAGCAGCGTGCGGCGGGGTGAGAAGCGGGCTTGCTCCACACCCATAGGTACGTGCCTCGCGACATGAAGTCGCGGCAAAGTGCCTCACTGGCATCGCACAGACACCATAAGGGCGCGCAGCATTTGCATTCAAGCATATTTCAGCCATCAACCTGGAAGGATGGGGCAACTGAAACCTGTAGGAGCAATGAATACAAGGCTGACTCCCTTGCCTGTTCCTTAGAAGGCATATTAGGGATTCTTAGGGATAAGTTTCTTTAAAAACATGTCATGAGGAAAGCACAGAGTTTGTGAACTTTGTGGAGGGACCCTGACCTTGTTCAGCTGCATCTCAAGTGACAGGATAAAACGCAATTTTCTACGACTGTATTTTCTCTTTTCTTTTGAGTAATAAAGAGATACGTCACTAAATTCCCCTACACACCCCAAAATTAATCTAAGAGGTATTTGGCTACAACAGCAGTATCGAGTATTTCAGCGGGGTCACTGCCACCGACCAAGGAGCCTGCCAAATCCCTGGAAACACTGGAGAAAGGTCCCACCACAAGAAAGAGTCTGGAGCATCCTAGACAAGAGAGGCTTTCCTGCACAAACCCAACTCAGCCCCACAGCCGGTTGCAGTGCTTTAAGGCAGCTTACTATGGTGCCTTTCCCCATGTGCAGCCTGGCCAGGGCAAGAGTAACTGGGAATCCCAGCGGACAGGCTCTGCTCAGGCGGTAATAGTGTTGGCTGTGGCCACTGTGACTGCAAAGGTTGACCATAACATCTTTGCCAGAGCTGTACATCAGTTATAAAAGTATTAATAGCCCTGAGAAGAAACGCATCCTGCCACCTGGTAGCCACCACGAGACTGCGCATCCCACTCAGCGGGTCGGATGCCCGTGCACTCCTCGCCAGCCGCCGCCTCTCCTCCCAGCACCTCCGCTCGGAGTTACACCCAGACACACGTCCCGCTCCAGCGCGAATATTTCTCTTCTCCCCTAGGAGCAAAGCTCCTTCAACATGTGCCGTCTGCTGTGCCAGCGAGACCTGGCATAGCAGCAGGGTACAAAAGAACATCCCTGACGCTCTATGAATATTCATGATTTATGAATATTCATTAAATTAGCATCTTTATGACTGGGCCACCAGATTCACAACTGGCGTCTCTGGAAAGGGGTTATTGTATTTTAATTAAATACCAGACAATTACTAAACAGTTATATTCGCTGGGATTTAACTGATATGAAAGGGATAGGTACAGAGCTACAAATGTTAAGAGCGACTCTCCCTCCACACACATTTAATGCTAATGAAAGTCATGTGTAAGCATTGAAAAGGGAAAAAAAAATCCTCTATATAAGAAACCAAAATAGCTTCAGATTATCTTTTTAATAGATTCATACTGTGTGGGAACCTTCAGCATTTCCCTGGTGCCTAAGCAGACCAGAATAGCAAAGTAGTTATTATATCTGTCTTCAGTGAAGAGACCACATGTTCACAGATATTTGTACAGCACCTAGCGCAACAGGGCTCTGATCCGTGCATCTGGCATTGCTGTAGTATTTAAATAGCAATAATAACGATATAAAGCAATCTTTGTCGATATCATGAGAGAACAATCTAATCTGGTTATCAGATTATAGCTCATTAAATGCCACACAGAAAAGGCTATCAACACTTCTACACATTTACTGGCCTAAAAAGAATTTTAAGCCATTAATTGCTTCCATAACGTGGGGTGAATTTCCAGCATGGTGCCTGGAAAATTAGGCACGCAGACTGTGTAATTGTTAATGGGAATTGTGACCCAATTTTCACGCCTGGCACTGAAAGTTTGCCCCTTGCAAAATATTTACATAATTTGCTAGTAGATTTGCCATATCTTTTGCATGTTAATTTTACTTCAGTGACAATTCCTTGAAAAAGTACCGCCACCAGTGTATTAAGAGTAACTTTGACATTTATATAGTACTTCCTCTGAGTTATCTCAGGCTACAACTTGCAAATCATTACACGCTGAATCTTCAAGGATATGCTGTTAACTAGTATATTCATTACAGGGCACAGCCCTTGCCTGTCAGGGAAGGGAATTGATGACCACTCAGTCGGGCTCTTTTCCATTTGGGCTCTAATTCTGCAGCGCAGTAGGATGCTTTGTAGCACTCGCACCTGACCCCAGTGCTTTTAACATTAACAGATTCACTCACAATTGCCACGTTTGATGTTTCAGTGCAGAATCTACTGGCTTTTCTTCCCTATAATGCACACAAGAGATCTGGATTTCACATCTCCAGACCCTCAGCACTTCTCCAGGCTGCCACAAACTGTCTGTGGTGGGGAGGTGGGATCCCGTTAAAGGTTCACAATTTCACACAGCTGCGTCTTTGCCTGGGAACACAGTGATATTCTGCAGGCAGCTTAAGCTTTTAAGTACCAGCATCTGTCCTCTTAGCAACTCTTGCTGGTTGTTTGGGTGGCCAGGAGACTACCCATGCCGCAGGGAAAGATAGGGACATTTTGTCTCGTCCTCCCCTTCCAGACAGACATCTTTTCTTTTGCTCCAGAGGAAAAGTAGCAGCATGCAGAAGCACATCAAGTCACTTTCAGCTGCTCTGTAGCACTGACACCAGCACGGCTATGAAACAGCAATGAGCTGGAAAAGCATTCTGGATATAGAGATGCAAATGAGCACACTAAGCCCTTTCCCAAAGGACACTACACAGGGACCTTTCATAACATAAGGTTTCACTCGAACACTTAGGGCCCGATTTCAAAGGGCTTGCTCAGGTAGAGCTCCCATGTGTCCGAATGCAAGAGATGCACACAGGTCCTCAATCACACCTGCAGAGCACATGGCTCCTGCTCTGGACACAGGCAGCAAGGCACGCCATGTTTTTTTCCAATTTGAATATACTTGATCCACGCTTCAAACCGTCAGATTTATGAGTGAAGTTGCAACCAGCCAATACTCCCGGTTGGGCAAAGCCAAGGCAGGCCATGAACGCAGAGCCAGGGACAAGACTCTGCTTTCCCTAACCTTTGGCTGAAACTAACAGTGGTATTCACACAAACACGTGCTGAGAGGTCTTCCCAACACAGACCCCCTTCTGCTGCGGTTCCTCCACCTCCTACAACACTGCATTCTGTCCCAGTGAAAAGTAAACCCTGCAGCTGCATGCAGTAACTTGGAGCAGTGCGTAGCCATCCAGAGTGTGAATCATTTAGATGATCTTTCTACTCAAACAGGCAGAAGTTTTCCTCAAACAACTTATCCTGCATACTGTTGTCAGCTCCTATATGTACTTACCCATACAATGGTTTTAAGTAAGTTTTTACACATTGGATGTATTGCTGAAGAGCAAGTGATTCAGAGCATTATTCTTCAAAATAGCTAGAAGTGGATATTACCAGGACTCTGCCTGAATGAAATGGGAGTGTGCATCATGCAACAGAAATGCAGTTCATGCACAGGCTTGGGTGTGCACATGACTAGGTTGGAAAGTGATATATATCCTTGGGAAAGGATTCTGTTTCCCTAAACAGACCATCTACAGTTAACAATCATTTTTTCCTAGTGTTACCCACGCAAGAGGAAGATGCTGCCAACTAGAACCTGGTTTCCAAACTGACGGGTAGGGGAGAAAAAAGGAAGTGCTACTGTCTGCTAAGACAAGCCTGGGTAATGTGGCTCCTCAGACAAAGCAGTAAAGCAGGACACTTGCAAGAACCGATTGCCAAGCTGGGAACTGATTGGGATTTTTTGCAGCTAGTTGTACCAGACCAGATCTGCTTGACGCCAGCAGAGCACAATGCAGCCTAGCTATATATATGATAGAAAAATGTCTATAATTTCCTCTCAGATATTCTTTTCAGAGATCAGATAATCTTTTCAAGTGTCTTAGGAGTCTAAAGCTCCTTCTTAAACTTGATCTAGACTTTTAGGAGCCTGCATAGCATTGCCTTCCAATGACATTTAAACTCCTAGGGGTGCCTAAATGACTCAAAAATGAGATTATAGCACCTCTGAAAATACTACCCTCTGTTCAGAGATGAATTAGTGGTTCAGCCCAGGCCTGGGAAAGAGATTTTTTTTTTTTTTTTTTTTTTAATTATGATGTTCCTTCTGTGGCCTTGGGAAAATCATTAGTCTCCCTGCCTCGGTTTCTTCATCAGTGAAACAATTATGTATGAATTCCACAAGCTGTTCTCAGGATTTGACAGTATTCATTAGACTGAATAAAAATGAATGACCTGAAGTGTCAACCAGTTTTATTTAGGCAACAGATAAAATCAAGACACCGCACTAGGGCCTTTACTATACTGCATCCCAGCTCCTAAGAGACCCTCCAGTCCTTCAGCCATTGCCTTGTCCTCCCATTGCAAGGTCCCCCTGCCACGCTCGGGGTCTCCCCCTCTTGCTGCCCCCAACCCTCAACATGAAAAATCCATTTTTTTCCCTCCCTCCTCAAAATTCCCTTCAAGAAGGGTTTTTCCCCCCGATCTTTTCCCTGTTCAGGACTCCTACTCATGCACAGTTGTCCTGGGTCTTGTCTTATTTCACTCACGAGCTGCTTAGGGCAGGAAATGGGCCTTATCTACAGTCCGTATCACACACGATATTCCCTTTGGAGTTTAAACATACGCACTACAAGCCTTTGTTGGATCAGGGCCTACGCTTATAAAGTGCTGCGTAAGCCTGTGTTGCCACAGCATAGAACTGTTGAGCAAATAAAATATTATAAAATTATTTTTTTTAAAAAATGGACCTTCCACTCCATTCACACTGCTCCTCCGAGTTTCATGCAAGAGCAATATTAGATACAAAGCTTCCCGATAGAAGGACTGCAATGGGAAAAACGCTAGCAATTATTCAAAGCAAATGTAATTTTCACACTGCCGCTATTTAAAACACTTAGAGGAGAAAACAGTTCATCACACTTGGAAAAAAAAAAAGAAAAAAGCGCAATATCTTTTTTCCGCCTCCTCCCCCGCACCTCACACCCCCCCTTTTAACTTTTACTTGAAGTGTTTGAGGATCAAGAGATCTTCCCTGCTCATCGTGAAATAAATCTGACATCACACTCAAAGCTTTTCAGCACTTATCCTGATTAGCCAGATAGTAAGATGTTCTGCAATGGGATCTGGCTGGGATTAGCCATTTTCCCGTTCTCCCCGTGTGCTACATGCTGCTCTGTGGCCCGTGGTGGCTTTTGTTGCTCAAGGACGCCAAAAGCGGTGTCGCCTCATCCCCAACAGTGAAGTTTTGCCACATGAAGTTATGGAGGTTGCTTTCCATGGCAGAGACATGGCAAGAGTGTAGGGACCCATTCATTAGCTATCAGAGCTTTCATTTCCATAACAAAACTGAGCACTCAGCAGACTAAAGTTGGATGCAAAATAGGTTTTAGTAATAGCAAGTGATATCCTGGGGGCATTAGTGAACTGCCACGTGATAAACCTGTCTAGCTGCTGGGGACATATAAGGTGTGAAAAATATCCAGCCAGATTGCTTGGTGGGAGCCAGCTCTACCATGTTGGGTTGACCCTAATTGAGGATATGGCCCATGGATCTACTGTACACCTTGACTTTAAACATCTCTGTAGTCTAGTGACATACATCCACACATGGCCGCAAGTCAAAGAGGTCTGAAGGAAAAAGAAGGAAAAGAAAAAAAAAAAGTAGACGAAAAAGGGAAAAAGAAAAAAGTACTTACGCAACTAATTCCACTCATCCCTGGGGCATAAAATCACATATATTTACCCTTATTTGAAAGTTTTCAGGGCCTTACGTATTTGTTCAAGCCAGGCCCAAAAGGAGTTGCAAACAGAAGAAAAGCACTATTCCAAGGCTTGGTCCATATGTAATACTTCTTTCAAATCCATCCCAAAACCTGAGATTTACCTTCCCGGCCACACACACCTGCACCTGCCCAAACTTGGGAAAACTGCTTCAAATCACACCATTTTTTATGTCAAGCACAAGTCATTCTCATTTCATCTTCCTTTAAAAATAAATAAAGCACAGTACCCATAAACAGACTAAATTATGTTTTAGGAAGCTGCATTGTTTTCCTTCTAGAGAAAGAAAGAAGGAAAATTGCACAAAACGTAACAGCCACGCTTCCCAGTGGGTGTCTGGAAGTATTCTGGATGCTGCGCTGACAAAGGGAAATGAGGATTGAACCTAAAGACAAAGAGGAGCAAAGGGACTGAAACACCTGAAACAACTTTCAAACATACATTTGTAACAAATGCCAAAAGGTTGGGAAGAGTTTGCACATACAGGAAAATTCGCATTCTTTTGTCAGCATATTGTCTCCCCACACCAGCTCTGCCAGGGGCAAAGGACCTTCCCCCAGGTCAGCCCGTGCAGTTAGCAGTGATGCCAAGCTTACCCTCACCATCCTGCCCTCTTCCTTCCCCCTCTTCACGCAAGACGCTTCAAACAGCACAGAGATCATCTCAAAACATCCGTGCAAAACACTAGGAATGAGAACAAGCTAACTAGCAATGCAGCTTCTCGCTCTCAATACCAAGACCAAGTTTAAGCATTTTTCCAAAATATGTTCTAGTTCATCTAGTTATTGAACTAGATGCAATCCCATGGTCTTCACGTGCAAGAAGCCAGAACACACTGAGACAGTGACTTTTTACAATCTTAAAATCTCTGAACTTTAAAAACTTAGGCTGTCACCTGCTACAGATTCATGACCACTTTTGAGTCACAAACAGTGGGAAAAGAATTTGAGGAGGAGGATAGTAGGAACACAGGGAAAATAGTTGTGCTTCTCTTCCAAAAAAAAAACCCAAATCCATTTAGTCTTTATCTCTTTTTGAACATATCAGTTGAAGAAGCAGATCAGATACCTCAGTTGGGACACTTACAGTAACTAGCTCCCTTTGAAGCATCCCCACTTGTACATTTCTAATTCAGCAACTTCTAGAGCAAGTAGAAGTAACTGCAGTTACCATGCTTACACACATTAAGGTTTTCTACATACATTTAAAAATAGACACCTAACATCACATTCACGTGTGTGATCAAATGATCAGTTAGTTGATTGTTTTATTCATGCTCAGTTGCTATTCCTACAGGCTTCAGAAATGTGTCTGAATGGATTTTTTTCTTGCAGGGGATTTTTGGATGGAGTAGAGAAGACAATGGGATGCAAAGTTAAAGGATGAAAGATCCAGATTTTTGGAAGATTTAGAAGCACTAACAAGTTGAGGACTGCATAGAATTCTTTATGAGAGCACAAAATTATTAAAATAGACCACATAAATTGCTAAAAAATCTGCAAGGTTAAAATATATCGGAAGTAGAAGAAAACCTAAGAAATTATATAGTTATACCACTGTTGCAGTTGTTTAGAGACAGCATTTTTAAAAGAAGTTTATTTAATCTCTCCACTGACTTGTCTCCAGGGTTTAGGAGTTTGCTTAGTGCTAGGTCGATGCTTGGTCAGGCTATAACGCTTCATGGTTCTTGACACGGCTCTGAAATATAAGCTTTTACTCTAGAGACAGCAAACAGCATGGAAGAGAGAGGTGGCAGAAATTTGTATTTCTGAACCGTGGGCATTCGTTTCTCTATAGTGCTCTGTTTTGCAAATAGTTCAAGATTTTGGAGCTTCAAGAACTGAGTGCCTGGGGGTAAGGAAAGAGATGCACATATGTAGATTTTAATTCTGAGACTAATTTGATCTCTATTTCAATCTCCTCATATTTGCACCAACCTGAAGTTCTGATTGCAGAATATGTACTAAAATACAAGTTTAACCTGAAAACAAAATACCTCACTTCCCAAAAATGCTCCTCTGCTTGCTTACACCCTACAGCTGAATATCCCGGGAAAGTTTCAGAAAAATATTGTGTGACTCAAAAATGCCCAACAAGATGACAAAGCACTCTTTTTAGTGCTTTTACTCTTTTAGGTATTTTTAAATTCTGCTTTGTTTGTAAAATTTGGGTGGTGCAACCACAACAGCTATCATTGCAGGAAGAAGGGACTGAGCCTCCCATGCCTTGCGTGGGCATCATTGCTAGCAGTGGAAGGGACACAGAAAGACTGCTGGCGTCCATGAAAGCAGCAGAAAGGGAAGAAAGTGTAGGCTGTAGTTTGGAAATTCTTCCAATTTTTTGAGCAAGAGACATCAAAAAATAACACTGAACCATTACCCGTGCCAGGAGATCAAGGAAAGGTTTGGGAAATGCAAGAGCAAGATGGGCCTGATTGCCAAATGCTACAGAAGATTCCTGCAGCCTTCATCTCCATCACCTGAGCGACAGACTAGCAGGGATAGCCAGGACTATTTTTAGCTAACGAGAAAGGGGGAAGCTGATAATGTGTTAATCACAGCACAAATCATGGATGCATACACCAGTTCCAAGGTGTCACGTATATGATGAATGCAAGCACAGGGGGAAGTGGAAGGAATCCGTAGACTGCTGTGAGGAGCCTCAATAATAAATGAGAGGAATCAGAAGTGCCTGTGAATGCCAGTTTTGAAATATCAGTGTAAAAATGCTATGTAACTACCTTGCTTAATTACAATAGTACTTGTCACTTGTGCTTCTTGGGTGCTAACTGGGGCCCTTCTCTTCCACTTACGCTGCAGCTCATCACACACCGGTGAAAGACTTACTCTTCTCTTAGCACAACTAGAAATATTTTGTACACACCTGCTTTTTCATGTAACTGTTGGTGCCTTCTCAAGCTACCGTCAGGCATTCTGTGAATGGCAGCAGGTGAGCCACTAATTTAATTGGTATCAGGTGTATATACCACAGACTAAATAAATGACACCTTCCATTCTAATGTGCTTTTAACGGTCTTACCCAGAGATGGGGGTGGGGGGGGAAGCCAGATGTGTTATTCTAAGCAACAGATAAAAGATTGAGCCTTAAGAGACAGACCCTTCACCTAGGAATCCAATAGGATTGATTGTACAATCACAATGACTGTCCAGTTACAGTGGGACTATCCATATATAGTATCTGAGGGAAAAACATATCTTTCACACTTCCTGTCTCTGCTGTCCCAACTTTAATATACCATTAAAATTTGTCAGGATTCCCCTTCAGCATATTGCATCCCCTGTGAGGGAGTACTCACTTTTGATTTTCTTACGGTCTTTGTTCTCCAGAAGGCAAGATACATTTAAGATTATCATCATTTTATTAAATAAGTATTAGATACCTATTTCCATTTTTGGGGTTTTTTTGAATGGTCATCAATTTGGAAAGACATCTCCATCCAAAAGTGATCTTTTTCCTGACCTGTAGAAGAACACTCACTTCATCCACACTGGGATCGAGTAGCTGAAAGAGAATTTCCTCTCTGGACACAGAAATGTTGCTTCTTTCCAAGTTCCATTTTCTCAGTTGTTGAGTGATTATCAATTATGTAACAGTGACATTTTGTAAAGTGTCATCTGTGGGTGGTAGTGAATTGGAAGTAAGAGAATGTCTTCCACAGAAATGAACTTGTCAAGGCTGGTCATTAGCTGGGTTTTGGGGCCATGGGAAATGCAGCAGTAATGATAACAATACTTTTTACTTTTTTTTTCCCACCCCCCTCTAGAAAATGAACCAGAGAAGATTATGTAAAAGCCTCTGAACCCATTAGTAAGATATTCTACAGCCCAGTAATAAAACAAATTTGTTGTTGCTAATATACCACCAAGTCACTCAGGCAATTGATTTTATATGTTTTTCTGAAATATACGGTGAACGCTTCAATTCTGTACCAGACTACCCCGAGTAGCCAGTAGCCTGAAGCTTAGGGTGTCAGTGAAAAGATCATTTCAAATTTCCGTTCTAACTCTTACCCAGCAGGGAATTACACCAGAGTATCTTAAATCCTGGGTCTGTGCCCTGGTCACTAGGCTGTTTACTCTTCACAGACACTGGGGACAAGAGAGAAAGATGTGATCTCTACCCTTGTTTCATTCCTTCCCCAACCCCTTCCTCCATAAATTCCTGAAAATTAATATTTTCAGCTTTCCACTGACATGAAAAGCCATTTCAAAAACCTCCACGCCTCACAAACATTTGTCACTCAGCCCTGTAAGTGTCAGACAACTTCAGTCTAGGAAAGCAGTGCCAGTTTTAAACCACTGGAACAACTTACAACTGCTATAGTTGATATTTTCCGGAAAGATGTGCTCCAACCTAACCACAACTCCTTGACCGGTACCAGTAGCATACTAGACTAATGATGAGTATAATTATTACAGTGACACCTGACAGCTTGTGTCATGCAGAAATTCAGATTAGCTGATCGCCCTTTCCTGAGAAGGACTTTGCAGATGTGATATTCATGACTGAGTGAGCAGAACTATTTCCTGTTGTATGAAGCAATTGCATGGACTTAGCTGAATGTTCAAACATATGATCCTGGTATACACAAAACATCTACTGCATGAACCTGTTGCTGGAATGAGTCATGCTTTCAGGAGGTAAAGCACCTTCAGATAATACTCTCATAGCACAGCACACAAAGTATATCTTATGATAAGCTCTTCTGTTTCAGTTCTGCATCTATTCAAATGACTTGACCATAAATTCTAACACTTTCATGGGGCCAAAATTTAATTCTTCAGTTAAAACTCCCTTTATCTTTGCAAGACATGGAGCATTCAATAAGGAAGGAAAAAAGTCACACTGTGATGCCAAATTGAGCCCTGGATTCACAACAACAACAACAAAAAAAAATCCAGTCTGTTTTGTCATTTAGTAACAAGCAGCTGTTTCTCCATTGTAGCCAAGGCTGACACTTTACCATTTCCTACAACGGTCTCTTTTTTCCCACTATTTTATCTGTTGTAATTGCTCACCCATTTCTGGTTTGTATCACCCTGGCTCTATACAAAATTCCAGCTACCTACAA